>NC_064639.1:878133148-878445370 GCF_023864345.2 Schistocerca serialis cubense
TCCTGATTGTGGCGCTCACCTGCACGGCGCCAAACACGCATACGACCATCATTGGCACCAAGGCAGAAGCGACTCTCATCGCTGAAGACGACACGTCTCCATTCGTCCCTCCATTAACGCGTGTCGCGACACCACTGGAGGCGGGCTGCACGATGTTGGGGCGTGAGCGGAAGACGGCCTAACGGTGTGCGGGACCGTAGCCCAGCTTCATGGAGACGGTTGCGAATGGTCCTCGCCGATACCCCAGGAGCAACAGTGTCCCTAATTTGCTGGGAAGTGGCGGTGCGGTCCCCTACGGCACTGCGTAGGATCCTACGGTCTTGGCGTGCATCCGTGCGTCGCTGTGGTCCGGTCCCAGGTCGACGGGCACGTGCACCTTCCGCCGACCACTGGCGACAACATCGATGTACTGTGGAGACCTCACGCCTCACGTGTTGAGCAATTCGGCGGTACGTCCACCCAGCCTCCCGCATGCCCACTATACGCCCTCGCTCAAAGTCCGTCAACTGCACGTACGGTTCACGTCCACGCTGTCGCGGCATGCTACTAGTGTTAAAGACTGCGATGGAGCTCCGTATGCCACGGCAAAGCGGCTGACACTGACGGCGGCGGTGCACAAATGCTGCGCAGCTAGCGCCATTCGACGGCCAACACCGCGGTTCCTGGTGTGTCCGCTGTGCCGTGCGTGTGATCATTGCTTGTACAGCCCTCTCGCAGTGTCCGGAGCAAGTATGGTGGGTCTGACACACCGGTGTCAATGTGTTCTTTTTTCCATTTCCAGGAGTGTATATGTGTGTGTGTGTGTGTGTTTTTTTCTCGCTTGTAAATTGCGCTGCTTCGATCAAAGTTAAAAATATGTTTTGCGTGTGATAAAGTGCGTACTAGGTTGGGTACCTTTCATGTAACTGTCGTAATTGTTGGGGGATACATTTATTGTGATTAGTGTGTTGCATATCGGGTATAAATTGAACTAATGCAGACACGTAACCAAGCTAAAAGTAGGCGGTCCAACAACTTAAGCAACATGGACCAAAGGGATAATTTAATTTCGAATATTAACGCGTCAGACTGTTCCGAAAATGCAATGGGAAATACTTCAGACGAAATGGAAAACAGGATGAACGGGCTCACAGCAGAGCCAGAAATTAATTTGCCTCCTACTAACCAAATTGATTTGGCAGAACTCATGAAAGCCTTATTGCAACAAAATAAAGAAAACGCAGAGAAATCAGAAAAATCGTTCCGAGAACAAAAAGAATCATCTGAAAAATCGATTCGAGAGCTAGGCAAACGAATGACGCAGAAATCTGAAAAATCAATCGGAGAGCTAGGCGAACAAATGACAGAGAAATCTGAAAAATCTATTCGCGAGCTAGGCGAACAAATAGACGAAAAACTAATCCAACAGACAAATAAAGTCGACATGTCGATGCAGAGAGTGTCCGATGATATCTCACAAAGAATAAACAATCTGGCAAGTGAAGTAAAAAGTGATATTATGAAAGAATTAGGCCGTACATTTGAACAAATCGATGACAGTCTGCAAGCCTTAGAACAGGGCAAGCGGAGTCGCGATGTGGAATCGAAAGAGAGAGAGGGGGGGGGGGGGGACAGCTACTTAGGAATTTCCAAGCGCTGAGAGAAGAATGCCAAAGGGAATGCCAGCAGGTACTCTCGAGGGTCCAGGAGGCGGAAACGCATTGTCCCACGTCCATTAGCAACACAGTAGCGGACAACAGTCAAGCGATTCAAGCACTCGAACAGCAAGTAGAACAATTGAAGCAGACTGGGGTGGAGGACAACAGACAAATACATGATAAGCTTGCGGCATTAGCGGACATCGTAGGCACGGTGCAGGTGACGAAAACCGAAAACAATACTACACCGGTAGCGGTTGCAGAGACCGAAGAAGTGCGTTCGCTTCTTAGATTTCAGAAGGGACAGTTCGAAGTGAACAGGCGGCACAAAGCTGTAACAGGCGAATTACAAGAACGCATGGCGCATCTGGAAAACCGCATGGCGTGTGATTCCGAACTCGCCAATAGCACTAAAAATAGCCATACGAACAGTGCAGAGAGAGACTCCGGCCATGAGGGAGATTTTGACAACAGGGAAGAATGTATTTTGAGGGGCAAACATGAGAAAAATAGAAACATTCAAGGGCCTCGCCAGGAAGAAATGTGGGGATTTGATTTCAAACATTTCCTTACGGTGAGAAAGTTTGAAATATTTCGAAATTCGCAAAAAGGAATACATGCACGAGCATGGCTCGAGCAATTTGAGTTTTGTCTTCCCCCTGACTGGGCAAGTTCACATAAGATAGAATACATGTGTGGCTATTTGGAAGGCGAACCGGCGATTCGCATGAGGTCGGCAGCGCGTCACTGCAACTCCACTCGGGAGTTTCGACAAGCCTTTCTGTCCGCCTATTGGTCGGAAGCGGCACAAGATAGGGTCAAGCATGGTATAATTATGCTGCCAAATTTGAACCAGTCTGATTTCGGCAGCCCAGCACGCCTATTCGACCACATGCTGCAGGCAAATCAATTTTTATACGATCCATACGGGCCTGTGGAACTAATTAGAATATGCATCACCAAATTGCCGATGCACTTGCGCCACGTCATTCGTGTGGGACGATGCAAAGAGGACGTGGAAACGTTTAAGGCACTTCTCCAAGAGTTGGAATATAATACAGCAGAATGCCCGCCTAATCAGGCACAAAGTTATTACTGGGCACACAAGCGCGAACGCAGTCGTGGCCGTAGTACTAATCAACGGCGTGACTGGTCGTCCCGACGCGAACGGAACAATAATCGGGACCGGCCGTACAGAAACTGGGGTAACAGTCGCGAACACAGGTGGAACAACGGAAATGATCGAGCATGTGGACAAGATCGTGAACGCTACAGGTACGGCAACCAGAATCGATACTCCAATGAATACAGTGGGAATAGGACTGTAGGCGGAGCACCTCATGATGTTGAAATTCGGCCGGCTAACCCTAGACATAATCCAGCAAATGGAAATGAACGAAACCGTCAATGGCAAATGATCAGCCCAGAAGGCGCCCAATCGGAACAAATGACGACATGGCAAATGAGTAGAAAGGACAGTGAGGAGTAGAGAGGACGGTGAAGAGAACAATTGATTGGTTTACATTTGTGACATGCATTTTGAATAATATGTTGATAAAAATAATGATAAAGATGTTTCTATGTGATTGATTGAAGTGATGTTTTTAGTTTTTTTTTCTTTCCTTGTGCAATTAGGATTTAGGTTGGTTCAAATGTGAAGATAAAAGGTTTCTTTGTGAACGAGTGAAATGCTCTTTATGGTTTTTTTTGTGTAAATCGAAAAGAGTCGCTCCTGAGAGAAGCAAGATCTGCATTGAATTAATGCAAAATTCAGGGGAATATCCGATATGTGGGTGTTATGGGTCTGGAAAACCCAGGTCCCCAGCTGTTAGTAGCCTTGTTTCCGATTTTCTGCTTTCAGTGCTACTATCTATCTATTACTATTCTATATCTGTCAGTATAAATGAGGATCTCTTACTATAGTAGGCGTGCTGCATGAATATTTTAAAATAGAACTCTGAGAAAGGAATGAGTAAGTTTGGAATCCTCAAAACAGGATGCGATAATACGATTGTTTAACCAATGGCTTCCCAATATACGCTAATATGTTAATATTGATGATATATGTCTTTTTTGTTCTTTATAGCTGAGTACTGGGAGATGAAGAAGCTTGCACAGGATAGAGTAGCATGGAGAGCTGCATCAAACCAGTCTCAGGACTGAAGACCACAACAACAGCTGAGTACGTAAAGTGCTGCCTGTGGATTTCGTAAGTAGATTGATTCCCTTCAAGGTGAAAGAAGAGTTGTGGTTTGGGTAATTTACGTGGCCCTGAAATAGTATTATGGCAGTCAAATGACGAGCAGTTTTCCAGCAAATGGAGAATGGAACGGAAATATGGATCCTTTTTGTAGCCTTGACTGACGTTGAGCCAGAGCCTGAAAAATTATTCTGCGTTAATACTTGTCCTAGAAAAGCGATGTTTATGTGTTTTGCTGATGCTGTGAGCATTACAGCTTACTGTTTTCGCTGGTGCGGGATGCACTGCAGCCTATATGATTTGTACTGAGGAAATTTCCCTCTTGGAGGTACAGGAAGATTAAATAATTTTGATTATGGGACCGAAGGAAAGCTTGGCTTAATGTAATAAGGATGAAGCAAAACATTTGTCATTTAAACTACAGGAGGATTTGGATCTTTTGTGTCTGTTGTAAGTTCTATATGTTAAGATGAAACTGTTTTAAAATAGAGGAGACCACAATTTTGCCATTCATGAGAAATGAATCCAGAATGACCACCACAGGCGAAATAACTGATTTGGAAGCGAAAGGTAACTTAAAGAAGGAACGAAATTGGAGCAAAATGGGCAAGAAAATGTAGTATAACCTGTATAACGAAAATATTTTTACCCTTCTCAGAGACATCTGTTTGATTAATTCTTGTGATAACGTAATTTTAGATGAAATTGTCTTACTGTTTTATGTGTGAATATATGAGTATGATAAATGTGAAATTGCGAGTCTGTTATCAGGTGTGTCAACTGGTATAAATGTTTTGGCGTGCAAATAACCATTGTTCTTTTTACTATGTATGTTTAAGGAAAGTTTCTCCATATTTATCATGTGACAAGACATATGCCACGAGCGTCAAGTAGAGGACGAATTAGAACAATGTTGTAGTGCTATAAACACAGTGTTGAAGTAGCTTGTTGGCTTAACTAGTAGTGAATTGAAGTAGAATTTTGAGTAATACATCTTTATGGGTAGTTAGTTTGTAGTATAGACAACAGGTGTGCATGTGTGTGTGTGTGTAAATAACATATGGACCCTATGCTGCCCTGACCTATACTTGCCGGCCAGAGTGGCTGTGCGGTTCTAGGCGCTACAGTCTGGAGCCAAGCGACTGCTACGGTCGCAGGTTCGAATCCTGCCTCGGGCATGGATGTGTGTGGTGTCCTTAGGTTAGTTAGGTTAAAGTAGTTCTGAGTTCTAGGCGACTGATGACCTCAGAAGTTAAGTCACATAGTGCTCGGAGCCATTTGAACCATTTGACCTATACTTGCACAAGGCATAATCCTATTCATTTTAGTGAATTAATAAGTAGCATTTGATTTATTAAAACGCAAGTGAAACACATTAGTGATGTGGATTTAGGTATTATATTGTCAGTTCATTTAATTTTTATTTTTATACTGCCAATTCATTTCACTTTTATTTTTTTATATTGTCAAGTCATTTAACTTTTATTTTTATATTGTCGATTCATTTAACTTTTTTATTTGCAAAAAAAAATAAGTCTCACTTTTGTTCTTAAAAATTGTGAAAGACAATACTAAGCGGTATTATGTATCAATTTTGTAATCACATAACTATGATGAACAGTTTTTGTGAATGCAGTTGAGAACGTGAAAACAAACCGGCTAAACTCTTACGAGACAGCGGCAGCAGCGAGGAGGAGGACTGGTTGTAGACAGGTGGGTTTCCCAGCAGGACACACTGTCAGCCGGGCCACTTCTGGAGCACGCTCGCCAACAAAAGAAGGGCTGCGGGGCAAACACTTTCCCTTGCACCCGGAGCTAATGGCCGGCCGCACCAGTGGGACCCTTCGTGGAGGCGATGACCTGATATGGCCGAGCGGTCCACTGTGCGGAAATCCATCTGCTGGCATTGCACCACACGCACGCGACCGTGATGAGACGGCCGCGGTGAAATGACAGAAGACAGGGGATAAAGGGGCATGGAGCCCTTTGACAGGTACTGTCCAGAGAAACTTGCAGACGTCAACGATGACTATCAACATTTCTTGGCGGAAGCCCATTGTCAAGCGACAGTAAATCATGGTTCGGTGTTCTCTGGTTGCTAAGGGTGGCACAAAGAAGAACCATTAAGTGTCATCCTTGCCCAGGAATATCAAACCGGCGAGCCAATTGAGGATAACTCAAGAATGTAACAACACAAGGGGCGTGGAGCCTTCTGACACGTGCTGTCCAGAGAAAGTGGCAGACTCCAACGACGATGCCTATCAACATTTCCTGACGGATGCCCACTGTCAAGCGACAGTAAATCATGGTTCGATGTTCTCTGGTCGCTAAGGGTGGCACAAAGAAGAGCCATTACGTGTCATCCTTGCCCAGGAATATCAAACTGGTAAGCCAACTGAGGATAACTCAAGAATGTAACAACACAAGGGGCGTGGAGCCTTTTGGCACGTACTGTCCAGAGAAACTGGCAGACTTCAATGACGCCTATCAACATTTACTGGCAGATGCCCACTGTCAAGAGACAGTAAATCATGGTTCGATGTTTCTCTGGTAGCTAAGGGTGGCACAAAGAAGAGCCATTAAGTGTCATCCTTGCCCCGGAATATCAACCTGGCGTGTCAAACGAGGATACCGCACGAATTTGACAACACAAACATGGAACCAAATCGAGATGTACGTGACACGGGTCACCAAGAGAAACTTCATGAGAGGGCATAGACGGTGGGATTGCACGCAACAGATGGACAAAAAAAAACCCTACTGACAGCTGCGGTGACTAACCCCCCCCCCCCTCCCCTTATATTGTGCCTCGGAACAGTGCCACTACTGAGTGTGTCAGTGAACAGTGATTATACGGTTCTTAGTCCAAAGCATATACATGTGTTTCTACCAGAGAAACTTTGACTCGTGTGTTTTGCAGGGGTTCGATTTATTGGTGTTTATTAGACACTCTTGTATTTTGCAGTTCTTCTATTTATTGCTTTTTTTAGACTTTGACTCTAGTATTTTGCAGGTGTTTTATGTATTGGTGTTTTTTTTTAGATGTTGACTATTGTACTTTCAGAGCTGTTTTATTGATCAATGTTTGTTCTTGTGTGATGTATTAGATTTGTGATATTTTGTTTTGTAAATTCATTCCTGTGGCATTGCTTCGTTTATCAGTCAGATATCTATTCATTCTCATTGGACTGTGATCGATTAGCCTTTGCATGGGGCATATTTATAGTGAGGAACCCCATAAGGGTAACAATCACATTATTAATTGTAGTTTCAGTTAATGACACAGTAATCATTGTTTTCAAACTAACTGAAATATAGTAGAGTGATTAAATTAGTGCCACAAAGTTATTTTAATTCTACAAATTATTAGTTTTATAAGATATAGAATTTTCTTGCGATAACCACTTTGTAAAACATTTTTTTTTCTCTTATCATTTTTTTTTTTTTTTTTTTTTGCTTTTGCAGATTGTGCATTGTAATGTTCTGCTTTATAATACTGATGTTATTTTCATGTTCTTTTTTAATTGCTGTGGCACCTTTGATATTTTCATAAATTTTACTTGTTAATAAACAGTCGTAAATTTTCCTGTGATCAGTTGGCTCTTGCAATGAGAAAATACTGGTGAACTCCATAAGAGTAACAACCAGAAATTTTTTTCATATTAATGACACAGGTAGCATTGTTTTTACTTGCTGACCGAATTAGGTCTACACTATCTTTTAAATAGGTGTCACAGATTGTTTTTTTTCTCTTTGAAATTGGTAGATTCTAAAGATGTGAGGAAATTATTGTGTTTTAGCAAGTAGCTGGTGACCTTTTGCCTTTTCTTTACATTTTTGGTTTAAGTTGGGTGTGAGAAGCCTGCTTGGGAATGTCCTAGCATGGTCAGAAAATTCCCTGCACAGTCTTTTCCCGGAGTGTTGGGGTTATGAAAGGTCTCTGTTGGATTCCTTTCGTGTTAATTTCTTAAATATGTTGTCATTTACGGCATAAATTCCTCTTCTAAATTTACTGTGGTGTTTCTGACTATCTGGGAGGAGACTGAGTAGTGGAACGTGTTACTTTTACACATAAACAAGAACGATCTGTCACACTACTACACTTAAAACACAGTTTATATGTAATTCATGTCACACAGTCTCATACGGAACCTACATCCGCTTTCTTTTATAAACTGTATATGATAAGATACTGTCATGCCCCTTCCCTTCTGTGTGAGAGGATAAATGAGCAAATGTATTTCTAGTTGCATGCTTGAGGGTAGCAGACAAGCCTGTCTGCTAGAGAACAGTAGGACCAACGTCGGAACAGGTAGCTACGCTTTCTAAATTCAGAGAGGTTTCTATTCTTAGTATGGTCCTGTCCGTCCCTTGTCATGTTGGTATAGGAAGCTGCCTCTCTGGCCACTTCCGTTTGTATTTGTGAGCCACCCTCAGGAAGGGACCACGTCAGTCTGCCCGCAGCGAGCGTCTGAAGTGGTAAGATCTCCAGCTAAGCGCGTGTCTGCTAAGTCCGTAGGACAATGGATTTCTTAAGTTCAGCCTAACTGAAAATTTAATCACCTTTATTTCAGGTTTAGGTCTAAAATATCTAATGTTATCTTAAATTGCAATGCAGTGTGATTCGAGTGTACAATTCAGAATATCTTCCAGTAGTTGCTTTGTCACTACTTTGTGAGTAAAGTGGAACCACGTGTTGATCAGTAACTTTAACTAAGATCATCAATCTTAAATGCGAATGTTCGTGAGATTATAACGTCTCGTCTTGACAATATTTTTCAATATAGCAACTTTTCTTTATGTTCAACCCACGTGGGGTGTACTTTGTGAGACCAGTACCACGTGCTTATACAATTGTTTGACCCATCAGGTTAATAGTAAGACGATAGTAACCAGTTCGAGGTTTTTCTTTTGTAAATTGCTTTTCGATCTCATATATTTTAATTATCAAAATTATTGTGGAGTTACACTCTTTGTGTAAACCAAGTTGACCACGTGAAGCATGAAGTGTAATCATCAAAGTAGCCCTCAGCCATTCTTTTCGGGAAGACACAGAGAGTTAGTATGAATTTAGTATACCAGTGTGTGGCAATTTCATGACGGACAGGATTGCACTACGAACGTAAATTCTTTGGTTGAAAATTGAATCGGTTGGTTGTGGTTAATTTCCTCTTGCATATGTTTCAACGTTCTTCGTGTGTTATTTTATGAATGCAGTGTTGTATGCAGTCTCCCAATTTTGGCTCCATATTTGATGTGTTCCGTAAGATTACAAACTCACATTTTCACAATCCTAAATAGGGCACCAGTTTAGTTATGAATCAAGTTTAATATTCTGAAATTTCAATGATCAATGTTAAAATAAATTTCCAAAAATAAACTGATTTATTTCTTTTTATTTAAATTCTGTTTTTTTTATATATATCACCGGTTGTCGTATGACTATTAATAGATTATAATTAATGTTAGTCTGGTTGGGAATTTGGTAAGCTAGACTGGATACCTGGTGAAACAGTTGCTCAGTAATGCAAGGTTAACTTCCCCAGACAGCTCACAGCTTTTAACCCACTTTTATGGTCGTGAATAGCAGCACCGCTTGCAGAACAAATTAAAGCAACAACATTACATCTCTACAGAGCAATTGCAGAATGACGTGGTTCGAAAGAGGAACCTCAGTGTACCGGTACTACTAACCACTGCTAATGGCTTTAATAACATGCTCTGTCCATGTACACACACAACAACATAGCAGTCTGAAATCAGCGACAAAACTTACCTTTCACAGCCTGCGAATTTTGCACACAAAAGAACGGAATACTTATCAGTAATATTTTCCGAATATTTTACTTAAACTGAGCTGTTTCATTTCCTGTATAACTGACAATCATTCGTTACACAAAAGCCACTGCTCAAACCAGGTGTGGACAAGATGATACCACACGGAGAATATGGTCTCACACAAAGAATATCAGAATTACGTACGAAAAGGGAAGCAGAAAAGAGCAACGGAAAATTTGAATTGACGTTCCATTATTGTTGTTGTTGTAGTCTTCAGTCCAGAGACTGGTTTGATGCAGCTCTCCATGGTTCTCTACCCTGTGCAAGCTGCTTCATCTCCTAGTACCTATTACAACCTACATCCTTCTGAATCTACTTAGTGTTTCATCTCTTGGGCTCCCCCTACGATTTTTACCCTTCACACTGCCCTCCAATACTAAATTGGTGATCCCATGATGCCTCAGAACATGTCCTACCAACCGATCCCTTCTTCTAGCCAAGCCGGCCCACAAATATCTCTCCTCCCCGATTCTATTCAGAACTTCTTTATTAGTTATGTGATCTACCCATCTAATCGTCAGCATTCTTCTGTAGCACCACATTTCGAAAGCTTCTATTCTCTCCTTGTCTAAACTATTTAACGCCTATGTTTCACTTCCATACATGGCTACACTCCATAAAATACTTTCAGAAACGACATCTTGGCACCTAAATCTATACTTGATGTTAACAAATTTCTCTTTTTTAGAAACACTTTCCTTGCCATTGCCAGTCTACATTTTATATTCTCTACTTCGGCCATCATCGGTTATTTTGCTCCCAAGTATAGCAAAACTCATCTACTACTTTAAGTGTCTCATTTCCTAATCTAATTCCCTCAGCATCACCCGATTTAATTCGACTACATTCCATTATCCTCGTTTTGCTTTTGTTGACGTTCATCTTATATCCTCCTTTCAACACACTGGCAATTCCGTTCATCTGCTCTTGCAGGTCCTTTACTGTCTCTTACAGAATTACAATGTCATCGGCAAAGCTCAAAGTTTTTATTTCTTCTCCATGGATTTTAACTCCTATTCCGAATTTTTTTTGTTTCCTTTACTGCTTGCTCAATATACAGATTGAAGAACATCGGGGATAGGCTACAACCCTGTCTCACTCCCTTCCCTACCACTGCTTCCCTTTCATGCCCCTCGACTCTTATAACTACCATCTGCTTTCTGTACAAATTGTAAATAGCCTTTCGCCCCCTGTATTTTACCCCTGCCACCTTTCGAATTTGAAAGAGAGTATTCCAGTCAACATTGTCAAAAGCTTTCTCGAAGTCTACAAATGCTACAAACGTAGGTTTGCCTTTCCGTAATGCATCTTCTAAGACAAATCGTAGGGTCAGTATTTCCTCACGTGTTCCAACATTTCTACGGAATCCAAACTGATCTTCTCCGAGGTCGGCTTCTACCAGTTTTTCCATTCGTCTGTAAAGAATTCGTGTTAGTATTTTGCAGCCGTGATTTATTAAACTGGTAGTTCGGTAATTTTCACATCTGTCAACACAGGCTTTCTTTGGAATTGGAATTGAAGTCTGACGGTATTTCGCCTGTCTCATACGTCTTGCTCGCCAGATGGTAGAGTTTTGTCAAGGCTATCAGTAGTTCTAATGGAACTTTGTCTACTCCCGGGTCCTTGTTTCGACTTAGGTCTTTCAGTGCTCTATCAAACTCTTCACGCAGTTTCATATCTCCCATTTCATCTACGTCCTCTTCCATTTCCATAATATTGTCCTCAAGTACTTCGCCCTTGTATAGACCCTCTATATACTCCTTCCACCTTTCTGATTTCCATTCCTTGTTTAGAACTGGGTTTCCATCCGAGCTCTTGATATTCATGCGACTGATTCTGTTTTCGCCAAAGGTATCTGTAATTTTTCTGTATGCAGTATCTATCTTGCCCCTAGTGCGATATGCCTCCACATCCTTAAATTTGTCCTCTAACCATCCCTGCTTAGCCGTTCAGCACTTCCTGTCGATCTCATTTTTGAGACGTTTGTATTCCTTTTTGCCCGCTTCATTTACTGCACTTGTATATTTTCTTCTTTCATCATTTAAATTCAATATTTCTTCTGTTACCCAAGGATTTCTACTAGCCCTCGTCTTTTTGCCTACTCAATCCTCTGCTGCCTTCACTATTTCATCTCTCAAAGCTACCCATTCTTCTTTGACTGTATTTCTTCCTCCCGTTTTTGTCAGTCGTTCCCTAATGCTCTGTCTGAAACTGTCTGCAACCTCTGGTTCTTTCAGTTTATACAGGTCCCATTTCCTTAAATTCCCACCTTTTTGCAGTTTCTTCAGTTTTAATCTACAGTTCATAACCAGTAGATTGTGGTCAGAGGCCACATCTGACCTGGAAATGCCTGACAATTTAAAATCCGGTTCCGAAATCTCTGTCTTACCATTATATAATCTATCTTAAACCTTACAGTGTCTCCAGGCCTCTTCCATGTACACAACCTCCTTTCATGATTCTTAACCCAAGAACCTACGCAAGAAGAAAGTTCAACAACTTTGCTCACTCACTTTTCTGCTACGCTGTCGTGATACCGGTATATTTCCCAAGTTTTTAAAAGTGAGAAGAATGTTTCATTCGGTACAAGCTAACCGTATTTATTCTCGTATGTAACTGGCATTACTACGTGAGCGGATACATCAGACACGACGAGGACTGGCGGTATGTGATAGTCAACTGCTAAATCTTCATTTACTTATTAGCAATACTATGCAGTTTTGTCATTGGAATAAAGTGGACAGTTTAACATTTAGATCTATGGAGATTAGTGCAGAAGTGTCTTCCAATAGGCAGAAGGAGAAGTATGATCGTCTACAAGAGGGTCGACAGGAAACACCGATTCCAAACAATTCCCAAACGGTTATTAATTTATCGGAAAAAGAATTGTCTAAGGAAGAACTTTCTGTTCTGTCTAAAGGAGGGAATTTTGCAATCACTCCATCCAAGGTTCTTATGGAGGACATTATTGCTACTATAGAGGCAGGAATTCGTCAGTTACCATCATATTCTGCTGATGAAATTAGGATGGAAACCTCCAGGATATTACGTAAAGCTAAGCCACCCAGCAGCAATATGTCTCAAGGGGAAAGGAAGGCATTGCGGGAGATTAATGCAGACAAGAATGTTATTATAGTTGCCGCTGACAAGGGAAATGTTACTGTTTTAATGAATACTGAGGATTATCACAAGAAGATCAGTGATCTCCTGGAACCCAGCACATACAAGAAGTTGAAAAAGGATCCCACAACGAATGTGCTGAATGCCACCAATCGTCTGATAAAACAGTCTTCCATTCCTACAGAAGTTAAAAAGTATATTTGTAAAACGGAGGCCTATCCTCTGAGATTATATGGATTACCAAAGATACATAGGCCTGATGTTCCTTAGAGATCGATAGTCAGCGCAATTGGAGCTCCTACCCAAGAACTAGCCAGACACCTTTCCTCTTTGTTACGACCTTACATAGGCAAAACTGAGAGTCATATTAAAAACTCTCTACACTTCATTAAGAAAAAGAGGGAAATTACTGTCGGTCCTAATGACATCCTTGTCAGTTTTGATATAGTGTCTTTGTTCACTATGGTTCCAGTTGATAAATCTCTCTCTCATATAGCCGATATGTTACCTACTGATATAGTGGCCTCGTTCCAACACTGTCTATCCTCGACCTATTTTCAGTACAATGGTGAATTTTATAAACAGATTGATGGAGTAGCCATGGGAAGCCCCCTAAGCCCCGCAATTGCGAATTTATTCATGGAATATTTTGAACATCAAGCACTGCAGTCGGCCAAAAAAAGCCCCTCGAAGTGGTATCGGTATGTGGATGATACCTTTGTAATATGGAATCATGAGGAAGAAGACTTGAATGATTTCCTGGTGCACTTAAATAGCATCAACCCAAAGATCAGATTTACTATGGAGAAAGAGAAGAATGGACAACTTAACTTTTTGGTTGTATCAGTTATCAAACGGGCGGATGGGACCTTAGGCCATAAGGTCTACAGAAAAGGTACACATACTGATCGCTACCTCCATAAGAACTCAAACCACCACCCTAGGCAAAAGAGGGGGGTCATAAAACCACTAGTGGATAGGGCCAATAATATTTGTGAACCAGGCTACTTACAAGAAGAACTAAATCATTTACGAATGGCTTTTGCTAAAAATGGTTATACGAAAAACGAGATTAACCGAGCACTTCACCCAAGTAGGAAAATGTCTAAAAATAGGAGACAGCAACAACCATCAGCTGGAAAAGTATTTCTTCCGTTCATCCATAACATCACGGATCGCATTGGGAAAGTACTAGCCAAGTTTCAGGTGGAGACTATTTTCAGACCTACTAAGAATATTAGTGAATGGCTAAGATCAACAAAAGATGCTCGTCACCCCATAGCCACCACAGGGGTACATAAAATTCCGTGCAGTTGTGGCAGGGTTTATATAGGAACTACAAAATGAAGCATCAATACACGGTTGACGTAGCACAAAAGAAACTGTCGCTTGAGACATATCGACAAATCGGCACTAGATGGATGGAGATCACGAAATAAAATTTGGTGAGACAAGCGTGCTAGCGAGGACTCGGCATTATTATACACGTATGTTTAGAGAGGCAATTGAAATCCACAAACATCAATACAACTTTAATCGTAAAGAAGAAGGATTAAAATTGGACAAGATATGGCGGTCGACGTTGCATCAATCACATGACAATCGATTGCCTGCAATCGAGAGAACAGACGATAGCCAGAGATAGCTTCACATCGACGCCACGTGATGTGCGGTGGCGCCCCCTACGATCTCCATATAAGCGGCGGCCCCAGCTCCTAGCAGCCAGTCGTCGACTCACCTCGGAAGATGTTGTCCGTAGTTGAGAACGAAACGTCAGGGAGAAGAAGCTCTACAGATCGACCACGGCAACTTAGCCCGGAAGTGTTTACTAATGAAGACGCCGGCCGTGAAAGCCTACATGGGATGATTCTTAACCCAAGTGTTAGAAAACTTTACACCCTCATACCGGCAAGTAACGTCGAAACTGATGTCAAGTAACAATTAACGTATAGCGGTGTAACTGACACTTTCAGTAGCGCGCACTGAAGTTATTGTTGTCATGTTTTATTCTTTCCTTCCGCAATTGTTCCATTTAATAGCAGAGACTTTAAATAAAACAAATATTTAACTGTAATATTCTCGCTAAGCTTGTAAAATTTCTACGAATCCTGGAAATAACCATTTGTATTTACTCAGTCAGGCATTGTGGACGCTAAATTTACGTAACGAATAACTTTATGTTTCGCTACATAGCATGTTCCCAAATTTCGAATTTGAAAATTTTCTGCCATAATTCTTAGCGAGTACTTATAATTTATTTCAATGCATTACTATTTTAATAGCACTACGATATAGGCTATGTATACTTCTTTACGTTTTCCGTTTTCCTTCTGTTATTTTTCTGCGAATGTGCAGATATTATTGATGGTGACTGAGAACAGGGTACTGACCAACATTACATTGATATTTACTTTTTTGTAGAATAATAATGGTTGCTATTAGGACTAGTATGTTTTTATGCTGTTAGTAATCCAAGTACATGTGGCAAGAGCAAGCAGTTAGTAGCTATTTTCTCCTGGGCAGCAGGTCAAGTGTTGAATTGTGGATGCGTGGATGCACAGCAGTTAGTTTATACTGACAGGCTTAGGCCACTTACAAGGAACTCCTTGAGTGCGAGATCACAAGTTCGATCTTCGGCAAGGCTCGTTTGGAAGCGTTTTGCCAACAATCATGACGGGAAAAATACACACATCAAAAGTTTTGCATCACCTCGGTTCCGAGGCGATTCAGCATAGATCCCTCAGTGGTTGGTGGGTCACGTCGCCCATAAACGGCTCTTTTCAATCTATCCCAGGCATGTTCGATAGGGTTCATGTCTGGAGAACATGCTGGCCACTCTAGTCGAGCGATGTCGTTATCCTGAAGAAAGTCATTCACAAGATGTGCACGATGGGGGCGAGAATTGTCGTCCATGAAGACGAATGCCTCACCAATATGCTGCCGATATGGTTGCACTATCGGTCGTAGGATGGCATTCACGTATCGTACAGGCGTTACGGCGCCTTCCATGACCACCAGCTGCTTACGTTGGCCCAACATAATTCCACCCCAAAACAGCAGGGGACATCCACCTTGCTGCAATCGCTAGGCAGTGTGTCTAAGTCGCTCAGCCTGACCGGGTTGCCTCCAAAAACGTTTCGGATGATTGTCTGGTTGAAGGCATATGCGAGACTCATCGGTGAAGAGAACGTGATGCCAATTCTGAGCGGTCCTTTCGGCATGTTGTTGGGCCCATCTGTACCGCGATGCATGGTGTCATAGTTGCAAATATGGACCTCGAGATGGACGTCTGAAGTAGCACATCATGCAGCCTGTTACGCACAGCTTGAGTAGTAACACGGCGTCCTGTGGCTGCACGAAAAGCATTATTCAATATGGTGATGCTGCTGTCAGGGTTCCTCCGAGCCATAATCCGTAGGTAGCTGTCACTCACTGCAGTAGTAGCTCTTGGACAGCCTGAGCGAGACATTTCAAAGACAGTTCATGTCTCTCTGTATCTCCTCCATGTCCGAACAACATCGTTTTGGTTCACTTCGAGGTGCTTGGACACGTCCCTTGTTGAGAGCCCTTCCTGGCAAAAAGTAACATGCAGACGCGATTGAACCGCTGTATTGACCGTCTAGGAATGGTTGAAGTACAGACAACACGAGCCGTGTACCTCCTTCCTGGTGGAACGACTGGAACTGATCGGCTGTCTGGTTCCCCTCTGTCTAATAGGCGCTGCTCATGCATTGTTGTTTACATCTTTGGGCGGGTTTAGTGGCATCTTTGAACGTCTATCTTCAGGAGTTCTGGGAACCGGGCTGATGCAAAACTTTTTTTGGTGTGTGTATAACTGCAAATGATCACGTACATCGGGAGACCGACAGAAATTGAATGTGCGGGACATGCAGAGATCAACATTCTATGGGATGTGTTTATTAAACACAAAATAGATATAGTCGGCACTCAAGAAACGTACAAAACAAACCATCAACTTGCGCCACGAACACCGAATTAAACATGGACCGCCGCAGTGACCTAAAGGTTCTCAACATCAAGATCGAAGGTGAATTCCTTGGAAATTAGAAACCGTGCTGGACGTTCAGGTAGGTAAATGGAAATGAACACATGGCATCGTTGGTCGGGAGGCCCCGTCCGGGGAAGTTCGGCCGCCAAGTGCAAGTCTTATTTCAGTCGACGCCACATTGGGCGACTTGCACGCCGGTGATGAGGATGAAATGATGATGAGGACAACACAACACCCAGTCCACGAGCGGAGAAAATCTCCAGCTGACCGGAAATCGAACGCGGGTTCCTTTGCAAGGGAGGCGAGCACGTTACCACCCAGCTAAGCAAGCGGACGTTCAGGTAGGTATCCACTCCTAAAGAATGCGTATGGAATCGCATGGTGTAACGGGGTGATGAGAAATGATGGAATGTGATGGCATGCACCCGAATGCGAAACAATCTGTCGTGGAGCTTATCATGATACTGGCTATCCCTTAAGGCGTTTTATAGACACGGAAAAAACAAACATAGAGAGACCGAAGTAGTCCAGTGGTATGAGCTGTAGTGCCACACACTATCCAGGAAGGATAGTTTGCTCTAAAGGAGTTTGATTTTTATATGCAGGCCAGTAGCCGAACAAAAGAAAGCTATCTTGACTTGCTATTGGCCAAAATCAGTTCTCATACCACATTTTTTGTTCTCTTTCTCCCAATTTCCCACTCTTGCTTGCTGTGACATAAATATTCTATAGTGCCCTTGCAGGATCACCTGTACGAGAAAGAATCGTATGGGGCAGAGCACCTACAACTTCTCACACCACAATAAATAGCTTTCTAGCACATTTACTATCCAGATTAACAGTCGGCATAATTGACTACGAATGCGATAAGGCAATGATGTTCATTGATCTTGATACAACTCTCTTGGTACCTTTTCCTGGGTTCCTTTCATACGAATTTCCTCTCCAAATCCGTATTGGTCGGAGTTGAAATCGAATTTCGTACTGAACGCTGGGATAAGTTATTTTGCCTCATATAATTATTTTCGGGCCGATTCAGCAATTTGCTGTGCATCGTCAAGTTGATGCTTTGTTTGAAATTCCATTATCTTATGTCTTACAGTTCCGTAGAACTGTTTGAGGTTATGCAACCATCCATTGTTTCCCTTGAAATCATCGTAATCTATTTCGCGCACAGTTGGATGTGCATAAAACAATAGGCCACTATCATGCGCATCCTATAAATTGTATCGAGCATCCTTGAAACAGTTCTGAGCTGTACGACGATCTTGGCGTTGAGACTTTTGACAGAGACGTCGTGGTAGAGATTCAGGCAGCGAGAGCAGCAGAGTACAGGGCACTCAACAGCTTAGTGTTGTAGCCCGTGGGAGGAGCTTCCACACCGATGGGGAAGCCTAGGAGCTTCCACAGTGTGACGATATATCGCCTGCCGCTTCCACGTCGATGACGAACAGCGGTGGCATCTTCCTGTTTGTTCGGTTATGCAGCTTCACTTGACTTACTCGGCACATACTTCCCCAGAGTACGACATACAATCTGTTTAAATTTTGCCCATAATTCATCTACGTACTGGACCTAAGCGATGTCACTTCATTGTCTAAGTGGGCTGCTAACAACCATCTAAAGTCTCGTGGTTGACCCAAGACAGCCAAAGGAGGAGCTTGGTCTTCGTCTTGTAGCGCTGTTTTGAGGGCGACTTATTTCTCCTCTTCACTGGTCCCTCCACAATGGAGGCAACCACAGCGCTGTTGAGTACGATGAACGTAGATGAATTATGGGCAAAGTTTAAACAGACTGTAAGTCGTAGAAGAGTGTGCCGAGTAATTTACTATCTTTATTAACAGCCGACATAATTGTGTACGAATGCGTTAAGGCAATGATGTTCGTTGATCTTGATACAACTCTATTGGTGTCTTTGCCATGGTTCCTTTCATATGCATTTCCTTTCCAAGTCCCTAGTTGGTTGCAAATTGCTGCAGATTTCTGTGCTAGGCCATCAACAAATGTCAGCGTGTGAACCGACCAAGGTTACAGATGATGCAGCGAGGCCTTAGCTCCGATGTCGACCCGTTGGCTGGCCCACACACCTTCACATTAATGTGGCGTGAGTCCGTCGCACTGAACTATTATGAACAAAAAGATAGTTCTGAAGGCAAAATAGCAGGGAATAATATGATGAGCAGCCATCGTGCATAACACTAACCTCGGCTGAGAAAAAAAGTTTTGCATTCCTTATTCAACACTTCTCCTAGTACTCAGCGAGCTACATAGTTCTGTAGGAAGTAGTCAGTTTCAAAACACTGGTCGTCGATCCAGTGTGTAAGCTCGTAAGAAAAGTAAGAAAATACGAGGCATCAATCTTTGTCAAGTATTTCGGTGCTCATCCTAGACCCTAGTATCGCCTTTTTTTAGCGAGCCACGGGAAGACGTGTTAGCGTTCGTAGACAAACTTTTTACGGCCATAAAGCACAGAACAGCTTTTACATAACGTACATTTACGTACGCTGCGAGACAGAGGGCATACACAACGTATAATGAGTAGTTAAGGAATGCATAGACATTTACAATGTTGGATGCTGTCATCTTCTTAATTGTAGCTTTGGCCTGGGAGACAGTATGCGTTCTCTATATTCCTTCACTAATCACTTCTGTCGCTGACTTTCGTGGTCCATTCTTCTTTTCTCAGGTCTCTTTTGTACCATATATTAGAATACCGTCGTCCGTGTATGCAAGCCGATTTATCGTGTTACGCTCGTATTACTCAGTATTATTCCAGAAGGGTTTAATTTTTTGTGTTATCTCGCTATCTTTTCTAAAATTAATTTTAAAAAAATATTGGTGGCAATCTGTCTCCTTGTCTATGAAGAGTTCAGACTTGAAAATACACTGACATTCCTGTGGGGATTTTTACACTACAAAAAGGTTTCCTCTGAACACATCGTACTAGATATATTATCTTTTGGGGAAACTGAAAATTTAAAAACAAAATTGGTGATTGTGCCCGTATGTATGGTGCTATTAGCTTTCTTTGCAGTCAACAAGAACTCTGTGAATTCAACGTCATGTTTCCAATCAATATCGATTACCTCCCTGAAAATGAGCGTAAAAAGCTGATATATAGCTATTTGTTCCTTCTGATAATGAAGTTGACAGTCCCTACAATTCCTTCTGCAATTGGGATCATTCTCTTCAGTAGACACTGAAACAGAATTTATTGCTTTCATTAAGGCGTTCAATCCCTCTTTAATTGTCACATACCAGAGGGTAGTTTTTAGTATAGGCTATGCTCGTATTACAGCCATTTTCCAGTCTTCATGTGATCTCTCATACTACCAAACTTCCTTTGCAGTTTCGTAATTATTTTAACGAGTACAGTTCTTCCATTCTTTATTAGCTCTTCTGATAATTTGATCTTCTCCGAAAGTTTTATTGGTTTTTAGGTTTTTAATTATTTGTTGTGTTTCTTCTTCATTGGAGGGTCTCTACTTTGCTGTCTACTCTGTCTGGGCCCGCCGGAGTGGCCGTGCGGTTCTAGGCGCTACAGTCTGGAGCCGAGCGACCGCTACGGTCGCAGGTTCGAATCCTGCCTCGGGCATGGATGTGTGTGATGTCCTTAGGTTAGTTAGGTTTAATTAGTTCTAAGTTCTAGGCGACTGATGACCTCAGAAGTTAAGTCGCATAGTGCTCAGAGCCATTTGAACCATTTTTTGAACTCTGTCTGGTACCTCACGTGGGAGAGACTCACTGTGGTGATCGCAGTTTAGTAATTTTGCCAAGTGTTCTCCCCACCGCCTTTCTACTTCAGTGTCTCCCGTGATCATCTTCACCTACGTTGAACAAATATTTCTTTTTTTCTTATACGGAACAATAAAACCTCCCGCCAAGTATGCAGTGCCTTCTGAACGGTTCCATCTGATTTCACGCAGCCGGCATAACGTAACTGTGCTGCATTTCCTGCTTCGTGACAATTCTCTGCCGCACACAACAGGTGCAACAACGTACCGGATCGAGATTTTTGATTGGAAGTGTTTAATCGTCCACGATACAGTCCGCACTTCGTTCTCTGACTTTCTCCTCCTTGCTCACACAAACTGCTAGCTGTGAGGACAGCATTTTGGCACAGACAACGAGCTGTAGGCTAGCGTAGAGAGCTGACGGAAAGTACAGGCGGTTGCCTTCTATGATGAGGGTATCAGAAAGTTGGTACTACGTTACAGTAAGTGCCTAAGTCGGAACAGTGACTATATAGAGAAGCAGCTGTAAGGTGAAACTAAATATTACAAATAAAACATTTTAGATTTTCACTGTGGTTTCCATTTCGCGACGAATCGGACATTGAAAACATACCCTCGTGATAACCGAGGCTGACGCCTTTCGATCCACCAACCAACCACAGAGCAAAGTGCCCCGGCTTGCGGTCGGCCGAGGGCCTTGCAGCTCTGATACAGAAAGTGACGCCTGCAGCAGCTGTTGCTGTATTTGTTGGCGCCACATGCTCCGGACACGGCGCTGCTCTCCGCGGTACTACCTGGCCTCCGCGACCCACCTGACATTTTCAAAATTTCCTTATATTCTTCCGCCGGCGGCTATGCAGGGTGAGTCGCTTAAATACGGACAAATTTCAATTTGAATTACCCGCCATGTCATACACTCCTGGAAATTGAAATAAGAACACCATGAATTCATTGTCCCAGGAAGGGGAAACTTTATTGACACATTCCTGGGGTCAGATACATCACATGATCACACTGACAGAACCACAGGCACATAGACACAGGCAACAGAGCATGCACAATGTCGGCACTAGTACAGTGTATATCCACCTTTCGCAGCAATGCAGGCTGCTATTCTCCCATGGAGACCATCGTAGAGATGCTGGATGTAGTCCTGTGGAACGGCTTGCCATGCCATTTCCACCTGGCGCCTCAGTTGGACCAGCGTTCGTGCTGGACGTGCAGACCGCGTGAGACGACGCTTCATCCAGTCCCAAACATGCTCAATGGGGGACAGATCCGGAGATCTTGCTGGCCAGGGTAGTTGACTTACACCTTCTAGAGCACGTTGGGTGGCGCGGGATACATGCGGACGTGCATTGTCCTGTTGGAACAGCAAGTTCCCTTGCCGGTCTAGGAATGGTAGAACGATGGGTTCGATGACGGTTTGGATGTACCGTGCACTATTCAGTGTCCCCTCGACGATCACCAGTGGTGTACGGCCAGTGTAGGAGATCACTCCCCACACCATGATGGCGGGTGTTGGCTCGGTGTGCCTCAGTCGTATGCAGTCCTGATTGTGGCGCTCACCTGCACGGCGCCAAACACGCATACGACCATCATTGACACCAAGGCAGAAGCGACTCTCATCGCTGAAGACGACACGTCTCCATTCGTCCCTCCATTCACGCCTGTCGCGACACCACTGGAGGCGGGCTGCACGATGTTGGGGCGTGAGCGGAAGACGGCCTAACGGTGTGCGGGACCGTAGCCCAGCTTCATGGAGACGGTTGCGAATGGTCCTCGCCGATACCCCAGGAGCAACAGTGTCCCTAATTTGCTGGGAAGTGGCGGTGCGGTCCCCTACGGCACTGCGTAGGATCCTACGGTCTTGGCGTGCATCCGTGCGTCGCTGCGGTCCGGTCCCAGGTCGACGGGCACGTGCACCTTCCGCCGACCACTGGCGACAACATCGATGTACTGTGGAGACCTCACGCCCCACGTGTTGAGCAATTCGGCGGTACGTCCACCCGGCCTCCCGCATGCCCACTATACGCCCTCGCTCAAAGTCCGTCAACTGCACATACGGTTCACGTCCACGGTGTCGCGGCATGCTACCAGTGTTAAAGACTGCGATGGAGCTCCGTATGCCACGGCAAACTGGCTGACACTGACGGCGGCGGTGCACAAATGCTGCGCAGCTAGCGCCATTCGACGGCCAACACCGCGGTTCCTGGCGTGTCCGCTGTGCCGTGCGTGTGATCATTGCTTGTACAGCCCTCTCGCAGTGTCCGGAGCAAGTATGGTGGGTCTGACACACCGGTGTCAATGTGTTCTTTTTTCCATTTCCAGGAGTGTAGTTCCGCCGGTGGTTGCGATTGGCGTTCTTGAAAGCCATAGGCACCTAGTAAACAGTCAGAACTTCAAAACGGTCGAGATGTTACGGATAAGGGCATTGAACAACCAAAGAGGCGTGATTATCGATAGTCTTCGCGCTGCGCGTTCGCCCAATGAAACAGTTCGATTCTTCGGGCACCCGAGATCAACTGTTTACGATATTGTGGCCAAGTATAATGCTTCGGACGGCCGGATTGGCCGAGCGGCTCTAGACGCTACAGTCTGGAACCGAGCGACCGCTACGGTCGAAGGTTCGAATCCTGCCTCGGGCATGGATGTGTGTGATGTCCGTAGGTTAGTTGTGTTTAAGTAGTTCTAAGTTATAGGGGACTGATGACCTCAGAAGTTAAGTCCCATAGCGCTCAGAGCCATTTGAACCATTTTTATAATGCTTCGGAGACGTCTGGGAAAGGTTCCACTATCTCGGCTAGGAAACCTCATTCTAGGAAACGTGTGTCAAGAACTGTGACAGTCATCAAAAAGGCTCAGGTGCTAATATCGAAGGACCAGGAGCAATCGCTGAGGAAATTACCGTACGTATTGAATGTCAGCAAGTGAACAATGCGTCGGATGGCGGAAGAGGACCTCATACGAGCCATGTACTGCAAAACTGGCTCTCGGATAACGTTGACATGTTCTGGTCAAAGGTGTTCTGGGCCCTAAATAGCCCGAATTCGAAACTCCTCGACTACTATGTTCGGAGCGTAGTTACCAATAAGACGAGGCACTCTAATGTCGCATCTGTACGCACCGCTATCGAAGCTGCATTCTAGAATATGGACACCGCTGTTTCAAAGAGTGCGTGCGATCGCTTCAGGACAAGGTTAGAGGCGATCACTGCGGTTGAAGGGGGTTACATCGAGTAATGTTGAAAGATTTCAGTTTCATTTGCATTTGGGCCGGCCACGGTGGCCGGGCGGTTCTAGGCACTTCAGTCCCGAACCGCGTGACTGCTACGGTCACAGGTTCGCATCCTGCCTCGGGCATGGATGTGTGTGATGTTCTTAGGTTAGTTAGGTTTAAGTAGTACTAAGTTCTAGAGGACTGATGACCTCAGATGTTGAGTCCCAAAGTGCTCAGAGCCATTTGAACCATTTGCATTTGGTTTAAAATAAATATGGTTTTAAAAAAAGTTTCGTTTGTTCGGATTTAAGCCCCGTACCCTATATAGGGGATCGCCATCCGCTCCCCAGTCAGTCGACACTAAGAGTTCACAGCTACGGTTACCTGGGCCAAGAGCCGTCTACGGATGTGGCCCCACCATCTGAGTTCATTCGCCGCAGGGCAGCGCACAGGAGTCGAAGCGTAGCACCTCCGATACCGTGTTCAAAGTGCCGATTTTTTGCGAGTACTTCAGCCACGGACTTCATCTACGTACTGATGTTTCTGAACTACATCAGTGCTGCCCAGTCTAGGACAGACAGTGCACTTAATTCAATGGCTACGACAGCGTAACGGCGTGGCTCATACACTCAAGAAACTGCCCATGGGTTTGGTCTCAGCTACAACCAGATCGAGACACTTTTTAGTGACATTCAATTCGGAGGATGGTTTTTGTTTGAAGGTAGTGTGTAATAAAATTCAGTTGTTCCTTTGGCTGCCAAGACACATTGTAGCGTGATCTTCCCACAAACGGGTTCAACAGGGAAATACAAGGTGTTCAAAGCCACTATCAGTTTGTCGCATAATGTACCACAAGTTAGGGGAAAACTGTTTGGGCAATTGTACAAACAAGTATACTGATAAACATATTGGTTTTAGTAGAGTCACTAGAGGGAAATGATGAATTAGAATAAAGAGTCCTGTATGTGTTCAGGTAGTGCCCCTCATTGTAGATAGTCCTGGGACTGTGGGCGTGGAAATGTCCAAATGAATGCCAACTAATAATTGGCAGATGTTGCATGAAGAAGATGGAGGCAGAGCAAATTTACACCCAACGCTGAAGTAAGCTACCAGCTTGACAGCTTAGGAAGAAGGTAGCTCACTTGGAAGTAGCACGGAAGATAGTGACAGAGCAGCTATTGTTAGAATATGAGGATCAGTTTACTTCTCATGGCTCTCTTTCAGCGATCCCAGTGTCAGAGCACAGAATCCTAACTGGAAATGAACAGCCTGTTTACCGTCAACAGAGCTGTATACCACATCACCCGCAACCAGTAACGGAAGAATTTCTTATGGATGAATTTATCAACCTATGAGACGGTATTTCTGAGGAAAGCACCAGTCCCAAAGGAGCATCAGTGGTAATCTTTGCAAACAAATGTGCAGATGTAAAGAAAGAGTATTGCTTTTGTTGTAAAAATCAGTACATCCACAAGCATGTGGTTGCAGATGCCTATCTAATCCTTAATACGACAGAAATTTAGAATAATCTGAGGGCTTGCAAATAATTCTTACTGTGGACATGCAAAGTGGCTATCACCAGTTAGAGGTATCATTACAGTATTGCACAACGGCAGCATTTACGATCCTGTCAGGGCGGTATTAGTACTGGCGTACGCTGCTTGGACTGAAAAAACTCACTGCCCACATTTTAGTGTCTCGTGCACAGATAATAGCAGGAAACACAGAGAATGTATGATGAATTTAGATGTAGGTTCCACTTCTGCAGAGGGGTAGAAAGCACAAACAGCTGATGAAGACTACAGGCTATTTATAATGCAGCCCCAAGTAATTGTTCTTAATGGAGTGCTATGTAAACAGTCGAGACTCTGACTTCATTTTTGGTACCAATACATTGCGAAATAAAGAGTAATAATATGATCATATATTAGCAGGTTACAGAGCCATAGAGCGACAGAATGAGGGGTAGTCGAATAATATTGGTGGTGAACAAGTAAACATAAGGTGCGACAACACGTAAAGAACTGACTACCATATGCACAAGAACCCGGATGAAGTCAGTGTGTTTGCTGCAGAGATTTCCTAAGGCCTATAAACAGTTTGAGATTATTTTTCTAGTGACTTAGGTACTTTTGGAAACACGTCAGCAGGAAATCTTTATGTTAACGTTTAAACAATTGCTTACTACGCTTCATAGAAGTGATAGCTTTTCCAAATCTGCAGTCGACACAGAGGTGAAAGACCATGGTTATAATTGGTTATTAAGGTTTGGTACTCCAGAGACACTGATTATGAATCAGGGTACTTCCAACATGTCGGAACTAGTAAATAATTTCGTTCTGTGTTACAAATTCGTAAAATTAAGAGCAAACACTTTGGCAGAACTGAGTCTGTTCTAAGGATGTGACCGGGAAGATGTTGAGTTACTGTGTTAACACTCATGATGACTGGGATACGTTATTACATAATGTCACCTTGCAATTTAAAATTTCACAAAAGTATGGGATCATTTACTTACTACGTACCGTATGGATGGAAGATGCCATCACTCTTGTATACAGGGAAACCCAGAGTGGGTGTAAACAGTGCATCAGTGTAAGATTTGGTGATAAAATTACGGAAAATATGACACCACATGCAAAAAGCGAACACCAATGCTGTAGAGTAGCAAGAGTGAATAACGCAGTGGAGTGCTGAAGGCAATGTGGCTGAGTCCTTACACTGTGAAGATAAAAACAGTAAAATTTTACACACCGTATGTCTGTACCAAGTGGTAGAGATGTCCTCACCGGTAAATGTGACGTTACAACTTCCTACTTGGAAGACAGTCGTACGGTTTCAGCTTGTAGATCTCTTTAGGTCCAAAAAACAGAGTTGTATGGCATACTAAAGAATAGGAGAGAGGAAGCTGCTCCTACCCATTCTGCAGGTTCTCAAACATGTCATGACGTACCTAAGCGCTGTCTATTGATGCCACTATACTTATTTCCCCTGAGAAAATGTTAGCTGTGCAGAACGGGCGCTTTAGCGCAGAAAAATTGTTGCATCATGTTCAATAGTACCACAGTGACTGATGGCCTCAGCAGTTAAGTCCCATAGTGCTCAGAGCCATTTGAACCTCAGAGTACCAAAGTGTATAACAGTACCGTGTCATCGTAATAGAAATTTTTGTCCTCGGGAACTTTCTTAATCCTGATCGGTGCTTGTGTGGCCTATTTCTAATGCAAGCAGAGAGCACGCACCAGATATCCCAGTTCATTCCCTGAAGAACCAATGGATTGACGACAAGATTTGACAGATGCAACAGAGCATACTGGGAGTAGCAAAAGGTTCAAATGGCTCTAAGCACTATGGGACTTAACATCTGAGGTCATCAGTCCCCTAGACTTAGAGCTACTAACCTAAGGACATCACACACATCCATGTCCGAGGGAGGATTCGAACCTGCGACGGTAGCAGCAGCGCTGTTTCGGACTGAAGGGCCTAGAACCGCTCGGTCACAGCGGCTGGCTACTGGGAGTAGCATTCGCTGTACACCATTTGATAGAGTGTGTAGGGAAGGAGAACAGACAGTGCGTAAAGTGCACATAGCCGTTTGATAGTGTGTGCACTGCAGGGACAGAAGGAAAAATGCAGGCACATTAGTACCGTGTTGTTTCGGTAGTTCAAATTTTCAGCAGCAGCCTAGGATTTGAAGGACCGAATTTTTCCAAGGTGGGAGGAAAAGATGTGGCATTAGCTTCAGGCAGGCCTTTGCAACCTGCCAAGTAGTGTGCGGGCAAGCCAGCAATGTAATATTGCAGCTTGGCATTGAAACAGCAGTGGCGCAGCAACATGCTACTTGGCATTCTGCCGCTCAGTGGTTCACTGGACTCCTACCTGCCACAGCACAGCGGAGCGTTTCCGCAGTTGACGAGGTGACGGACACCTCCAGTTGCAGGACACGTGGCTGCAGTGAGTGTATGCGCCGCCAACTCAGCTGGCGTCATCCGTTCGACCGGTGGAGTCTCCATGCCAGCCATTGGCAGAATGAGTGCCGAAGCTACCACAAACACCTTCAGCAGTGTCACGAAGTAGGCAAAGTCGCTAGTGTACAAGACGTCAGCTAGACCTGGTCGTCCAAGGCTTAAAACTGGATCCGCCGAGGCGGCCGCCCAGTGGGTGCCATCAACTGATAACAAAGCCACTCTCGGAGGATCCTGGGTTCACCTCAGGCCGCAAACGTTGTCCGCCAGTCCAGCCGTCTAACCTCGCTGCGTTGACACGCAACCCACGTCAGAGTGGACACTGCCTGCCACAGCATTCCATTAACTCGGCACACGTCACTCACTGCTTAGCAGCTGCGACCCTCTCTTCGACCACTTTCACCGCAGTGCTACATGAAAGGTAATTACAATAAAAAAGAATGTCGAGTAAGCAGCCTTGACCTTATTGCCCTCCTCAGTTCTGGTGATCTCATCCCACAGCAGTCACAAGTGGCGTCCTGCAACACTGTAACCTCCGAACCGTTGGACCACTACAATAAGACCTTGAAGTATCTCATTCAAATTACTTCCAGAGCAGAGCTGCTTGCCCAAATCGGCGATGCATTTTACGGTCTGGCACAGAAATCTGCCAAGATCGACTGAATATAACGGCCATTGTTATGACAGTATCAAGCACGTAATCTACATCTACATATTTACTCCGCAATCCACCATACGGTGCGTGGCGGAGGGTAACTCGTACCACAACTATCATTTTCTCTCCCTGTTCCACTCCCAAACAAACAGAACCAGGGAAAAATGACTGCCTATGTGCCTCTGTACGAGCACTAATCTCTCTTATCTTTCCGAGAAATGTAAGTTGGCGGTAGTAAAATTGTACTGCAGTCAGCCTCAAATGCTGGTTCTCTAAATTTCCTCAGTGGCGATTCATGAAAAGAACGCCTCCTTTCCTCTAGAGGCTCCCACCCGAGTTCGTGAAACATTTCCGTAACACTCGCGTGATGATAAAACCTACCAGTAACAAATCTAGCAGCCCGCCTCTGAATTGCTTCTATGCCCTCCCTCAATCCGACCTGATAGGGATCCCAAACACTCGAGCAGTACTCAAGAATAGGTCGTATTAGTGTTTAATAAGCAGTCTCCTTTACAGATGAACCACATCTTCCCAAAATTCTACCAATGAAGCGAAGACGACTATCCGCCTTCCCCACAACTGCCATTGCATGCTTGCCCCACTTCATATCGCCCTGCAATGTTACGCCCAAATATTTAATCGACGTGACTGTGCCAAGCGCTACACTACTAATGGAGTACTCGAACATTACAGGATTCTTTTTCCTATTCATCCGCATTAATTTACATTTATCTATATTTAGAGTTAGCTGCCATTCTTTACACCAATCACAAATCCTGTCCAAGTCTCTTGTATCCTCCTACAGTCACTCAACGACGACACCTTCCCGTACACTACAGCATCATCAGCAAACAGCCGCACCTTGCTATCCACCATCCACGTAATAATGTGTTCTCGATACTTATTATAAATTCAACGAAACCAGATTTTCACGAATCTGTAATTTATAAATTACACATGTTGTTGGAGTGATTTCTGTTTATATAAGAGCCAAGATCGTTTGATTTCAATACCTTTATTCCAATCCTAGTTTCGAGAGAATCGTGCTGTCATCTTCAGATTGGAATTACACTTGTGTGTGTCTTTACATACATGCGTCGTAGACATTCTGAGAATAAAGTGCAAATAAATTAGAAAATCCACGTGGTTTGTCATTTATAAAACAGAATGCTCCCCCTGTGGGAACACTTGCATGTGAACATATACCCAAAGTTTAATGCCAATATGAAGCTGACAGCACAATTCTGTCGAAACTCGTAATTGGAATAAAGATATTTAAATCAAGCTTCCTTGTCTTTTACAAAAACATATAAGGTGTAAATATTAGTTTTCAGAGCTGGATGTACCTCCACATGTGGGTAATGTTTAAACGCTAGTTGATTATAAATATGTTTCTTAAGAGGACATGAACCTCTAGTTGTGACGTCCGTCACCGAACGCTTGTCGCTGATGTCATGGAATACTGTATATTGCTGAAATTGATATTCGAGAAAATATTATTTACACAGAGATCTCAGCTAATGTAAAGTATGTTTTAAAACAGAGTGTATCTGCAATGCCTACTTCTGTGAACGGTCACCCAGTTTTGTGTGCTCTCACTGTTCACAGAAGCATTATTGGACCAATTATGTGCCCGAAGATAATTATACCAGAAAAGTCATATTTGCTGTTAATCTAAAATGTTTACGGAACCGTTTTCTTGCCTTGAGACAATTGACAACTGTCTGCCACAACTTCCTGTCATGCGCCAACGACTTACAGAGTAGCACATACACCCAATTAAACAGCAATTACTTAAATTAATTAAACAAAAATTTAAATTTGTTCTGATCTCCTACAGTCTTTATCCTCTTTTCTCTCTCTGGTACTCTAAAAGTTATTCATTGATGTTCTGACACATGTCTCATTATCCTCTCCCTTCATCTACTACTAATTGTTACCGACATTTCTTGTCTTAACCATCAACTTCGTTTCCAACGTCCTTCTGTACCACATCTCAACTGCTTTCATTCTCTTCTTTTGCAGTTTCCGCACAGACCTGCGCTGGCATCTCTATAGTGGTCTGCTCCAAACGTACGCTCTCATACAATTCTTCCCTAAACCGAGGCCAATGTTTGATGACTGCGGACATCTTTCAGCGAGGAATACACAGTTTGCCAGTGCTAGTTTGTTCCTTATATTCTTCTTGCTTCGCCCGTCATTTGTAATTTTGCTTTCAATGTTTCAGAATTCCTTTTCTTCGTTTATTGTCTGGCCCTCGATTTTGGTTTTAAGTTTATCGCTAATCTCTTTTTTGTTACTGATCATATCTTTTATTATTGTTATTAGCGGTGTTAGTGGCAGAAAAAATGGCTCTGAGCACTATCGGACTTAACATCTAAGGTCATCAGTCCCCTAGAACTTAGAACTACTTAAACCTAACTAACCTAAGGACATCACACACATCCATGCCCGAGGCAGGATTCGAACCTGCGACCGTAGCGGTCACGCGGTTCCAAACTGAAGCGCTTAGAACCGCACGGCCACACCGGTCGTTGGTGGCAAAAAGTGAGCGGACAGTGAATAACATGCTCAAAGATCTGAATGAAGCTTGTGTGGAATATGGGATGCAAATAAACACAGCAAAAACAAAGAGTATGGTCATCAGTACAAGATGCAGACCGTCCAATATTAAAACAGGACAGTCTACCATTATCCAAGTAAGTGAATTTAAGTATCTCGGAAGCACAACAACTGAAGACTTGAGATGTCACCAGGAGCTGAAAACTCGAATTGCCATAGCGAAGGAGGCATTCAACCGAAAGAGGAGACTCTTATGTGGCAAATTAGATAAAGGACTAAGGAAAAGGCTTGGCAAATGTTTTGTCTGGTGTGTGGCACTATATGGGGCAGAAACATGGACACTGAGACGAGAGCATGAAAAAAGGTTAGAAGCATTTGAGATATGGATGTGGAGGAGAATGGAGAGAATAAGCTGGATGGAAAGAGTGAGTAACGAAAGAGTATTGGAAAGGTTTGGTGAGAGAAGATGTCTGCTGAAGTTTGTAAGAGAAAGGAAAAAGAACTGGTTGGGACATTCATTGAGAAGGGAGTGCTTGCTAGTAGATGCTTTGGATGGATTGGTTTGTGGGAGAAGACTGAGAGGAAGAAGGAGATACAAGGTGATAGACGACATAAAGGGAAGAGGAAATTATGCAGACCTGAAGAGGATGGCAGAAGACCGGACAGCCTGGAGAACTACCATGTGGAAACCTGCCTTTAGGCAGAGCACTGATGATGATGATGATGATGATGATGATCAAATCTTTGGTCTTCCTTTGCTTTACTCCCAATCCATGTTCTGCTCTCATTAGACGGTTCATTCTGTTTATCTGGCAGGGGAGAATGTTTTACCTAGAGGACAGTGCACCTAGGAACATGTAACATTTCTCGATCGGTACTCCAGCCTAGTGACTGATTTCAGAACCACATTAAGGAATGAGCACTAGGGACCGCTTTATACAGTTTCTGTCACTTTCTACAGTTTGTTATTTTTTGTGCGGCATTTGTAAATATTTCGAGCTCTACACGCTTCAACGCTGTATGACCTACTCAAGCTATGTAGAATATATTGTTCATTCTTCACATACAGAGTTCTATGGCAAGAAATATTCTATATATTTTTAAATCTGTTTATATAATATGTAGATGGTAAAGCCAAACTTCGTCGATCGTACGTCACTGACTACGTTGAAACAGAAGGAGGTCTTTTTCCATGGAACATCGGATATTTGCTAATTAACTGAGTTCCGTTAGTGTCTTAACAATTCTGACTGTCTTGAAGATGGAAATTTCGGTTAGTTTCCAGTAGCTTCAGTTTTAAAATGTATTTAACTTGTAACTTGTTTTTGATAATACTTTTACTTCATATGATTTCACTTAATAAACACTGCTGCGAATTAGATTAATAAAGTAGCCGATAGACGAATGAATACAGTACTGAAATAATGTTCTCTTTTAAATTTCAACAGAATATTTGCTTCTAGATACTGAACATGTTGTACTTTGGAACATTTTCTTTCGTTTGGAGAAACCTTAATTTCTCGATAAATTTTTGTATTTCAAGAAAAGACTGCAGTGGTAAAATGTGAACGGCATAATATAAAAATAAAATAAGAAAATCTAAAAAGTGTGCCAAGGGATAATACTCTCACCTATGGTTTTACCTGCGTGAAAAAGATGGAGAATTGGATTCAGTAACTCAAAAATAGTTTAGACGTTAAGTTTATAATAGGTTGTCTTTTGTAAACTAAAGTGTTGTATTTATTGGTGTATTTTATTATTTTCGCAGTGTCCATTGAACGTACTGTGGAATTCTACTAGGGGTGGTCAATAAGCAATACAACACTTTTTTTTCTGAAAGCAGGTTGGTTTTATTCGTAATTCGAATACACCACGTTATTCCCCCAATCTTTTGGCTACAAGATCCTATTTTTCTACATAATCTCCGTTCATTGCGACTACCTTACGCCACCTAGAGGCCCGCAGGGTACAATTGTATTGGTCGATGTCTTGTTCCATCAATAACACCCCGTCATCTGCTTTCCCCCGAGCGCGTCCATCGTTGTGGTAATTGGGGTGATATATAGGTGGCAAGGAAGCCACCGGGCACACAGTTTTCCGTTTCCCAACTGGAGGACGAGTGTGTCAGCATTACAACAGAGACGTCCAGTTGTGCTGTGAGGTGTTTAGTTACGATCCGTGCGTCACCTCGAATGAGAGTGTCCGCACCTCCGGTACAGACGCAATTTTGAAGGTTACTTATAGAGCAGTCACGTATCGGAAATTCATGAAACTGTAGTGAATGAAGCGGGAAAATTACAAGGTGTTTCATAACCAATTCAGAATTTTTCCCATCGGAATTGTCCGAGAAATCTGTTGCATTGAGTTCTGGACGCCCCTCGTAAGTCTTCAACGGAGAATAAACGCCGGTTTCTAGAATATTCGATTTTAAGCTTTTAGAAAAACAAATAATGTTCCCTTTTTTAACCTTTTTTCCAGTATCTGTAGGGACAAGCTCTGGGATGTGCTGAACGCAAAAGGGATAGATGAAGAGATAACACGAAAAGTCAGAAAAATGTATGAGGGAAGTAAGAGTTGTGTGAAAGTGGGGAGGGAACGTACTGCATGGTTCAAGCTGGAAAATGGGCTGCGACAGGGAAGTGCACTTTCGCCTTTATTACTTATTATTGTTATGGATAAAATCCTACAGCAAGTATCAGATGCAATTGGAGATCATAAAATGAAAGCAGTGCTTTTTGCCGATGACCTGATATTATGGGGAAATTGCGAGAAGGAGATGCAAGAGCAGTTAGATGTATGGGAGGCAACGGCAGCACAATATGGAATGCATTTCTCTGCAAAGAAAAGTGAAATAATTGTCACAACAAGGAAGAAGAATAGGCCAAATGTGGATATAACTTGTGGAGGGGAAAAACTACAAGTGGTAGAGAACTTCAAGTACCTGGGAAGCATGATTGAAAGTAAGGGGGGAAACGCAATGGAAATAAATGAAAGGTGCAGGAAAGCAGGGCAGTTCTACAAATGCATTAGGGGGCTTATTTGGAGCAAGGAGGTGCCACAGAAATCCAAGGGAATTATATACCGAACCTACTTTGTCCCCATATTGGCATACGGAAGTGAGACATGGGTAATGCACAAATGCGACAAAAGTAGAATACAGGCTAGTGAAATGAAGTTCCAGAGGAGCAGGTTGAGTGTAACAAGACGAGACAGATTGCGAAATGTGTATGTGAGGGAAAGACTAAAGTAGGAACCAGTAGAGGACAGGTTAGAAAAATCAAGACTGCAGTGGTATGGACACATGAAGAGAATGGATGAGGGAAGAATTCCAAAGAGGATGTTTGATCTGCAACTGGAGGGGAAGAGGCCCAGAGGAAGACCAAGAGATAGATGGTTGGAGGGAGTGAAGGAATGTGTGACGAGAAGAGGAGAGAACTGGACGAAGGTGGAAGAGGGGGAATGGTGGAAAGACAGAACACGATGGAGAGGCTTGTGTTCCCGACAGACCCAGCCAGTGGCTGGAAACTGTCCAAGATGATGATGATGAGAAAAACAAATAATGACACTGACGCGGTAAACTATAAGCGCGGAGCGCGGCTGGAGTAGTAAATGGTCATGAACTGTGTGTGTGTGTGTGTGTGTGTGTGTGTACTCACTGACGGGGCCCGGAGCGACCAGCAGCAGAAGCAGCAGTGAGGAGGCAGACACGTGCAGCAGCACCCAGAGGCCGTCCATGCTGGAAGTCGAGTTTCCACTGTGGCGTCCCACCAGCGGCAGCACTCGCTATACGCGGCACAGCTGCCAGACGATCTGGCGGTCAAGGCCGGCTGTTTAGCGAGCTGGAGGTCTCTACTCCTCTGACGTCACTCAGAACCGGACAGATCTCGAGGCTACTACCACTGTTTCCAGGAACTGACTGTTGCCTTCGAGTGCAATTGCCTCTGTGTGGTGTGCGTACTGTAAGACCTTCGGTACACACACCATCAGATTATTTGACTCGTCGCTCTAACGAAGTAGGCGAGTGTCAGCAATATGTCTCGGGGTCTTATCGTGGCGTGTTTACCTTCTGCCGTTAGGTCAGACGATAGAAATGCCACTTGCACGCTTAGAGTAGCTGATTGAAGTTGACCAACTTTAAACAGAACTTGATTAATTTTCACACACATTTATTAAAATAATAACAAGCATAGAAATAACTTCACTGGTTCTGGATGCTATTTACAATTGACAATCTGAAGTTCCTTTGGTCTTGGTACGTTAATCTTATTCTCACATATCTCTGATACTTGACAAAGTGTCTATTCATTTATCTTCATGGCTATGTACAAGAATATGATAATCTTATTAGGCGCAGGTTCAAACTTGATTAGAGACTAATGCAGACTGACTAATCGGATGTCTGTACACTCGTTATAATACCTTGAGCGTTCAGGTATCACTGCGCGAGTGTGATCCGCAAGGAGAAAAGGTTCTACGTTAGCAGCAATCTCATTGGCTGCGTTACATATTAATACGCGGACCGGCGGAAGCAGAATTTGGTCCGTCTCTTAGACAGCGCCATCTCGTAGTGCGGGGACGGACGAGCGCTGCGCCTGCGCTGTTGTGCTTAGCGGGGCGCGCTCTAGTGTGAAAGTTGTGTACGCGCTGACTACGCGGAACTATGTACACAACACTCTGGATGACGACAAATTCCATTTTTCCCCACGAGCAGACCACAAGAATCTACTATACGTATCGTCGTAAGCAAATTATTCTTTCACTGTACTCTCTCATGTGTAGCTCTGTATCACAAAACAAAGGTCGGGTTTAAAAAGCTGTACACGTCAGCGTGTGTGTTGCTGGTTCTCTTTTGCGATGTGGTTGGGGTACCCATCATCGTCTGACCACCGGAAAATGACTGTAACATGGACAGTGTTCGATGACAGCTAGCGCCAGACACCCAGGTATATACCAGGTGATCAAAAAGTCAGTATAAATTTGAAAATTTAATAAACCACGGAATAATGTAGATAGAGAGGTAAAAATTGACACACATGCTTAGAATGGCATGGGGTTTTATTAGAACAAAAATAAAACTAAGTATTGCTAGACGCGTGAAAGATCTCTTGTGCGCGTCGTTTGGCGATGATCGTGCGCCACTTTCGTCATGCTTGGCCTTCCATGTCCCCTGACCTCAGTCCGTGCGATTACTGGCTTTGGGGTTACCTGAAGTTGCAAGTGTATCGTGATAGACCGACATCTCTAGGGATGCTGAAAGACAACCTCCGACGCCAGTGCCTCACCATAATTCCGGACATGCTTTACAGTGCTGTTCACAACATTATTCCTCGACTACAGCTATAGTTGAGGATTGATGGTGGACATATTGAGCATTTCCTGTAAAGAACATCATCTTTACTTTGTCTTACTTTGTTATGCTAATTATTGATATTCTAATCTGATGAAGCGCCATCTGTAGGACATTTTTTGAACGTTTGTATTTTTTTGGTTACAATAAAACCCTATGTCATTCCAAGTACGTGTCTCAATTTGTACCTCTCTATCCACATTATTCCGTGATTTATTCAAGTTTTCGAATTTATACTGACTTTTTTATCACCCGGTATTTTTGCTATGTGATACGGAAAGGACTCAGGACATTTCGTTGAGAAACTGAAGAAACTGAAACTTGCACCAAACGACATCCTGGTCAGCTTTGATGTTGTTTCTTTATTTACGAAAGTGCCACTCAGTGACGCCCTGGAGCACATAGCACATTGGTTCCATTTTCCCGCAAGACATTACAAAGCTCTTCCATGCATGTCTCACCAAGAGCTATTTCACGTGGAATGGCGATTTCTACGAACAGCTGGAAGGCGTCGCCATGGGTAGTCCTCTTAGTCCAGGGGTGGCCAACTTCTTCATGGAACAATTCGAAGCACAGGCACTGGACTTGGCGACTTGCAAACCTAAGGTGTGGTATAGATACGTCGATGATACTTTCGTTGTGTGGAGCCTTGGTGAAGAACAGCTCGTTGACTTCATAACACAATTGAACAGCCTCCATACATACATAAAATTTACCATGGAAGTAGAAAAGGACAAAAAACTGCCATTTCTAGATGTGCTGGTCACAAGGGATGGCAAAAACCTGGGACACAGAGTGTATAGAAAACCGACACACTCGGACCGATACCTCCACAAACTATCAAATCACCACCAGGGCCAGAAAAGAGGCATGATTAATACGCTCGTAACGCGAGCAGGACGAATATGTGAGCCGCAAACCTCAGACGCGAAATGCAACACCTGGAAAGTGTTCTGAGGAGAAATGGGTAATCCACAAATTATATTAGAAGCGTAACAGAGACAAACACTCGGCGAAGTAAGGAATCAGAAAAAGAAATGTCGGATACGGCCTTTCTGCCATACATTCCCAGAGTGACGGTCAGAATCGGCCATATATTGCGCAAACATGGCATAAAGACGATTGTCAACCGACGAGGAAGAGTGTCTTAGATCGTCAAAGGAGAAAAGGGACCCACTTGAAATGTCAGGAATATACCGTATACCATGCACACACGGAAAAGTTTATGTCGGAATGACTGGACGATCAATCAACACCAGGATCAAAGAACATAATCGAGATTGCAGGCTGGGGCAGGTGGAGAAATCGGCCGTGGCAGAGCACGCACCGAGTGAGACCGACCACGTAATAAAATTCTCCGACACGGAAGTTGTGGCTGTAGAGATCCACTATCACACGCGTTTGTTCAGAGAAGCTGTAGAAATAAAAAAAACATGCGAACAGCTTCAACAAGAAAGAGGAAAGCCTTAAGGTAAACTGATCCTGGCTTGCCGTACTGCAGCGAACGAGTGTCGCAGGTAGCAGGAGGAGAACCGCAACGGAAATGACAGCGGAGAAGCCCTCTGACGTTGGCGTGCCAGGTACATATAGTCTGCGGCCGCGAGCTCGGCTCCAGTTCACCACCGGCAGTGGAGGGTGGAGCTTTGACAATGCCAGCCACCTGTGCTGACGAAACGTCAGTAAAATCATTAGATGAACGTCGGCCGAAGACCCCGAGACAGAAGTCAATAGGCAGTTTGTCAAAAAGTGGCCACGAAAGCCTTAACAATTTTGTAACACAATTAATGGTGAAAGACGTACGATTACCTTCCGGTTACTGTTTAATTCAACATCAAGAGGCTGCAATACATAACTTTACAATACGCTGTCAACGATAGACAACAGCAAGGTGCTACATTTACCAGTCCAGTCGCTTTCCCGCCAATACTAGAAAGGTCACTGACGACATCACTCTTACAAATTTTACACTTCTCAGCAATTGCTTAAAAGGACGTACTTTTCTGCATAAAAAATCCCAACTGTAAATGAGTATCTTTAGTTGTACTACAACCTGAGACGTACTCTAGTAATATCTGATCCCAAGTTTATAAAATGAGACTTTAAGTCATGCGAATAAGCGAAAACTAGTGGGCGAACTTCTGGCTGGCGTGACAGAAAAACAATTAGAAAATAAGTTTGTTTGACTGTTTTTATTACATTCTCTCTCACATTTGCAAGCCTTTTCAGAGAAGAATATGATGATAAAGTAATTGTTTTGCATTATGTCTATTTTCGTGCCAATCTGTCATTCATTTAAGCAGAATCAAATTGCAAAAAACTTTAAGGCTATGGTATAGTTTTGGTTTGAAACGGTAGAGGCCTCACCGCCTAAGTCTTACCTGTAAAGAATTCGTCAATCATACCGGTATGACTAAGGCGTTGATGTAAATTGCATACCAACTAAGATAGTTTGTTTCACCTGATCCTTATTGCGAAGAGAGCGTACGATACGTCATATGTCGAAACAGGAGAATATCGAAACAGGAGAATACGGACGAAGCTTTACTGAAACATCAGAATAGTGAAACTGGATTTATTGAAGCAAGTAGAAGATATAATATGCCAAAGCCTATACTGTGCTGTCATCTGAAGAGTATAAATAAAACGTCAGTATTTGTAAGACGAAATGATATGGTAGCAGAGACGGAAGATGAATGAGCGCAGCATTCATTTAATTTAGAGTCTATTTTCTTCAGAGTAACTATCATTTAATTAAGGAAGCTTGCCTACTAACTTGCACCAAGAGACGTAACACAGTGGTTAGGGAGGAAGACGGTTCAAATCCACGTCCGGCCTTGTGATGTAGGTTGTCCGAGATTTCCCTAAAGTCGCTTCAGAAAAATGCCGGGATGATTCCTTTGAAAGGACACGCTGATTTTATTCCCCATCCTTCCGTAATCCGAATTTGTGCTCTGTCTTTATTGATCTCGTTGTCGACGGGAAGTTAAACACTTATCTCCTCCTCCTACGAAATATCGTCTAACGTATCTCTTCAACAACGAAAAAAAGATAGTCGGTAGAAAATGGTATTACCGATTTATGAAGATAATCTCACTTTGTGCTTGCAAGCTCTCGAAGAAATTGTATAGCACAAAGCACGTTAATGAATTTTTTTTATAAATATGAGGGAATACTACACGAAAATAACTTTACTGCTGACCAAATGTATAACTTAGATGAAACCACGTTATCCAGAATTCACAAACTGTCTTAGTAATTGCCCGAACAGGCTAACACCAAGTGGGTGCAATCACAAGTGCAGAATGGGTCTTTCAACGACATGTGTTTGTGCAATGAACACAGCAAGCGAATTTACAACTCCCCTGTTAATATTTAAAAGCAGCAGAATGAATGATGTCTTAAAAAAAGGGAGCTCCACCAAACACAGCATTTGGCTTTACTAGATAGACATAGCAACATAGCGCACACACACACACACACACACACCTAAAATTCAAAAAATTCAGAGGCAGTTCAGCTTGCTCGTGATTATGCTATAATCGTACTATCACTTCCTCCTTACACGAATCATCGTTCACATCCATTGGACACTTAAAAACTTTAAAACACTTAAAAACAGATACAATGAAGCAGCTTTTTCATGGCTATGTTTAAATCATAGAAGAGTAAGTGTCAAGCTAACATTGCAGAACTCTCGGGTAAGGCGTACCCCAGGTCAGTTTGTATGGATGTAGCACTAAATGCTTTTAAATACCAGGATTATTGCCATGCGATAGAAATGTCCTCCAAGAAGAAAACTTTGTAGCTACAATTGTGCATAATTGTCTATCAATCGATCAAGAATCGGCTGATAAAACTGAAATAACAACGCGAAAACCTGATGCGCTGCCGCCTACGTTGCAACACAACTCAGTGATTAGTCTGAATCATCTACAATGTCTCACGAACGTGGACCCGAATACCCGAATACAATACTGCATCAGTTGCTGAAATTAAGTCATCACATAACGCCCTACTTAAACACTTTATCTTCCATCCTGTGTATAGCAACAATTGACAAGAAAAATACGAAACGACCTAAACCAGAAATGAAATTAATATCCAGTCCGTACAGAGAAGAAACATACGTCAAAGAAACGACAACTGTTGATGTCAGCTGCGAAAGGAAGATCGAGAAAAAGACAAGATTCTGTGTACGAAATGTAAACGTTAGGTATATAATCTATGCGCTGGACTGGAAGGCAAAATTAAGTAATATTTCTGTTATATCTGTGTTCAGACTAACTGATTTTTGATATTTCAGTTTAAGCAGCTCAGTTTTTTAAGAAATTACACTAATGGTCATTAAAATTGCTACACCACGAAGTTGACGTGCTACAGACGCGAAATTTAACTGACAGAAAGAAGATGCTGTTGGCGCAGGTGGCGACAACCTACAGCGTGTTGACACGAGGAAAGTTTCCAACCGATTTCTCATACACAGACAGCAGTTGACGGGCGTTGCCTGGTGAAACGTTGTTATGATACCTCGTGTAAGGAGGAGAAATGCGTACCATCACGTTTCCGACTTTGATAAAGGTCGGATTGTAGCCTATCGCGATTGCGGTTTATCGTATCGCGACATTGCTGCTCGCGTTGGTCGAGATCCAATGACTGTTAGCAGAATATGGAATCGGTGGGTTAAGGAGGGTAATACGGAACGCCGTGCTGAATCCCAACGGCCTGGTATCACTAGCAGTCGAGATGACAGGCATGTTATCCGCATGGCTCTAACGGATCGTGCAGCCACGTCTCGATCCGTGAGTCAACAGATGGGGACGTTTGCAAGACAACAACCATCTGCACGAACAGCTCGACTATGTTTGCAGGAGCATGGACTACCAGCTCGGAGTCCACGGCTGCGGTTACCCTTGACGCTGCATCAGAGACAGGAGCGCCTGCGCTGGTGTACTCAACGACGAACCTGGGTGCACGAATGGCACAACGTCATTTTTTCGAATGGATCCAGGTTATGTTTACGTTATCATGATGGACGCATCCGTGTTTGGCGACATCACGGTGAATGCACATTGGATGCGTGTGTTCGTAATCGCCATACTGGCCTATCACCCGGCGTGATGGTATGGGATGACATTGGTTACACGTCTCGGTCACCTCTTGTTCACACCGACGGCGCTTTGAACGGTTGACGTTACATTTCTGATGTGTTGCGACCCGTGGCTCTACCCTTCAAATGGTGCAAATGGCTCTGAGCAATATGGGACTTAACTTCTGAGGTCATCAGTCTCCTAGAACTTAGAACTACTTAAACCTAACTAACCTAAGGACATCACACACACCCATGCCCGAGGCAGGACTCGAACCTGCGACCGTAGCGGTCACGCGGTTCCAGACTGTAGCGCCTAGAACCGTACGGCCACCCTGGCCGGCCTCTACCCTTCATTCGATCACTGCGAAACCCTACATTTCAGCAGGATAATGCACGACCGCATGTTGCAGGTCCTGTACGGGCCTTTCTGGTTACATAAAATGTTCGACTGGTGCCCTGGCCAGCACATTATCCAGATCTCTTACCAACTGAAAACGTCTGGTGAATGGTGGCCGACCTACTGGTTTGTCACGATACACCAGTCACTACTGTTGATGAACTGTGGTATCGCCGTGAAGCTACATGGGAAGCTGTAACTGTACACGCCATCCGACCTCTGTTTGACTCAATGCCCAGGCGAATCAAGGCCGTTATTACGGCCAGAGGTGGTTGTTCAGGGTACTGATTTCTCAGGATCTATGCACTCAAATTGCGTAAAAATGTAATCACATGTTTTAGTATAATATATTTATGCAATGAATACCCGTTTATCAATTGCATTTCTTCTTGGTGTAGCAATTTTAATGGCCAGTAGTGTATATTTTGTGTTCTATGTGTAATTTCATTACTTGCAACAATGGAAGTAATGTTAGGTCTATAATTTGTAATTTGTTATTGTGACATTTTGATACAATACTCCGTCGCTTCAAGAAGTCGTCGCTGACTTCTTCTTGTAAGTACGACATAGGCTTCAGGGGGTGCGAATTATGAAACAAGGCACCTTAATCTTGCCGAAGGTACAGATCAGAAAAGAGTTGAAAACTCATTTTGTGATAAGAGTTTTGTACCTGTACGGAAGCTGGTTGATAACTTAAACATAAAGATTCGGTGTACCCAATATGAATTGTGTTATTTAAATTATGCTATCAAATACAGTAAGTCTCCGTTAAGGGTCGAGCTCAGTGAAGTTCTTTTGTCTACTCACATAGGAGAACTGGACAGGAAATTCATGGGAGCTATAGTATGTCTGCAAAATGAAAAAAGATCAGCGGGGTGGTAAATGCCTTTCCCGCAAGAACACTACAGATGCCGCACAGGATTACTAAGAATCAAGTTCCCCACTAGCAGCGTAGAACAGTGTGCAGAGATTTACGTAGATTCTGCCCATAGTTGTTTTTATGCGTTAGTATTTTTAGTAACTCGTATCTGTATTCCACGTAATGCTAATGGCCTTTGTAGAAAATAAACACTCCAGGCTCGTCCTCGCAATGCGCCACCTATGATTCCTAAAGCGCGCTACAAAGAGTGAGTATATGTATATGAAACTCACTGTAGTTGTTTCTTGTGACATGGCAGGGTACACAGAGTTAGGAGTCGCCTGCTCGCTCTTCAGTAGGCAAATTCATGAAATAGGATGAACACAGTTCGGCGACTTAGCATTTCTCACGCTTCTACCTTCCCTCCCTACCCTTCAATCTGTTACACCCGTAGAACGTAATTTAGCCTTTAATACGACTCTACTGCACGTTGGCATGGAACAAAAATTTAATATTTATTCTTAACCCACTTCATGTAGTAGTCAATGTTAAACCATTGAAGAATTTGGTTGTAGAGAGTTTCAGAGGGGGCATTAGGGAACGATTGACAACAACAGGAGAAAGGAATACAGTGGAAGAAGACATATGGTACCTCTGAGGAATGAAATAGTGAAGGCAGCAGAGGATCGAGTAGGTAATAAGACGAGGGCTAGTAGAAATCCTTGGGTAACAGAAGAGATACTGAATTTAATTGATGAAAGGACAACATATGAAAATGCAGTAAATTAAGCAGGCGAAAAGGAATACAAACGTCTCAAAAATGCCATCGACAGGAAGTGCAAAACGGCTAAGCAGGGATTTCTAGAGGACAAAGGTAAGGATGTAGAGGCATGTATCACTAGGGGTAAGATAATGCCGCCTAAAGAAAAAGTAAAGGTACCTTTGTAGAAAAGATAACCACCTATATGAATATCAAGAGCTCAGATGGAAATCGAGTCCCAAGCAGAGAAGGGATGGCAGAAATGTAGAAGGATTATATGGTGGGTCTATGCAAGGACGAAGTACTTTGGGGCAATATTATGGTAATGTAAGAGGACGTAGATGAGAAGGAAGACGTGATGATGCGAGAAGAAATTGACAGAGCCCTGAAAGACCTAAGTAGAACCAACGCCGCGGGAGTAGATGACATTCCGTTAGAACTACTGGAAACCTTAAGAGCGCCAGCAATTACAAAACTCTTCCATTTGGAGAACATGATTTGTGAGACAGGCGAAATACCCCTCAGACTTCGAGAAGATTGTAATAATTCCAATTCCAAATGAAGCAGGTGCTGACTGGCCTGAAAATTACCAAACTATCGGTTTAATAAATCACGGTTGCAAAATACTGACACGAATTCTTTACAGACGAATGGAAAAACTGGTAGAAGACAACCTCGGGGAAGATCAGTTTGCATTCGGTAGAAACGTAGGAATACGCCAGGGAATGCTTACCCTGCTATTTATCTTGGAAGACAGGTTTAGGAAAGGCAAATCTAGGTTTCTAGCATTTGTAGACTTAGAGAAAGCTTTCAGCTGGATTACTCTCTTCCAAATTCTGAAGTTGCAGGGGTAAAATACAGGGAGCGAAAGGCTACTTACAACTTGTACAGAAACCAAACTGCAGTTATAGGAGTCGAGGGGCAAGAAAGGGAAGCAGTGGTTGAAAAGGTAGCGAAACAGTGTTGTAGCCTATCCCGATCTTATTCAATCTGTTTATTGAGCAAGCAGTAAAGGAAACAAAAGAAAAATTTGGAGAAGGAATTAAAATCCACAGAGAAGAAATAAAAACCTTGCCAATGACATTGTAATTCTGTCAGAGACAGCAAAGGACTTCGAATAGCAATTGACGAAATGGACAGCGTCTCGAAAGAATGATATAAGATGGACCTCAACAGAAACAAAACGAGGATAATAGAATGTAGTCGAATTAAATCAGGTGATTCTGAGGAGATTGGGTTAGAAAATGACACACTTAAAAGTGCAGTCTGGCTGTGGCAAGAAAAGCATTTCTGAAGAAGAGTATAGATTTAAATATGAGAAAGTCTTGTCTGAAAGTATTTGTATGGAGTGTAGCCATGTATGGAAGTGAAACATGGACGATAAATAGTTTAGACAAGAAGAGAATAGAAGCTTGCGGAATGGTGTACTACAGCATAATGCTGAGGATTAGATGGGTAGATGACGTAACTAATAAGGAGCTACTGAATAGAACTGTGGAGAAAAGAAATTTGTGTCACAACTTGACTAGACGAAGGGGTCGGTTACGTTCCGAGGAATCAAGGGATCACTGGAGGGAAGTATGAAGGGTAAAATTCGTAGAGAGAGACCAAGAGATGAATACAGTAAGCAGATTCAGAAAGATACGAGGCGTGTTTTTTAAGTAAGTACCGTTTTGAAATTAAAAAAAGACGTGCGAAGATATCTCAATAATTTTATTTTTACATGAAAGCCTGTACCTTAATCTACGCACTGACGCCATTACAGTCTGATTCTTCCTTGTTTACGTTGTGTCCTGAGTGTTTAAGATGCCTCCGATAATAGTGAGTCCGCCGACTGTGAAGTACGGACTGTTATAAGATTTCTTAGTGCTAAAGGCCTAAAAGCGATCTATATATCCATCGTGAGATCTGTGTAGTTTACGGAGAAAACATTATGAGTGATGGAATGGTAAGAAAGTGCGTAAGAGCATTTAAAGATGGCCGCACAAATGTACATGACGAGCAAAGATGTGGGCGTCCTTCGGTCGTTAATGAAAGTTTGGTGCAGGAAGTGGACAATAAGGTGAGAGAAAACAGACGCTTTACGATTTTCTCCTTGCGGGATGACTTTCCTAATGTTTCTCGTAGTGTTTTGTATGGCATTACCAAAAATTGTGCGCACGTTGGGTACCGAAAATGTTGAAGGATGTGCACAAAACCAAACGTTTAGATAGTGCATTGACTTTCCTTGAGTGGTACCACAACGACGGTGATGATTTCTTAAGCCAAATTGTTACAGGCGATGAAACACGGGTGGCTTACGTCACACCAGAATCAAAGCAACAGTCCATGGAAGTTAAGCAAGGGCATCGTTTTGCTGCAAGACAATGCCCGTCGGCATGTGGCGAATCAGACCAAATATCTCATCACATCTTTTCGATGGGAAACTCTAGATCATCCTCCATACAGCCCCGATCTTGCGCCCAGTGACTACCATCTGTTTCTGCACTTGAAGAAACACCTGGGCGGTCAGCGTCTTCAAGACGATGACTAAGTCAAAGCAGTGGTGATGCAGTGGTTACAAGACAGGTGGCAGACTTCTTTGAGGAGGGTATTAAAAAACTGGTACAACGCTATGACAAATGCCTCAATATTGACGGAAATTATGTAGAAAAGTAGATAAAGGTACAGGCTTTCATGTAAAAATAAAATTATTGAGATATCTTAACACAGCTTTTTTAAATTTCAAAACGGTACTTACTTTAAAAACACGCCTCGTATAGTTACTCGGAGATGGAGAGGCTTGCACTGGATAATATAGCATGGAGAGCTGCATCAAACCAGTCTTGGGACTGAGGACCACAACAACAACAACAACAAACCATTTATACACCATTTATAATAATCTCTGATTTCTTTATCCTTTGCAAAAAAATAAAAATTGACCTTTCAACGGCCCCCCAACAGGTGGGGATTTTTAGTTTGTTGCTCATGACACTCCCCCGTACCACGGTACAAAAAATAACGACTACATGGTTTGTCCCCTAACTGTCCTTCATCAACTTTACTGTCAGACATAAGCGGCGCTCCGGCAACCAGGTTGCTAGTGGAATTAATTGCAGAAAAATATTCGCTGTCAGATAGCATCTGCACACATTTAAATAATAGGCAGCTTGCATTACAGCAGTTTTCAGGGCAAATTAGCGTTTTTGTTCACTGAAAGGTCAAGGCACTTTAACATCATTCATCAGTTCCTGCCAGGATTACATTGATAACGAAGAACAAGTGCATTTGAACGTAATCACAAAGTGTTCCTGACATTTTATCTGTGATTTACCGCCTGTTTCGCCTCTAAGAATAGTTTGTTAATGCAGAAAATGTCAAATTGCACAATGAATCTGAATCAACGGTAGGCTCCCCTAAATATAAATGGGGAATTAGAATCAAACGCCAGAAGAAGACAATGGTGAATCACCTCCAATTGTACCATCTTTCACAAGTTAGTGCAGGGTTCAGACAAATCTCGTGGCAGGCAATGCTTTACTTATTTGGTAAAAAATTTCTCGTATATTGTCGTCTGCGTGTACAAAACGAATATCTTTGACACAATACTCTCCAATTACGAGGCTTATTAGAAAATTAAGGGCTGTTAGTTCATATATAAAGGGGGTTTCAATGTTTTTGTGTCAAACTTTTAGGTGTGACAAATCACTTCATGATGAAGAACTTTCGTTGCAGACATAACGTTAGATCACGCTTCGCAGCAACGCTAGGCGCCTTCACCATTCGTTCTCCCTAGGACGACGATATTTCACGCAACTAGTGGGATGCATGCTACTTACCGCAGTAAATTGAAAGAGTGATTACCAACAGGAAAAGCTTAAGAGTGAGTGCCTCCAAGAGGAGAAAGGTACTTTGGAAGAGAATCAACAACTTTAACGTTACTGAATTACAGATATCACCAAAGCTATACACACGCCGCAGCTTGCCTATCTCCTACAGCCTCTCAGGGGCATAACGAATACTAAACGACGCATATCGTTACTGGACAGCGTCAGATACCAAACGTTGTTCCATGTGACTTGATATGTCACCATTAGACTTTGATACAAAGACTTTGAAACGCCCTGTTTTAGAGGCACAGTCAAAATTAAAAGCAATCCCCCCCTCCACCCTACCCCATTTTTTATTCAAATCATTAAAGTCGTTATTAGAGTGTCATTTACACATGAAGTGAAATAATAATTAGTGTATAAAATGTTTGTGGACTGTGAAAGATCAGTGAACCTTGTAGATCTTTAATTAATATCACTTTAAAGATAAGAAAGAGGACAAATACCCTCGAGTTACGTGTATTATACAGAGACGAGACAAAGGCGAAATCTGCCATTTTATTGCATCTCACGGTTACTGCTGTCTTGCTTCGCTACTAGCGTGTCTCTCAAGTGATTTTGACTATTCATATGCGCTGTCGCACATTCTCGTGATTATCAGTAGTTTAAGTAATTAGTTATTGGATCATAAACAAGCAAGAGCTTCAGCAAATAAGGGAGTAACTTACGTACGAGTTATTAGACCAGTTCTTAGCATAGTAAGCACCTTGAAACGTGACTACGCCGAAAGGTATTCTGTCACTCGAAAGTATGTTGGTGAATATCACTTTTTATAGGAATTTTATGCCTAATTAGGTTTTGAATGGATCGTCATTGAATCTGACTGGGAGCAGAACAATGAGCATTCAACGCCATTCAGAAGGACTGAAGTAGGGCGAGGGTGTTTTACCACCTCATTTCAAAAAGCACTTAACTGGAAATGCTTCTTCTAAGAATATAACTTCGGGATTATATGCACACATCAAAAAAAGCTTTGCATCACCTCGGTTCCGAGGGTTTCAGACTTGTATAGAAAATTGGAATGGAGATCAACATAAACTTCATTTCCGCCATTTTTATTGCTCATGAAAACCATATATAGCATGTTCTACCACCATAAAGTGAGACCTTCAGAGCTGATGGTCCAGATTGCTGTACACATCGGTACCTCTAATACCCAGTAGCATGTCCTCTTGCATTGATGCATGCCTGTATTCGTCGTGGCATACTATCCACAAGTTCATCAAGGAACTGTTGGTCCAGATTGTCTCACTCCTCAACGGCGATTCGGTGTTGGTCCCTCAGAGTGGTTGGTGGGTCACGTCGTCCATAAAAAGACTTTTTCAATCTATCCCAGGCATGTTCGATAGGGTTCATGTCTGGAGAACATGTTGGCCACTCTAGTCGAGTGATATCGTTATCCTGAAGGAAGTCATTCACAAGATGTGCACGATGGGGGCGCGAATTGTCGTTCAAGAAGACGAATGCCTCGCCAATATGCTGCCGATGTAGTTGCACTAGCGGTCGGAGGACGGCATTCACGTATCGTACAGCCGTTACGGCGCCTTTCATGACCACCAGCGGCGTACGTCGGCCCCACATAATGCCACACCAAAACAGCAAGGAACCTCCACTTGGCTGCACTCGCTGGACAGTGTCTCTAAGGGGTTCATTCTGACCGGGATGGCTGCACGAAAAGCATTATGCGTTGCTCTCAGCGTTCCTCCGAGCCACAATCCGTAGGTAGCGGTCATCCACTGCAGTAGTAGCCCTTGGGGGGCCTGAGCGAGGCATGTCATCGACAGTTCCCGTCTCTCTGTATCTCCTCCATGTCAGAGCAACATCACTTTGGTTCACTCCGCGATGCTTGGACACTTCCCTTGTTGAGAGCCCTTCCTGGCACAAAGTAACAATGCGGACGTGACCGAACCGCGGTATTGACCGTCTAGACATGGTTGAACTACAGACAACACGAGACATGTACCTCTTTCCTAGTACAATGACGAACTGATCGGCTGTTGGATCCCCTCTGTCAAACAGGTGCTGCTCATTCGTGGTTGTTTACGTCATTGGGCGGGTTTAGTGACATCTCTGAACAGTCAAAGGGACTGTGTCTCCGATACAGTATCCACAGTCGACGTCTATATTCAGGAGTTCAGGGAACTGGGGTAATGCAAAACTTTTTTTGATGTGTGTATATTTACCGCTAGCACAACTAACATTTGTCGAATGGTTCACTGAAGGACATGTGTACCACGTGTATTCATTTTATATTGTTTCAAATATGGAAAAATTGGTAGACAATGGTGATATAGCTCAAAATATGCGAAAATTAGAAGGCAATGGTGGTAGGTTGTATGATGTTAAAGAAAAACTGAAGGAAGGTGCAACTACTGCTCTCAATACCCATTCCTGTCTGAATGATGGGGTGTTGTTTGGTTGTAATCATGATGGCACAATGACTTGGCATGAATGTATCACAATACAATGCAACGACACTCTAATTTAGGATAGGCAACATGTTTGGTGGAAAATTGGTATAGTCAGGGGAGATCAGAAAGCTAGGCAAATACTGTCATATTTTTGGTATGTGCCAAAAGGTACAAATAGTGATTAAATGGTGTGCACTACGCCAGAAGGGCACGATATTGAACTCATGCTACAAAAGTGTTCTTTAGACAATACTTACTAGGCTCCACTTGATATTGTTGCTACAGATATATGTGCCTCTCTGTCCATGGTATGGAGTGCAATGAAATAAATGGATGTACACTTTGAAATATTTAATTATTACATGAAAATTTACAGTTTGATAGCTGTGGTAAATAAGCCAACTAGTAATCCTTTTCAAGGTGATTATATGCCAAATGTTATCATAACTAAACAGATCTTAAGTGACAATGGATCACAGTTTACGGGAGTCAATCAGAACAATTTGCTTGTAAGACATTCGTATCTGATCGATTATAATGTCGTGAGACCATCCAAGAACCAACACTGCTGCAAAATCTTAAGGGAGCTAAATATGTTTTTGTGAACCTATTGTTCTAGGAAGGAAATAATGTGATGTGAGAACCCACAACATTGTCGGATAATGATGAATGTGCTAAACTGTAACTCTACAAGACTGTTACAGAATGAGCTTCTGTTTAATAGGAATGAGACAAACTAGTGGATGAAGCTGTTTCTCCATAGGGTCACAAAATGGACACACAGCAAGAAAAAATTATGCAGGCGTTGATTAATTTGACAGAAAGAGGTATTCAAAGAAAGTGGCACTTTGATAAGCATTTGCCCCAAGGCAGCGGTTACAAAACTAAGGAATTTGCCAAGCTAATTTACTAGTCACACAGTGTTATCTGCCCCTTGCCACTACATTATTTCTTTACTTGATGTGCAAATATACTAGAATTTTGAACAGTGATTTTCCACCTTCCTGAGATCATTAGCTCTGAGTGTAATCGGGCATTAGCTAGATACCACCACCCCCGCTCTCTGCTACACTATGTAATCAAAAGTATCTGAACACCCCGAAAAACATACGTTTTTCATATTAGGTGCATTGTGTTGCCACCTACTGCCAGGTACGCTACATCAGCGACCTCAGTAGTCATTAGACATCGTGAGAGAGCAGAAGGGGGCACTCTGCGGGACTCATGGACTTCAGACGTGGTCAGATGACTGGATGTCACTTGTGCCATACGTCTGTACTCGAGATTTCCACAGTCCTAAACATCCCTAGGTCCACTGTTTCCGATGAGATAGTGAAGTGGAAACTTGAATGGACACCTACAGCACAAAAGAGTACAGGCCGACCTCATCTGTTGACTGACAGAGACCACCGACAGTTGAAGAGGGTCGCAATGTGTAATAGGCAGACATCTATCCAAATCATCAAACAGGATTTCCAAACTGCATCAGGATCAACTAAAAATACTACGACAGTTCGGCGGGAGGTGAGAAAACTTGGATTTCATGGTCGAGCGGCTGCTCATAAGCCACACATCACGCCAGTCAATGCCGAACGACGCCTCGCTTGGAGTAACGCGCGTAAACATAGGACGACTGAACAGTGGAAAAACGATGTGTGGAGTGACGAATCACGGTACACGATGTTGCGATCCAATGTCAGGGTGTGGGTATGGTGAATGCCCAGTGAACGTCATTTGCCAGCGTGTGTAGTGTGCACAGTAAAATCCGGAGGCAGTGGCATCAGCGTGTGGTTGTGTTTTCCATGGAGGGGGCTTGCACCCCTTGTTGTTTTGCGTGGCACTATCACAGCACAGGCCTACATTGATGTTTTAAACACCTACTTGCTTCCCAGTGTTGAAGAGCAATTCTGGGATGGCGATTGCATCTTTCAACACGATCGAGCATCTGTTTATAATGCACGGCCTGTGGCGGAGTTGTTACACGGCAATAACATCCCTGTAATAGAATTCCAGAATTACCAATGGATGGGGCCACGAACTTGCAACTCATTTTCAGCCAGATGTCCAGATACTTTTGATCACGTAATTTATCAACATTTGCATCAAACTAAACTTTAGAAAGCACTTTCTTTGAACGTTTTTATTTAGTTTCTGTATGTGTTTTATTAAACCATGAACTAAAGAGTCAATGAGAAAATTTGTCCTGCTTATTTGTAACAACCATTTGTTTATAGAATGATCAAGCAATTCTAAATGCATCACAAATGCTGCCTACAAGAAAGCTAGCTCTCTACATTTGTTGTCCTCAGCAACACTCCTCTCTAGCAACACTTTCTTTTCCTGCACACTGGACCCTAAAGTAAATTCTACCAATTTAAAATCTGTGGACTATACTTGTTGTTGTAGTCTTCAGCCCAGAGACTGGTTTGATGCAGCTCTCCATGCTACCCTATCCTGTGCAAGATTCTTCATCTCCCAGTACCTACTGCAACCTACATCCTTCTGAATCTGCTTAGTGTACCCATCTCTTGGTCTCCCTCTGCGATTTTTACCCTCCATGCTGCCCTCCAATGCTAAATTTGTGATCCCTTGATGCCTCAGAACATGTCCTACCAACTGGTCCCTTCTTCTTGTCAAGTTGTGTCACAAACTCCTCTTCTCCCCAATTCTATTCAATACCTCCTCATTAATTATGTGATCTACCCATCTAATCTTCAGCATTCTTCTGTAGCACCACATTTCGAAAGCTTCTATTCTCTTCTTGTCCAAACTATTTATCGTCCATGTTTCACTTCCATACAAATACTTTCAGAAACGACTCTCTGACACAAATCTATACTCGATGTTAACAAATTTTTCTTCTTCAGAAACGCTTTCCTTGCCATTGCCAGTCTACATTTTATATCTTCTCTACTTCGACCATCATCAGTTATTTTGCTCCCCAAATAGCAAAATTCCTTTACTACTTTTAGTGTCTCGTTTCCCAATCTAATTCCCTCAGCATCCCCATACTTAATTCGACTACATTCTATTATCCTCGTTTTGCTCTTGTTGACGTTCATCTTATATCCTCCTTGCAAGACACTGTCCATTCCGTTCAACTGCTCTTCCAAGTCCTTTGCTGTCTCTGACAGAATTACAATGTCATCGGCGAACCTCAAAGTTTTTATTTCTTCTCCATGGATTTTAATACCTACTCCGAACTTTTCTTTTGTTTCCTTTACTGCTTGCTCAATATACAGATTGAATAACATTGGGAAGAGGCTAAAATCCTGTCACACTGCCTTCCCAACCAGTGCTTCCCTTTCATACCCCTCGACTCTTATAACTGCCATCTGGTTTCTGTACAAATTGTAAATAGCCTTTCGCTCCCTGTATTTTACCCCTGCCACCTTTCGAATTTGAAAGAGAGTATTCCAGTCACCATTGTCAAAAGTTTTCTCTAAGTCTACAAATGCTACAAACGTAGGTTTGCCTTTCCTTAATCTTTCTTCTAAGATAAGTCGTAAGGTCAGTATTGCCTCACGTGTTCCAATATTTCTATGGAATCCAAACTGATCTTCCCCGAGGTCGGCTTCTATCAGTTTTTCCATTCGTCTGTAAAGAATTCGTGTTAGTATTTTGCAGCTGTGACTTATTAAACTGATAGTTCGGTAATTTTAACATCTGTCAACACCTGCTTTCTTTTGGATTGGAATTATAATATTCTTCTTGAAGTCTTAGGGAATTTCATACATCTGCTCACCAAATGGTAGAGTTTTGTCAAGACTGGCTCTCCCAAGGCCGTCAGTAGTTCTAATGTAATGTTGTCTACTCCTGGAGCCTTGTTTCGACTCAGGTCTTTCAGTGCTCTGTCAAACTCTTCACGCAGTATCGCATGTCCCATTTCATATTTATCTACATCCTCGTCCATTTCTATAATATTGTCCTCAAGTACATCGCCATTGTATAGACCTTTTATTTACTCCCTCCACCTTTCTACTTTCCCTTCTTGGCTTAGAACTGGGTTTCCATATGAGCTCTTGATATTCATACAAGTGGTTCTCTTTTCTCCAAAGGTCTCTTTTAATTTTCCTGTAGGCAGTACCTATCTTACCCCTAGTGAGATAAGCTTCTATAACCTTACATTTGTCCTCTAGCCATCCCTGCTTAGCCATTTTGTACTTCCCATCAATCTCATTTTTGAGACGCTTGTATTCCTTTTTCCCTGCTTCATTTATTGCATTTTTATATTTTCTACTTTCATCCATTAAATTCAGTATTTCTTCTGTTACCCAAAGATTTCTACTAGCCCTCGTCTTTTTACCTACTTATTAAACTGATAGTTCGGTAATTTTCACATCTGTCAACACCTGCTTTCTTTTGGATAGGAATTATAATATTCTTCTTGAAGTCTTCTGCCTTCACTACTTCATCCCTCAAAGCTACCCATTCTTCTTCTACTGTACTTCTTTCCTCCATTCCTGTCAATTGTTCCCTTATGCTCTCCCTGAAACTCCGTAAAACCTTTGGTTTAGTCAGTTTATATATGTCCCATCTCCTTAAATTCCCACCTTTTTGTAGTTTTTTCGGTTTTAATCTACAGTTCATAACCAATAGATTGTGGTCACAGTCTACATATGCCCCTGGAAATGTCTTACAATTTAATACCTGGTTCCTAAATCTCTGTCTTACCTTTATATATTCTATCGGTCACCTTCTAGTAGCTCCGGGATTCTTCCATGTATATAACCTTCTTTTATGATTCTTGAACCAAGTGTTAGCTATGATTAAGTTATGCTCGGTGAAAAATTCTACCAGACAGCTTCCTCTTTCATTTCTTACCCCCAACCCATATTCTCCTACTGTGTTTCCTTCTCTCCCTTTTCCTACTCTCGAATTCCAGTCACCCATGACTATTAAATTTTCGTCTCCCTTCACTACCTGAATAATTTCGTTTATCTCATCATACATTGCATCAATTTCTTCATCCTCTGCAGAGCTAATTGGCATATAAATTTATACTACTTTAGTAGGCATGGGTTTCGTGTCTATCTTGGCCACAATAATGCATTCACTATGCTGTTTGTAGTAGCTTACCCGCACTCCTATTTTTTTTATTCATTATTAAACCGTCTTCTGCATTACCCCTATTTAATTTTGTATTTATAACCCTGTATTCACCTGACCAAAAGTCTTGTTCCTCTTGCCACTGAACTTAACTATTTCCCATTATATCTAACTTTAACCTATACATTTCCCTTTTTAAATTTTCTAACCTACCTGCCCGATTAAGGGATCTGACATTCCATGCTCCGATCTGTAGAATGCTAGTTTTCTTTTTTTGATAATGACGTCGTCTTGAGTAGTCCCCGCCCAGAGTTCCGAATGGGGGAATATCTTACCTCCGGAATATTTTACCCAAGAGGATGCCATTATTATTTAACCATGCAGTAAAGCTGCATGCCTTCGGGAAAAATTACGCCTGTAGTTTCCCCTTGCTTTCAGCCGAACTTAGTGTTCATAATTCACTTGACTGCTGGATTCCTTAATTCATAATTGGCAGAAATTTGAACACCTCACAATGCCAGTGCTTTTGTCTGATCAGTGTCATTAATAATAATAATAAGGATAAGAAGAAGAAGAAGAAGAAAAGAATAGGCCTTCGGTATGTTCTGCCAGTCGTAAAAGACGACGAAAAGAACAAACCACTAATAGGGCAAACCCCCTTTTAGTGTGATTAGTTGGTTCAGGACAGAACTAATGAAGCCTTGGACAAGCGCTGTCATGGTCGGGGATGACGCTTGAACCCTATGCCGGCCCACAATGGTAACGACACTGCTAGCCATACGGAAAATGATTTAAATCCAAATAGATGTGTTTCGCAGGATATGCTTCCTGCAACCAGTCTAGAAGGAAAACAGACAGAGGATGAGATGGTCAGATGAAGTTAACCGACACTTCATGTTCTGTTATTACCAAGTAACAAACTCAGGAACAAACACAACTGGATACAGATCACAAGTATACACAACATTTATTACCAGATACCCAGAATTAAAATTTTTAACAGAACAACGACTAGCGGATCAGATCCGTGTAATAATCAAAAATAACACGATACCCCAGTCAGAAATAGAAAACATCAAACAACAAGTACAACAAATAATAGAACAAAATAATGTGCAAACAGAACAAGAAGAAAATACAGTAATGGACTCAAACATCCCAGACCAAACAAACAAAGAACAACATGCATCAATTAAACAATCAGAGGAAAATGAAATCTTAAGACAGCCACCAGAACAAGCACAAATAGAACATGAAGTGACACACATGTTAGATATAGAAGAAAAATTTCAGCTGACATATATAGAATACAAAGACACAAATACATTAGACCATTCTTGCATAGACCACCAAATAACCCACAAGTCTAAACAACAACAACAACTATCAACACAATCATACACAACAAAATAAATGTAAATACGACTATGGAAGAGTTACAACTACTGATTTATATAGGAGCACTCACTACACTAAATATACACAGTAGGCAGAGATCAGAACCAACCAAGACACAGAAGAAACCCACAAAACCAGCATGGCAACACAGGCTACAGATCAGAATAGAAAAACTGAGAAAAGACGTCGGACAGCTAACACAATTTATAAGAAATGAAATATGAGACCAAAAACGAAAAAGGTTAGGTAAAATCTCACAACAAGAAGCGATAGAGTAGTTAGATGAAAAGAAGCAGAAATTACAAGCATTGGCCAAACGACTTAGAAGATACAAAAAAAGTGAAAATAGAAGGAAACAAAACCAAACATTCAACACAAACCAAAAGAAATTTTACCAGACAATAGATAACACACACATTAAAATAGACAACCCACCAAACAAAACAGACATGGAACACTTCTGGAGCAACATATGGTCAAACCCGGTACAGCATAACAGGCATGCACGGTGGATACAAGCAGAAACACACATACAAGATGATACCACAAATGCCTGAAGTGATAATTTTGCAACATGAAGTCACCCAAGCAATTACTCACAATTGGAAAGCTCCTGGAGAAGATAAAATAGCAAATTTCTGGCTAAAGAAGTTCACCTCAACACATTCACATGTAACTAAATTATTTAACAATTACATTGCAGACCCATACACATTCCCTGATACACTTACACATGGAATAACTTATCTGAAAGCTAAAGATCAAGCAGACACAGCAAACCCAGCTAAATATCGTCCCATAACATGCCTACCAACAATATACAAAAGATTAACTTCAGTCATTACACAGAAATTAATGACACATACAACACAGAACAAAATTATAAATGAAGAACAAAAAGGCTGTTGCAAAGGAGCACGAGCATGTAAAGAGCAACTGATAATAGATGCAGAGGTGACATAACAAGCTAAAACTAAACAAAGGTCGCTACACTACGCATACATTGATTACCAAAAAGCTTTTGACAGTGTACCCCACTCATGGTTACTACAAATATTGGAAATATACAAAGTAGATCCTAAATTGATACAGTTCCTAAACACAGTAATGAAAATTGGAAAACCACACTTACTATCCAAACAAATTCGAATAATATCACATCACAGCCAATACAGATTAAGCGTGGAATACATCAAGGAGACTCATTAAGTCCTTTCTGGTTCTGCCTTGCTCTGAACCCACTATCCAACATGCTAAATAATACAAATTATGGATACAATATTACTGGAACATACCAACACAAAATCACACATTCGCTATACATGGATGATCTAAAACTACTGGCAGCAACAAATAAACAACTCAACCAATTACTAAAGATAACAGAAGTATTCAGCAATGATATAAATATGGCTTTTGGAACAGACAAATGTAAGAAAAATAGCATAGTCAAGGGAAAACACACTAAACGAGAAGATTACGATTTGGATAACCACAGTGACTGCATAGAAGCGATGGAAAAAACAGATGCCTATAAATATCTAGGATTCAGACAAAAAATAGGAATAGATAATACAAATATTAAAGAAGAACTAAAAGAAAAATATAGACAAAGACTAACAAAAATACTGGAAACAGAATTGACAGCAAGAAACAAGACAAAAGCTATAAATACTTATGCTATACCAATCCTGACCTACTCATTTGGAGTAGTGAAATGGGGTAACACAGACCTAGAAGCACTCAATACACTTACACGATCACAATGCCACAAATATAGAATACATCACATACATTCAGCAACAGAAAGATTCACATTAAGCAGAAAGGAAGGAGGAAGGTGATTTATTGACATAAAAAACCTACATTATGGACAGGTACACAACTTAAGAAAATTCTTTATAGAACGAGCAGAAACTAGCAAAATACATAAAGCAATGACTCATATAAATACACTCCTGGAAATTGAAATAAGAACACCGTGAATTCATTGTCCCAGGAAGGGGAAACTTTATTGACACATTCCTGGGGTCAGATACATCAGATGATCACACTGACAGAACCACAGGCACATAGACACAGGCAACAGAGCAAGCACAATGTCGGCACTAGTACAGTGTATATCCACCTTTCGCAGCAATGCAGGCTGCTATTCTCCCATGGAGACGATCGTAGAGATGCTGGATATAGTCCTGTGGAACGGCTTGCCATGCCATTTCCACCTGGCGCCTCAGTTGGACCACCGTTCGTGCTGGACGTGCAGACCACGTGAGACGACGCTTCATCCAGTCCCAAACATGCTCAATGGGGGACAGATCTGGAGATCTTGCTGGCCAGGGTAGTTGACTTACACCTTCTAGAGCACGTTGGGTGGCACGGGATACATGCGGACGTGCATTGTCCTATTGGAACAGCAAGTTCCCTTGCCGGTCTAGGAATGGTAGAACGATGGGTTCGATGACGGTTTGGATGTACCGTGCACTATTCAGTGTCCCCTCGACGATCACCAGTGGTGTACGGCCAGTGTAGGAGATCGCTCCCCACACCATGATGCCGGGTGTTGGCCCTGTGTGCCTCGGTCGTATGCAGTCCTGATTGTGGCGCTCACCTGCACGGCGCCAAACACGCATACGACCATCATTGGCACCAAGGCAGAAGCGACTCTCATCGCTGAAGACGACACGTCTCCATTCGTCCCTCCATTCACGCCTGTCGCGACACCACTGGAGGCGGGCTGCACGATGTTGGGGCGTGAGCGGAAGACTGCCTAACGGTGTGCGGGACCGTAGCCCAGCTTCATGGAGACGGTTGCGAATGGTCCTCGCCGATACCCCAGGAGCAACAGTGTCCCTAATTTGCTGGGAAGTGGCGGTGCGGTCCCCTACGGCACTGCGTAGGATCCTACGGTCTTGGCGTGCATCCGTGCGTCGCTGTGGTCCGGACCCAGGTCGACGGGCACGTGCACCTTCCGCCGACCACTGGCGACAACATCGATGCACTGTGGAGACCTCACGCCCCACGTGTTGAGCAATTCGGCGGTACGTCCACCCGGCCTCCCGCATGCCCACTATACGCCCTCGCTCAAAGTCCGTCAACTGCACATACCGTTCACGTCCACACTGTCGCGGCATGCTACCAGTGTTAAAGACTGCGATGGAGCTCCGTATGCCACGGCAAACTGGCTGACACTGACGGCGGCGGTGCACAAATGCTGCGCAGCTAGCGCCATTCGACGGCCAACACCGCGGTTCCTGGTGTGTCCGCTGTGCCGTGCGTGTGATCATTGCTTGTACAGCCCTCTCGCAGTGTCCGGAGCAAGTATGGTGGGTCTGACATACCGGTGTCAATGTGTTCTTTTTTCCATTTCCAGGAGTGTACATCAGCTACACCACTACAATTTCATAACCACCTCTATAACCCTTTAGATCACATAAAATCAACAGATACGAAGAAAGTAAATTGGAAAGAGAAAACACTACATGGCAAGCACCTGTATCATCTAACACAGCCACACATCGATCAAGACGCTTCCAACAAATGGATAAGAAAAGGGAATATATACAGTGAGATGGAAGGATTCATGTTTGCAATACAGGATCAAACAATAAACACCAGATATTACAGCAAACATATTATTAAAGATCCCAATACCACAACAGATAAATGCAGACTTTGCAAACAACAAATAGAAACAGTAGATCACATAACAAGCGGATGTACAATACTAGCAAATACAGAATACCCCAGAAGACATGACAACGTAGCAAAAATAATACATCAACAACTTGCCATACAACATAAACTAATAAAACAACACGTTCCCACATACAAGTATGCACCACAAAATGTACTGGAGAATGATACTGGAACAGAACCATTATAACAGATAAAACAAGACCACATAACAAACCTGACATCATACTCACCAATAAAAAGAAGAAATTATCACAACTAATCGAAATATCCATACCCAATACAACAAATATACAGAAGAAAATAGGAGAAAAATTGAAAAATACATCCAACTGCCTGAGGATGTCAAGAACATGTGGCATCAGGATAAAGTTGAGATTATACCAATTATATTATCAACTACAGGAGTCATACCACACAATATCCACCAGTTCATCAACGCAATACAGCTACATCGAAACTTATATATACAACTAAAGAAATCTGTAATTATTGATACTTGTGCAATTACCCGAAAGTTCCTAAATGCAATGTAACATATACCATACAGTTGAAAGGAAGTCACGCTTGATCAAGGTCCTCGTCACCTTCCATTTTTAACCAGACATAACGTCTGAGACAGGAAAGAACAATAATAATAATACTGTGAAGGCCATACAGCTATGTCGTAGCCATTACATTGTTACTTTTGAGATGTCAATTAGTTTGTTTATTATTGTGAATTGAATAACGAGGCGGTTTCTGGTCCATTGCGGGATCTACTTACAATTCATAGAAGGTATTTTCATAGATATCGTTGTACACGTGATGTATATGTCTAAATTTTAGTGTCATAGATGCATGGTACAAACTATAGGTATAGTGGGTGCATTATAAGATGATGATGTTCAAACACAAAATGTTTCACAAGCTGCAATCTACACCAAATTATGTGGCATATCACGCTAGTACTCCATAATGTAATTATTGAGAACTTGTTTAATTAGTATTATAATCTTACAAAATAGTGATAATACTACTGGTCTTTTAAAAATAATGTAGTTTCGTACAATTCAGCCCCTCTGTTTTTACCGCTCAGAGAATTGCAGTTCACCCTTGAGTTTGGAAACCACGTACTTCATCTTGTGTAAATTGAAAGAAAAATATACAGTATTGAACTTAATCTTGCCAATGTATTGACTATATTCTTATTATTTTATTTCCACTGAATTTTCATAGTTTTAATTTAAATGATTTTGATATTCATTAGTCATTGCAATATTTTCGGTACTTGGTAAGTGTAATTAGTACTTGCATGAAAAAATCTGTTCTAGACAACTGGGGCCATTATTAGTGCAGATGCACATTGGTGAACCACCAAACCATCAGTCTGTAAATCCACAATTTGTCTTCAGGTTCAAGCATTAGCTCAGTCCCCAATAAATCCTACAACCAATATGAAATCATTAATACAACACGTCATGAGGAATTTCTCTGCTAAGGGAGAACAGGTCAGCTTGCAAACTCTGTACGAAATTCATCGTGTTTTGTAGCATGCATTAGTGCTCAAGGCAACATTATGATCACTTGAGGTGACAGTCATAGTAATTGACAAAGTTTCGTTTTGCCTACGTTTGATAAAGTCGGACAACTTATGGAAGCCCATCACCTAACTGTTGTATACTAGTTTCTGGAATTGATATCTCATCATAATTTGATCACGTTCCAAACATGTTGTGTCTTTTATTGCTCCTCGAAGTTTCTTTTCAGTGCCAAAGGAATAGGGCACAGTTAAAAAAAAATTGGTACCATGATACGGCACTTGTAAGCAATAAAAATAACTTGCATACATCAGAAAATTAGAGAAAATCACACTTCAGTATATTTACCCGTTCCATGTATGTTATATATATTATGGGTGTCCATTCCATGCTGTGTTATCCTGTATAAATGTAACTAACTAGCAGCACTGAGACATTTTTACATTTTTGATTATGCTGTCTAAACCTCTATTTTTGTGGAGGGATGGTGTAGATTGGTGTGTATTAATGCCATATGATAGGTTGTGGCTGTAGAAATAGGACATTTTCTTATTTATTACACATTAAAAATATCTGTATTAATTTAAACATTTCATTTCTAGAATATTATCCACAGGTAATAAAAATACAAGTTGCCATTTCATTTTAAAATGTACTGTAATGCGTACAGTACAGATTACTGCTGTAATCCTTTTTACAATACCTTTGTACTGATTTTTACGTTAAATTTTTGAATACATGACATGGTTTGGGGGTAGCTAATAAAATCCATAACATTTAGGTGCAGATTTTTGAAACTTTACTTTCCATGTGATATTAATTACAAGCTGTTGTCACACTTTTTTCCAATGATGTATAGGCCTTGTCGCTTGTAATAAATATCCAACAGATTTGCCTCATGTATTTGTCTTATTTCTTGGCTACAGGACAATAGTTGACAGGAACCTTCACACAGGTTATAAATGGTGGTGTATCGCATTTGCATTTGATACAGTCTCTCCCAGATGATATAAAGTAGTCGCCAATCTTCAGCTTGTGGTCTCCAAAGGCGCACTGCCCACCTGCAATGTTTCAAAGTTGTAAGTACATCGTTATTTCTTGATAATAGATAAACAAATATGTAGTCTAAGCATAGGTATACTCGTGCAGAAAAAGTATTAAGCTGAAAACTGTAGCTCATTGAATTTTCATATGCATATGCTGCACGTAGTGAAGGCACAACGGATGCCATGCCCATTTCGAAACACAAAGAGAGAAAGAGAGAGAGAGAGAGAGATAAAATTAATTCTGTAATTTCAATAACATAAAAGTCTTGTTTACTAAATTCTGAGTTGACTGCTACTAAGTACAAAACCCGTGGTCTAGGGGTAGCGTCTTTGATTCATAATCAAAACGTCTTCAGTCCCGGGTTCGATCCCCGCCACTGCCTAAATTTTGATAAATAATCAGAAGCTTCCGGCATAAGAAGTCAGCCTCATTCTGCCAACGGCCTTGTCAAAGAGGGCGGAGGAGCGGATAGAGGTTCAGGGCACTCTCTTGTCCTAGGGGTTGGAAATTACCCCTAAAGGCGGAAGAATCAGCAATGATCAACGACATGAGGATGCAGAAGGCAATGGAAACCACTGCATTAAAGACACGTAACGTGTATCCACAGGACATGTGGCCTGTAATTGAAGAAGGGTCATGATGATCTCTCCATTGGCAAAAGATTCCGGAATAGTCCCCCATTCGGATCTCCGGGAGGGGACTGCCATGGGGGAGGTTACTATGAGAAAAAGATTGAATAATCTACGAAAGGATAATGTTCTACGAGTCGGGGCGTGGAATTTCAGAAGCTTGAACGTGGTAGGGAAACTAGAAAATCTAAAAAGGGAAATGCAAAGGCTCAATCTAAATATAGTAGGGGTCAGTGAAGTGAAGTGGAAGGAAGACAAGGATTTCTGGTCAGATGAGTATCGGGTAATATCAACAGCAGCAGAAAATGGTATAACAGGTGTAGGATTCGTTATGAATTGGAAGGTAGGGCAGAAGGTGTGTTACTGTGAACAGTTCAGTGACCAGGTTGTTCTAATGAGAATAGACAGCAGAACAACACCGACAACGATAGTTCAGGTATACATGCCGACGTTGCAAGCTGAAGATGAACAGGTAGAGAAAGTGTATGAGGATATTGAAAGGGTAATGCAGTATGTAAAGGGGGACGAAAATCTAATAGTCATGGGCGACTGGAATGCAGTTGTAGGGGAAAGAGTAGAAGAAGAGGTTACAGGAGAATGTGGGCTTGGGACAAGGAATGAAAGAGGAGAAAGGCTAATTGAGTTCTGTAACAAGTTTCAGCTAGTAATAGCGAATACCCTGTTCAAGAATCACAAGAGGAGGAGGTATACTTGGAAAAGGCCGGGAGATAGGGGAAGATTTCAATTAGATTACATCATGGTCATACAGAGATTCCGAAATCAGATACTGGATTGTAAGGCGTACCCAGGAGCAGATATAGACTCAGATCACAATATAGTAGTGATGAAGAGTAGGCTGAAGTTCAAGACATTAGTCAGGAAGAATCAATACACAAAGAAGTGGGATACGGAAGTACTAAGGAATGACGAGATACGTTTGAAGTTCTCTAACGCTATAGATACAGCAATAAGAAATAGCGCAGTAGGCAGTACAGTTGAAGAGGAATGGACATCTCTAAAAAGGGCCATCACAGAAGTTGGGAAGGAAAACATAGGTACAAAGAAGATAGCTGCGAAGAAACCATGGGTAACAGAAAAAATACTTCAGTTGATTGATGAAAGAAGGAAGTACAAACATGTTCCGGGAAAATCAGAAATACAGAAATACAAGTCGCTGAGGAATGAAATAAATAGGAAGTGCAGGGAAGCTAAGACGAAATGGCTGCGGGAAAAATGTGAAGACATCGAAAAAGATATGATTGTCGGAAGGACAGACTCAGCATACAGGTAAGTCAAAACAACCTTTGGTGACATTAAAAGCAACGGTGGTAATATTAAGAGTGCAACGGGAATTCCACTGTTAAATGCAGAGGAGAGAGCAGATATGTGGAAAGAATACATTGAAAGCCTCTATGAGGGTGAAGATTTGTCTGATGCGATAGAAGAAGAAACAGGAGTCGATTTAGAAGAGATAGGTGATCCAGTATTAGAATCGGAATTTAAAAGAGCTTTGGAGGACTTACGGTCAAATAAGGCAGAAGGGATAGATAACATTCCATCAGAATTTCTAAAATCATTGGGGGAAGTGGCAACAAAACGACTATTCACGTTGGTGTGTAGAATATATGAGTCTGGCGATATTCCATCTGACTTTAGGAAAAGCATCATCCACACAATTCCGAAGACTGCAAGAGCTGACAAGTGCAAGAATTATCGCACAATCAGCTTAACAGCTCATGCATCGAAGCTGATTACAAGAATAATACACAGACGAATGGAAAAGAAAATTGAGAATGCGCTAGGTGACGATCAGTTTGGCTTTAGGAAAAGTAAAGGGACGAGAGAGGCAATTCTGATGTTACGGCTAATAATGGAAGCAAGGCTAAAGAAAAATCAGGACACTTTTATAGGATTTATCGACCTGGAAAAAGCGTTCGACAATATAAAATGGTGCACGCTGTTCGAGATTCTGAAAAAAGTAGGTGTAAGCTATAGGGAGAGACGGGTCATATGCAATATGTACAACAACCAAGAGGGAATAATAAGAGTGGACGATCAAGAACGAAGTGCTCGTATTAAGAAGGGTGTAAGACAAGGCTGTAGCCTTTCGCCCCTACTCTTCAATCTGTACATCGAGGAAGCAATGATGGAAATAAAAGAAAGGTTCAGGAGTGGAATTAAAATACGAGTACAAGGTGAAAGGATATCAATGATACGATTCGCTGATGACATTGCTATCCTGAGTGAAAGTGAAGAAGAATTAAATGATCTGCTGAACGGAATGAACAGTCTAATGAGTACACAGTATGGTTTGAGAGTAAATCGGAGAAAGACGAAGGTAATGAGAAGTAGTAGAAATGAGAACAGCGAGAAACTTAACATCAGGATTGATGGTCACGAAGTCAATGAAGTTAAGGAATTCTGCTAACTAGGCAGTAAAATAACCAATGACGGACGGAGCACGGAGGACATCAAAAGCAGACTCGCTATGGCAAAAAAGGCATTTCTGGCCAAGAGAAGTTTACTAATATCAAATACCGGCCTTAATTTGAGGAAGAAATTTCTGAGGATGTACGTCTGGAGTACAGCATTGTATGGTAGTGAAACATGGTCTGTGGGAAAACCGGAACAGAAGAGAATAGAAGCATTTGAGATGTGGTGCTATAGACGAATGTTGAAAATTAGGTGGACTGATAAGGTAAGGAATGAGGAGGTTCTACGCAGAATCGGAGAGGAAAGGAATATGTGGAAAACACTGATAAGGAGAAGGGACACGGTGATAGGACATCTGCTATGACACGAGGGAATGACTTCCATGGTACTAGAGGGAGCTGTAGAGGGCAAAACTGTAGAGGAAGACAGAGACTGGAATACGCGAAGCAAATAATTGAGGACGTAGGTTGCAAGTGCTACTCTGTGATGAAGAGGTTAGCACAGGAAAGGAATTCGTGGCGGGCCGCATCAAACCAGTCAGCAGACTGATGACAAAAAAAAAAAAAAAAGGTACAAAATTGTCAGTTAGTTAATTAAAAAGCTATAAAATTAAATTAATCGTTTTATGTACGAAGACTAATCATCTCTGACCAACAGATCCACCCAATGCCTTCCCTGCTTAGATAACTATCGGTTGGAGGGGACACAATAATTGTTCCATTCTTCAGTTAATCTAATATGTAGGCAAGGTGGCGGATATTCTCAACGTTTAGAGCTTTTACATTCGAATGTAAGCAGCAGCCATGCTGAAGTGCAGGAACATCAACAGTGTTCGGAGAACGGGTGCCCATGAAGATCTCCCAACTTGAATTTCAAATTGCGATACCATCCCGCCTTTCTGGGGACACGGCGACCATTACGTCCTCCACTCATGGTTAAGTTGGCAGTGGGAACCTTTTCATCTCACATGGAAGCACACTATCGAATGTGCGACAAATAACATAGAGCCGCCCTCTGTCCGCGATTCGAGTGCTGTCAGTTGTATTTGTAACACATATCTCTTTGCTGACAACAGACTCTCGGAAGCTGCCACCACTTCATAACACTTCTCTTGCTTTCATACTTGGGAGAAACCTGGTACGAAGACCGGCTAGTATTATACAACACGGTTCGTGGCAGGAAGCCAGCAACAACTACAGTGGTTGCTAGCATGCAATCACGCAGACTGTATCGAATGCATTCGTTACCGTGACTCCAACGGCAGTCATGTCATAAAATTATGGTACTGCTCCTGGTCATGCAGTCGTTTCAGAACTCATGTCTTGCAACTCTAGATTTCGCCATTTATCTCTTATACAATGAGGTGACAAAAGTAATTGGATAGCGATATGAACATATGCGGATGGCGGTAGTCCCGTGTAAGCAAGGTATAAAAGGTCAGTGCATTGGCGGAACTGTCATTTTTGTACTCAGGTGCTGCGTGTGAATAGGTGTCCAACGTGGTTATGGACGCACGACGGGAATTGACAGACTTTGTATGCGGAAGGGTAGTTGGAGCTAGACGCATGCGACACTCCATATCTGTAATCGATAGGGAATTCAGTATTCCGTGATACACAGTATCAAGAGTGTGCCGAGAATACCAAATTTCAGGCATTACCCCTCACCACGGACAACACAGTGGCCGACGTGCTTCACTTAATGACCGAGAGCAGTGGCATTTGTAAGTGCTAACAGACAAGCAACACTATGTCAAATAACCGCAGAAATCAATATGGGGTGTACAACGAACGTATCCGTTAGGACAGATGGCGAAATTTGGCCTTAATGGGCTATGGTATCAGATGACCGACGCGAGTGTCTTTGCTGTCAGTACGACATCGTCTACAGTCCCCATCCTGGAGTCGTAACCATATCGGTTCTAGACTACTGAAAAACCGTGGCCTGAGTTCCGATTTCAGTTGGTAAGGGCTATGGTAGGTTTCGAGAGTGGCACAGACCACACGAAGCCATGGACACAAGTTGTCAACAAGGCAGTGAACAGACTGGTAGTGGCTCCATAATGCTGTGGGCTGTGTTTACATGGAATGGACCGCTCATTGTCTGGAAATGGTTATGTTCGGCTGCTTGGAGACCATTTTCAGCCGTTTATGGACTTCATGTTCCCAGACAACGATGGCATTTTTCTCGATGACACTGTGCCACGTGACCGGGCCACAACTGTTCGCTATTGGTAGGAAGAACATTCTGGACAATTCGAGCGAATCATTTGACCACGGACAGCCCATGCACAAAATCCTGCACCGGCAACACCTTCACAATTATGGACGGCTATAGAGGCAGCATCGCTCAATATTTCTGCGGGGCTTCGAGTGAGTTGAATCCATGGCGCACTACAACGGGCGAAAGGAGATACGACACGATATTAGAAGGTATCCCATGACTTCTGTCACCTCATTACAATCGGTTCTCGCACTCTCTCGGGACTGGGTTACATTATTGTTAGCTTTCACTGTGCATTTAATGTACTTCTTCTCGTTGAATTTCCTGTCCTACATCAGGCCGGCATCTCCTTAAGCCACTCAAAATCGCGCCCGGGAAAACGTGTAACAGCGCTACCTCATATTTGTGCTTTTTTTTTTTTTTAGTTTTAATGTATTTTAATTAACTTTACTCACTGTCTTTCATTGAGTGCACATTTGGCCCATAACCCTTTGTCATTGATTATTTTATTGCTTCTGGGAGAAACGCCTGCAGTAGATGACGAGATAGACTTCACATCCACCAGCAGCAAGATCAGCATGTGAGTAATCCTCTTTGCCCGACAGGGAAACAGCATTAGCACCGTAATATCTTAGACTTTCCTGGCGATTTTGTGACATCTCGTGGAATCGGGTGTACTGCCGGTGGTATGAGTTTATCTAACACAATATGCAGGACCTATATCAGCAGAATACTGAAAACGCACAATATCAAGAGTGTGTTCTGCCCACCAAACAAGATCAGGGCGCTTCTTGGAACGGTGAAGGATGATCTGGGATTGAGAAATCCTGGTATCTACCATATACCAAGTGAATGTGGTATGTCTTACATTGGCCAGACCACCAGGACCGTTGATAGAAGGTGTAAAGAGCACCAAAGGCATACCAGGCTACGACAAGCCACTAAATCGCTAATAGGAGAACATTGCTTGGAACTTCAGCACACCATGAATTATGAGAAAACCAGGATCTTATACCCCCAAATTTTGGGACAGCGTCATCGTTGAATCGATTGAAATCAAGATGACAGAGAACTTGATAAACCGGGAAGCTGGATACCAACTCAGCACTGCGTGGAACTCGGCTTTGGACATATTACAAAAACAACGGAAGAAAACGACCAGGAGAATGATAGGGGCGCTGGAGAAAGTCGGAACGGTCACCAACAGCAAACGCAGCCTGCCGACAGTGCGAGAAACGCGCCTGGCGGGCGCGGACCTAGTAGGAAACGCCATGAAACGACCGCCACCGGGGAAAACAGCGGAAGCGGGCGCGGACGCAAGACGGAAGATCTGGCGACCAACCGAGACGGTCGCAGCGGGACCGGACGGCGTAGGGAACACCAGACACAGTCCAGGCATAAATACGGGACACGGTCAGCCTGTCGTTCAGTCACACGAAGCACCTGATGACGCCGAGGTACGACGTCGAAATATTGTGTTAGGTAAACGCAGACCACCGACAGTATTAGCACTGAATCGTCCGTTTTATTCTCTGTCGCAGTAGTCGCGGTGACAGTTAAGGTCACTCATAGCACCTTACATTCCTTCAGCCCCTACAAAATCAAACTAGGAATTAGAACTGCAACACGTGCTAAAATTGACTAAAGCTGAAATCTCTTGGCAAGTCTTTGAGTAGGAGGATAAAGGCATTGGATTGATAAATGTACAGAAATAAGGGAACTGCTCTAATAACGTGAGCTTTATTTTTCGGTGCATTTTGTAAAATTGAAAATAATAATTCCTTTGTATGTGAAGGAAGTTATTACGGTTCTGCCATTAGTACGAATGAGACATTTGTGTCACTCTATCCTTATTGTCCCCCCATGAACCATGGACCTTGCCGTTGGTGGGGAGGCTTGCGTGCCTCAGCGATACAGATAGCCGTACCGTAGGTGCAACCACAACGGAGGGGTATCTGTTGAGAGGCCAGACAAACGTGTGGTTCCTGAAGAGGGGCAGCAGCCTTTTCAGTAGTTGCAAGGGCAACAGTCTGGATGATTGACTGATCTGGCCTTGTAACAATAACCAAAACGGCCTTGCTGTGCTGGTACTGCGAACGGCTGAAAGCAAGGGGAAACTACAGCCGTAATTTTTCCCGAGGGCATGCAGCTTTACTGTATGATTACATGATGATGGCGTCCTCTTGGGTAAAATATTCCGGAGGTAAAATAGTCCCCCATTCGGATCTCCGGGCGGGGACTACTCAAGAGGATGTCGTTATCAGGAGAAAGAAAACTGGCGTTCTACGGATCGGAGCGTGGAATGTCAGATCCCTTAATCGGGCAGGTAGGTTAGAAAATTTAAAAAGGGAAATGGATAGGTTGAAGTTAGATTTAGTGGGAATTAGTGAAGTTCGGTGGCAGGAAGAACAAGACTTCTGGTCAGGTGACTACAGGGTTATAAACACAAAATCAAATAGGGGTAATGCAGGAGTAGGTTTAATAATGAATAGGAAAATAGGAATGCGGGTAAGCTACTACAAACAGCATAGTGAACGTATTATTGTGGCCAAGATAGACACAAAGCCCATGCCTACTACAGTAGTACAAGTTTATATGCCAACTAGCTCTGCAAATGACGAAGAAATTGAAGAAATGTATGATGAAATAAAAGAAATTATTCAGATTGTGAAGGGAGACGAAAATTTAATAGTCATGGGTGACTGAAATTCGAGTGTAGGAAAAGGGAGAGAAGGAAACATAGTAGGTGAATATGGATTGGGGGACAGAAATGAAAGAGGAAGCCGCCTGGTAGAATTTTGCACAGAGCACAACATAATCATAACTAACACTTGGTTTAAGAATCATGATAGAAGGTTGTATACATGGAAGAACCCTGGAGATACTAAAAGGTATCAGATAGATTATATAATGGTATGACAGAGATTTAGGAACCAGGTTTTAAATTGTAAGACATTTCCAGGGGCAGATGTGGACTCTGACCACAATCTATTGGTTATGACCTGTAGATTAAAACTGAAGAAACTGCAAAAAGGCGGGAATTTAAGGAGATGGGACCTGGATAAACTAAAAGAACCAGAGGTTGTACAGAGATTCAGGGAGAGCATAAGGGAGCAACTGACAGGAATGGGGGAAATAAATACAGTAGAAGAAGAATGGGTAGCTTTGAGGGATGAAGTAGTGAAGGCAGCAGAGGATCAAGTAGGTAAAAAGACGAGGGCTAGTAGAAATCCTTGGGTAACAGAAGAAATATTGAATTTAATTGATGAAAGGAGAAAATATAAAAATGCAGTAAGTGAAACAGGCAAAAAGGAATACAAACGTCTCAAAAATGAGATCGACAGGAAGTGCAAAATGGCTAAGCAGGGATGGCTAGAGGACAAATGTAAGCATGTAGAGGCCTATCTCACTAGGGGTAAGATAGATACCGCCTACAGGAAAATTAAAGAGACCTTTGGAGATAAGAGAACCACTTGTATGAATATCAAGAGCTCAGATGGAAACCCAGTTCTAAGCAAAGAAAGGAAAGCAGAAAGGTGGAAGGAGTATATAGAGGGTCTATACAAGGGCGATGTACTTGAGGACAATATTATGGAAATGGAAGAGGATGTAGATGAAGATGAAATGGGAGATACGATACTGCGATACGATACTGCGTGAAGAGTTTGACAGAGCACTGAAAGACCTGAGTCAAAACAAAGCCCCGGGAGTAGACAACATTCCATTAGAACTACTGACGGCCTTGGGAGAGCCAGTCCTGACGAAACTCTACCATCTGGTGAGCAACATGTATGAGACAGGCGAAATACCCTCAGACTTCAAGAAGAATATAATAATTCCAATCCCAAAGAAAGCAGGTGTTGACAGATGTGAAAATTACCGAACTATCAGCTTAATAAGTCACAGCTGCAAAATACTAACGCGAATTCTTTACAGACGAATGGAAAAACTAGTAGACGCCAACCTCGAGGAAGATCAGTTTGGATTCCGTAGAAACACTGGAACACGTGAGGCAATACTGACCTTACGACTTATCTTAGAAGAAAGATTAAGGAAAGGCAAACCTACGTTTCTAGCATTTGTAGACTTAGAGAAAGCTTTTGACAATGTTGACTGGAATACTCTCTTTCAAATTCTAAAGGTGGCAGGGGTAAAATACAGGGAGCGAAAGGCTATTTACAATTTGTACAGAAACCAGATGGCAGTTATAAGAGTCGAGGGACATGAAAGGGAAGCAGTGGTTGGGAAGGGAGTAAGACAGGGTTGTAGCCTGTCCCCGATGTTGTTCAATCTGTATATTGAGCAAGCAGTAAAGGAAACAAAAGAAAAATTCGGAGTAGGTATTAAAATTCATGGAGAAGAAATAAAAACTTTGAGGTTCGCCGATGACATTGTAATTCTGTCAGAGACAGCAAAGGACTTGGAAGAGCAGTTGAATGGAATGGACAGTGTCTTGAAAGAAGGATATAAGATGAACATCAACAAAAGCAAAACAAGGATAATGGAATGTAGTCTAATTAAGTCGGGTGATGCTGAGGGAATTAGATTAGGAAATGAGGCACTTAAAGTAGTAAAGGAGTTTTGCTATTTGGGGAGCAAAATAACTGATGATGGTCGAAGTAGAGAGGATATAAAATGTAGGCTGGCAATGGCAAGGAAAGCGTTTCTGAAGAAGAGAAATTCGTTAACATCCAGTATTGATTTAGGTGTCAGGAAGTCATTTCTGAAAGTATTCGTATGGAGTGTTGCCATGTATGGAAGTGAAACATGGACGATAAATAGTTTGGACGAGAAGAGAATAGAAGCTTTCGAAATGTGGTGCTACAGAAGAATGCTGAAGATTAGATTGGTAGATCACATAACTAATGAGGAAGTATTGAATAGGATTGGGGAGAAGAGAAGTTTGTGGCACAACTTGACCAGAAGAAGGGATCGGTTGGTAGGACATGTTCTGAGGCATCAAGGGATCACCAATTTAGTATTGGAGGGCAGCGTGGAGGGTAAAAATCGTAGGGGGAGACCAAGAGATGAATACACTAAGCAGATTCAGAAGGATGTAGGTTGCAGTAGGTACTGGGAGATGAAAAAGCTTGCACAGGATAAAGTAGCATGGAGAGCTGCATCAAACCAGTCTCAGGACTGAAGACCACAACAACAACAATCCTTATTGTTGACAGTAATTGTGGCAAGCACTCAGAACAGTCAACGTAGGATTACTCATTTTCCATTTATGTAGCCAATGTGTTTACATCGAAGTATTGTCTATTCACGATATATACAGGAATAACTGGTCCGCTTCGACAGAGATTTATGATTCTATGTTTGGAACTCATCCGGTGCGTAAAATAATCTTTGGAGACGCGAATTCCCCAGACGTCCTTAAATATTTGCATGTTACGGAAGAGATATTGAGTAACAGCAATTGGGTACTGTTTGTTTCTACTCTTTGGATGAGTTGAAAATGAACCAGTAGTTCACAACTTATGCTCCTGGAAAGCTGAAGCACAAATAGTATCCATAAGGTATTTGTTATTGTTAATTAACGCAATACGCTACATTGTGTCCTCTTACCTTTCGCCAACACTAACTGATGAAAAATATCTAGACCCTATCTAGTGTGTAGATGACCATTACATGTCGCGAGAACGGGCGAGCCAGTGTTAGAGACGTGTAATATTGTGTTTCCAATAACGTATCAGAGAAAGCGGAATGAGTCTGGCAGGACTGCTCACTGACTTCGAACGTTGACTAATCATTTCATGTCGCCTAAGTAACAAACCCATCAGGGGCATTTCAACCCTGCTGAAGCTCCATGCCGGCCACGGTGGCCAAGCCGTTGTAGGCGCATTAGTCCGGAACTGCTACGGTCGCAGGTTCGAATCCTGCCTCGGGCATGGATGTGTGTGATGTCCTTAGGTTAGTTAGGTTTAAGTACTTCTAAGGATGGGACTGATGACCTCAGATGAGTACACAGAGTACGCGAAAGAACTTGTCCCCCTTCTAACAGCCGTGTACCGCAAGTCTCTAGAGGAACGGAAGGTTCCAAATGATTGGAAAAGAGCACAGGTAGTCCCAGTCTTCAAGAAGGGTCGTCGAGCAGATGCGCAAAACTATAGACCTATATGTCTGACATCGATCTGTTGTAGAATTTTAGAACATGTTTTTTTGGTCGCGTATCATGTCATTTCTGAAAACCCAGAACCTACTCTGTAGGAATCAACATGGATTCCGGAAACGGCGATCGTGTGAGACCCAACTCACTTTATTTGTTCATGATACCCAGAGGATATTAGATACAGGCTCCCAGGTAGATGCCATTTTCCTTGACTTTCGGAGGGCGTTCCGCACTGTCGCCTGATAAACAAAGTAAGAGCCTACGGAATACCAGACCAGCTGTGTGGCTGGATTGAAGAGTTTTTAGCAAACAGAACACAGCATGTTGTTCTCAATAGAGAGACGTCTACAGACGTTAAAGTAACCTCTGGTGTGTTATGGGACCATTGCTTTTCAGAATATATATATAAATGACCTAGTAGATAGTGTTGGAAGTTCCATGCGGCTTTTCGCGGATGGTGCTGTAGTATACAGAGAAGTTGCAGCATTAGAAAATTGCAGCGGATAGGCACTTGGTCCAGGGAGTGGAAACTGACTCTCAACATAGATAAATGTAATGTATTGCGAATACATAGAAAGAAGGATCCTTTATTGTATGATTATATGATAGCGGAACAAACACTGGTAGCAGTTACTTCTGTAAAATATCTGGGAGTATGCGTGCGGAACGATTTGAAGTGGAATGATCATATAAAATTAATTGATGGTAAGGCGGGTGCCAGGTTGAGATTCATTGGGAGAGTCCTTAGAAAATGTAGTCCATCAACAAAGGAGGTGGTTTACAAATATTTGAGTATTGCTCATCAGTGTGGGATCCGTACCAGGTCGGGTTGGCAGAGGAGAAGATCCAAAGAAGAGCGGCGCGTTTCGTCACAGGGTTATTTAGTAAGCGTGATAGCGTTACGGAGATGTTTAGCACACTCAAGTGACAGATTCTGCAAGAGAGGCGTTCTGCATCGCGGTGTAGCTTGCTGTCCAGGTTTCTGGATGAGGTATCGAATAAATTGCTTCCCCCTACTTATACCTCCCGAGGAGATCACGAATGTAAAATTAGAGAGATTCGAGCGCGCACCGAGGCTTTCCGGCAGTCGTTCTTCCCGCGAACCATACGCGACTGGAACAGGAAAGAGAGGTATGACAGCGGCACGTAAAGTGCCCTCCGCCACACACCGTTGGGTGGCTTGTGTAGTATAAATGTAGATGTAGATGTTAAGTCCCATGGTGCTCAGAGCCATTTGAACCATTTAGAAGCTGCGCAAGGCGACTGATGGTGACGTCATTGTGGAGTGATAACAACCGCAGCTAAACCATGACCAGGCAGTCCTCTTCTACTGACGGACAGTAACTGTCGAGCATTCCCGACGGTGACTGTGAAAAATCGTATGACATTAAGTGAAAGGAATCACTCGTGAGTTCCGAAGTGCTGGCCGCGGAACAGCTAGCACAGTGACTGACTGGAGGGAGTTGAAAAGAATGAGGTACAACAGTCGAACAGGTTCTCGTAAGCCACACATGTCTGTAGGCAGTGCTAAGTGAAGCTTGAGGTGGTATAAAGAGCAACACCACTGGAGAGTGGCTGACTGGAAACGAGTGATTTGGAGTGATGAACCACACTATATCCTGTGGCAATCCGTTGGAAGGACTTGAGTTTTCCGATTTCTTGAAGAACGTTATCTGACATCTTGTGTAGCCCAGCAATGATATACAGAGGGAGGACGGGAATGTGTTTCGTGGTTATTGCGCTTAGGAAAACATTAAATGCGGAGGGATATGACCACATTTTATGGCATTGTGTACTGCGTGCAGTAGAGGAGTAGTTCGGATACGATGGTTGTATCAATCAGTGCACCGTGTCCTAAGCAGCAACTGTGAGGCGTTGGTCTGTGGACAACAGCAAGTCCTGTAGTAGCTGCTCGTAAACCTTTCGGGATGTAAGGTCGTGGTCCAAGAAACTCTTCCCTGCGTGCCAATTCGTCCAGGACTGCGCTGGACATCCTCAGAGGCGCTCCTCTGCTGTCTTGACGACTGTCCGGTCGAACGTCCGAGAGCGACATAAATACTGTACGAAAGGGGGGTGGTCGAAGTAACACGTGATGAGCAGAGATAATCCTTGTCTGAAATAAAATTTAACTATCGATTGTCCTCTTGTCAAAGATAAAACTGTCTAGCAATTCTACCGTCCATATGTCGCTAAGTTTCATTGCCCCCTCTTTCCTATTAAAATTATCGTGATGCTTACAAATTTCAATAGATTCTCTACACAGTCGTAGATAATAATTTGATGTTGTACATAAAATTTCTATTTCACAAAAGTTCACTCCGTTGTTTCCTGATTGAAGCTACAGCCGATTTCTCTATTTTTCCTAGTCGGCAAAGACTTCTATGCTCTTTTAGCCGTGTATTTACGCTCTTCTTGGTGGTTCCAATATAAAATTTAGCACACGTACATGGTATTTTGTATATACCACAAGACAAGTATGAACCACAACGACGGAAAAATATAGTTTCTCTCCCTTTTATTAAATAAGTAACGGATCAGATCGGTAAGATTTTACAGAAACATGACATCAGACCGGTCTTTAGACCAACAAAGAAAATAAGTCAAGCACTCCGTTCTGTGAAGGATAAACGCCCTCTTCTGTCGACAAGTGGTGTATACAAAATTCCATGTACGTGTGGTAAAGTTTATATTGGAGTAACCAAGAGGAGCGTAAATACATGGCTAAAAGAGCATAAAATCTTTGCAGAGTAGGAAAAATAGACAAATCAGCCGTAACAGTCAGTCAGTCAGTCAGGAAACCACGAAGTGAAGTTTTCTGAAACAGAAGTTTTATCTACAACGTCAAATTATTTTCAACGACTATGTAGAGTAGCCATTGAAATTTATAAGCATCAGGATGATTTTAATAGGAAAGAGGAGGCAATGAAACTTAGCGACATATGGACAGTAGCTCTGCAGAATTGCTAGACAGTTTTATCTCTGACAAGATGACAATCGATAGTTAATTGTTATCTTTGTCAAGACGACAATCGATAGTTAAGTTTAACCTCTGACAAGGATTATCTCTGGTCATCACATGTTACTTTGACCACGCCCCCATTCCTACAGTATTTATGTCGCTTTCGGACGTCCGACCAGTCAGTCGGCAAGACTCATTGGAGGGGCCCCTTTGAGGATGTCCAGCGCAGTCTTTGACGAATCGTCAGGAGCAGAAGAGTTTCTTGGACCACGTCCTTACATACCGAGAGGTTTACCAGCAGCTATGTCATTCGGTCGTGAAAGCCTTCATTGTATAAGTCCTGAAGTGCTCAGACTGCCGATATGAAACCAGTGGACAACTTTGGGATGACTTTGAACGTCGACTTTGCTCCACACAACAGCAACCATCATCAGTAGCTTCTCTGATTTCAGATCATGAACGAAAATGAGCTGCCATTCCTTCACAGACATTCTGACTGCGCGCTGAAAGTGTCCCGAACATAGTTCAAGACGTCATAAAGATGTAGGGTAGATACATCCTATATTATTACTCACTAATGAATGTATTAATACTTTTGATCATACACTGTATCTTAAAAGTCCTTCCTCCTTTCTTGTCATATGTTCTATTAAACTTTTTCCCTCTCTTCATTAGTCTCATTGAAAGTCTGTTGTTCCACTTCTCTCAGTACCTACTCATTTTTCACCCTATCCATCCAACTTCCATTAGATCCTCTCAAGAGGTCCACCTTTGCTCTGTCTCTTCATCACTACCTACGTTTCAATATTATATACAGGAGGATACTAGGCAGTATTTTTCATATATGCTAAATTTTGGCGAGAGAAAGCGAATGACAAAAGACATGGTGACTTAGTGAACGAAACGCAATAACTGTTCAGAAGGAGTAAAAAGTTGGTAATTTACGAATAATGTTGCACTGTTAGATACCGTTTTTGTAGTCCGATGCTAATGTCACAAAATGCTGGCCATCAAAGGACTCTTCGTATTTAATCAGAAAACCAATCGGAATAACCGCATTTCCACGAATGATATTGGCTTGAATATAATCAATGTAAATATGTGTGGCGTGGACCCATTGCTGGTATATAAAATGGAACCATCAGTTGGTTTTTCTTCGTTCACCACAAATAATTCAGGTTGCTCCATAATCAATGATTTCCAGATCCATATCGATATCTGTTTGATCCTATGTGACATCAATGGAAGATAAATGTTCAAAGTTTAACTAATGGCTCGACGGCTGTTTCTTTTGAATAAGAATTAAGAGTTTGGTTCTTTTAGTTTTGGTAACTTTTGTTTTTCCTACCGTTGATGGTCTCATTTGCCTTCTTTTTCTTCTTCTTCCTACTTTGTTTTAACTAATCTTACTTTCGTTATCTTAGCCTCTGTCCAATATGGCATCTTAACAAACATCGGTATTTTTAATTCAAACAACATTCGAGATAAATAGCTCATCGGAAAACAAGAATGTGAATAAATGAAGGACACTTACTGCACAAACGTCGATACGAAGTGACATGAAAAATTTTTATGCAATGGACTTCAAAACATACGTTTGCTCATGAACCACGTTACGAATAGCTGGGTAAAATGTCGGACTTGGCACAGATAGATAATCGATAGAGGTCTGTTATGATGTAAGTGCAAGTCTTTCATCCAGCATAATCTGGGTAAATTATCAAATTAGTTATCTTATCTGACTCTCCCCTCCTTTTTGTTTTAAGGTAGGCTGTGATCTTTGTAGAATGTTGATGTTGGATACTAAGGAAAATATCTGAACTTCAGAGTTTCATAATGATTTGTCGACTTTGGATCCTGATCAATATAAACTCATTACATTTGCTGCTGCACGAAAAGGTAGTTATTGTATTCTGTAGTGGCAAAGAGCGAAACACCGTTATTTCTGTTTTTCTAAATGCTTAAACTGAAATATTTTAGAGACTGACCTTCATTCGGTGTTGAAGACTCAGAATGCTGAACTGCAATAGGATCAGTGGAAGCTGCGAAAAGAATAAAACATATAAATGAATCATTTGCTATAACGTAGAAAACACAATATATTAGAAACTGTTTAATATATAAAGAGATTTGTAATCTGAGTGAACTAAATACCTTATGTTGTTCACACAACTAAAACTGTACTGATGGCACTTGAATCTGGACTTTTTGTGTTTTTTTATTTGGTTTTATAAATCATAACTTACAACTGAAAACTACCACAAGTTAATTTGCAGCTACTTACGACAGTGGTAGTCATGAGCACAGCATGCGTCGTCTTCGTCGAAAATTGGCGCACATTTTTGTAGTTGAGAAACCGTCCACCACAGACTGTAGTCGCAGCTTTGTCGGCGACACCAGGGCTCTTTTAGACTCCCTGTAACATCAATTTGAAAAATATTTAATAACTGCTGAGACGTGAATAAATTAATAACCTTCGTAAACAACATGTAAGCGCTGCAGTCACTTTGTGGGCCGGTTTCCGTGTGTTTCTATTGCAGTCTTCAGTCCACAGAATGCACCGATGTTCTCCATGCTGGTGTAAGTAGTGAAAGTCTCTTGATCTCCACATAAGTACTCGACATACCTCTGCTTCAACCTGCGTGCTGCTTAGCCTCTGTCTACAACACGCCCCCCTCCAGCCCCTCTCTCTGCCACCTCTTCCATTAACAATTAACAATTGTTGGTATTGGTGCCCCAAACTGATCCCTTCTTTTAGTCACATTGTGCTACAAAGTTCTTTTCCTCCTGGTTGGATCCAGTTCCTCTTCGTTGCTTACCCATTCATCTGCAGCACCCATTTGAAAACCTTTACAGCTCTTGACTACTCAGAGCTCGTTCTACACAGATAATGTTCGCTCATCTTGCACTGATTTCTCCTTCTGCAGTCCGATCCACATACCTTCCCTGTTAAAAATGAATGAGGTTCTTCTGCTGAAAAAGTAGAACCAGTAGCAGTATACGAATGTAATGGGTGCAACAAATGTTTTCAGCATCAGGTTAACAGAGCGATTGATTGAACGGCAGTTTGTGAGTGAAAACTTAGATATATTGGCACTTGTTTGAAACAAAAGACACTGCCAAGCCCATAATAATCTGAAGTTCTAGTCTGAACACTCACATGCAAATCACAATAACTCTAATAGCCAGCGTACGGTAACCAACAAAACCCGTTACCAAAATGATTACGAAACGGATTATCTATGACAGAATGCTCGCTCAAATATTACACAACTTGAACCCTACTAGTGTTCTGTGTGCAGTCACGCCTTGTACAACACGCCACGCAGATTTTGGTTTCTAAAAAAAAAAAACACAGTTTACATATTAAAATCGGAATTTCATGTGTTCCTTTTTCTCGCACGTTTGAATCCACTTTGCGGCATTCCACGGTCATGTTTTAATCATTATTCTGTAAAATTATCACATCTATTCAGAGCTCCTTAAACCTGCATCCGAACATGGTGATGATGTGATGGATGAGGTCTGAACTGACTCTTTTGTCTTCACAAAGCAATTCGTTAGCGCACAAAATACACACGGACTTACTATCATCTGATTGGCTGATACACATCTTAGCCAATCCGATATTAGTATTAAACGGGTCAATGGCGCGTCTTTTACATTTAACGATCACAACTTTTATGAACAGTTTACCAAATGAACAAATTTAGAAACTCCACAAAAATCAAAATAGCTCTCTCTTTAAAAAAAGAATTATCGTAAAATGTTTCTTGTTTTCCCAATACCATAAATCGGCTAGTTGTACATTACAAAACTCCCCTGAGAGTATAATTCACTTTCTCGGTGTACAGTCATAGTTATCACGCTACCGTGTACTCAGTTAACAGACATAAAAATCCTCATTTAACCTTTTACTTTCCATTCACACCATCATTCACATTAATAAACAAATTAGCAATAATTAATGACAGTCGTAATAACTTCAATACTACAGTTCTATAGCCGGCCGGTGTGGCCGTGCGGTTCTAGGAGCTCCAGTCTGGAACCGCGTGACCGCTACGGTCGCAGGTTCGAATCCTGCCTCGGGCTTGGATGTGTGTGATGTCCTTAGGTTAGTTAGGTTTAAGTAGTTCTAAGTTCTAGGGGAATGATGACCACAGATATTCAGTCCCATAGTGCTCAGAGCCATTTTTGAACCAGTTCTATTTCCAAAATATGCTTTAGCTATTTGATAGTTTCATAGTTCGTAAGAAGCTGACACCTTTCCCACACAGACGCAACTACTTGCAGCTAGCTACTGGGTGATCAGAGAGCATCTGTAATGCGTGAACTGTGACTCATTGAAACTGTCGGCCCGCTACCGTCTCTCACTTAACATAGGCGCGATACGAAGACTTCGCATCGCTTAGGTACATTGTTGCGGCTTAGCTTCAGGAAAACCTTCGCAACCAGCCAAGAAATGGCTGGCCGTGCCACCAATGTAGTTCTGCAGCTGGGCGATGAAGCAGCACTGGATCGGCACCCAACAAAAGCCTAGTTTCACCGAACTGGTGCACCGGATTGCTGCGTACTATGGCACAACACGATGTTTCTATTGCCGACGAAGTTTCATAAAACAAACGACTGGAGCGAGTATGAATTAGAGACGGGGAAAAACCAGCCGGTTAAAACCGATACCGATATTTTAGTTCTGAATGAACTGTATTTTTCGGTATTTGTTCGGTCACAGTTACAACAGGTGTCTTTTTATATTTTGCTAATAACCGGGCAAAAAACCGAAATATCAATGAGCCAAAGCAGGAGCGCAACTTTTTTGGTTTTTAAATAAATATCTTAAAAATATGTAGTATTTACTCGTAACATTTCCATTGCTTAGAAATATTGCGTTATTATAAATGGCTCTGAGCACTATAGGACTTAACATCTGAGGTCATCAGTCCCCTAGAACTTAGAACTACTTACACCTAATTAAGCTAAGGACGACACACACATCCATGCCCGAGGCAGGATTCGAACCTGTGACCGTAGCGGTCGCGCGGTTCCAGATTGAAGCGCCTAGAACCGCTCGGCCACATCGGCCGGCTGCGTTATTATAGAAAACGGGATAAGCGATGAGTGCTATTTAAATAACAATGCCGATAGAAACGTGCAAGAAACACATGGCGTAAGAACTGGTACAGCATTACAGAGACAATGATGTAGCTGTCACCACGTGGTGTGGCCTTTTGGATGGTACGCAAGTACATGCGGTGTGCCAGGCTTACCCTAAATAGTCTAGACGTTAGATGTGGTACAGAATGATGTCCTTAGTCTGGAAGTAATTTACGAAGCGCCAAGATTAAAAATTGGAGAAGCCAAAACAAACCTGCGACACCTTGTCAGCAGATAAACTTAAAATGTAACAATCCATTCATAGTTTACAATAAAAATAGAAAGTAGCTGGTCTGTTGCCTGTGCCTACATGATATGCATTTATCTGCTTGTAAACCTCGAAAACGGACAAATTCACACAAAAAAACAGAGTTTTCCATCTTCAGTTTTCACCGTTTAGCTGTCCGCCCCCGGTAACTGAGTCGTCAGCGCGGCAGAATGTCATTCCTAACGGACCGGGTTCGATTCCCGGCTGAGTCGAAGATTTTCTCCGCTCCGGGACTGGGTGTTGTGTTGTCCCAGTCATCATCATTTCATCCCCATCGACGTGCAAGTCGCCGAAGTGGCGTCAAATCGAAAGACTTGCACCCGGCGAACGGTCTACCCGACGGGAGGCCCTAGTCACACGACATTAACATTTACCGTTTAGCTCTGACTATTCGGGACGCAAAGATGTGGATTATTTATTTACTCGATCGGTATTTACAAGGCGAAATATTAAACCAGGACATTACAGAATTAAAACGACACATTCAGCATTACTTAATTACGTAATACAAAATGCAGTTCGCCATTAAAACCATGCACAGTACACTCGATCAAGTGGTCCATTGATTGGTGGAATCCACATTCGCACTGAGGGTCGTTCGCGAGGCCCCATGTTGTCATCATCTCCCTGCATCTTCCGACACCCGTCCTCACACGATTCAGCGCAGTCCACGCTCTTCTGGAAATCCTAAAGCCCTTTATTGGTATGCTTGGGTCAGTAACAGGTTTTCAGTTCTTTACTGTGCTTCTACGTCATAAACTTTTCCATTCATTCTCTGGGTCGAAGGGAAACACCTTTTCCCCTGTTTACCATAGAGGTGACCTTGATCTCAGGCGATTTTGGTATCACGTTCCTGGTTTATAGGAAGATTTGAGTTTCCCAGTGTTTTCTTGATAGTAGCTGATTTTGGTTCAAATGGCTCTGAGCACTATGGGACTCAACATCTGTGGTCATCAGTCCCCTAGATCTTAGAACTACTTAAACATAACTAACCTAAGGACATCACACACATCCATGCCCGAGGCAGGATTCGAACCTGCGACCGTAGCGGTCACGCGGCTCCAGACTGAAGCGCCTAGAACCGCACGGCCACACCGGCCGGCGCAGTAGCTGATTTCTTCTGATTACATGTGGTGCTATGTTAGACAGTACTGGTAGCCAATATATAGGTGTAGGTCTAAGTGCCCCCAATATTATTCTCATTGTTTCTCTTAGCTGGATATACAGGGTGTTACAAAAAGGTACGGCCAAACTTTCAGGAAACATTCCTCACACACAAAGAAAGAAAATACGAGTATGTTATGTGGACATGTGTCCGGAAACGCTTACTTACCATGTTAGAGCTCATTTTATTACTTCTCTTCAAATCACATTAATCATGGAATGGAAACACACAGCAACAGAACGTACCAGCGTGAGTTCAAACACTTTGTTACAGGAAATGGTCAAAATGTCCTCAGTTAGCGAGGATACATGCATCCACCCCCCGTCGGATGGAATCCCTGATGCGCTGATGCAGCCCTGGAGAATGGAGTATTGTATCACAGCCGTCCACAATACGAGCACGAAGAGTCTCTACATTTGGTACCGGGGTTGCGTAGACAAGAGCTTTCAAATGCCCCCATAAATGAAAGTCAAGAGGGTTTAGGTCAGGAGAGCGTGGTCCGCCTCTACCAATCCATCGGTCACCGAATCTGTTGTTGAGAAGCGTACGAACATTTCGACTGAAATGTACAGGAGCTCCATCGTGTATGAACGACATGTTTGTCGTACTTGTAAAGGCACATGTTCTAGCAGCACAGGTAGAGTATCCTGTATGAAATCATGGCGGTAATCGAGGAAGTACAGCACATACTGACGAAACTAAAATGAGCTCTAACATGGAAATTAAGCGTTTCCGGACACATGTCCACATAACATCTTTTCTTTATTTGTGTGTGAGGAATATTTCCTGAAAGTTTGGCCGTACCTTTTTGTAACACCCTGTATACACTTCTGGCCCATACAGGTGTACAATACTCGGCCACACTGTATAACAGTGCCAAGGCTGAAATTCTCAAGGTAGTTGCACCACATCCCCAAGTGTTTCCGGTGATTCTGGCAAGAATGGCATTTCTAGATTTTAGTTTTTGTTTTGTATCCTCTAGACGAGCTCTGTACGACAGGGACCGGTCCAGCTTTACTCCAAGGTACCGAGGTTTATCTTCACGTTTAATGGTCTGGTTATTCATGCAGATATTCAGCTTTGTCTTATCTTCTATGTTATTGAGATGCATGTTTACACTTACTGTCTTTTCTGTCTGGTCTTCGATTACAGTACGATTTTTGAGCACATTTTCAAAAAGTTAGAATCTATAGGAGAATATCGGAGCTGGTTGTAGTATTCAGTCGCTTATCACTCTTCCGGAAAATCTGCGAAAGGTGGTCGGACTAAGTGTCCTTTTATTTGTTTGCAGGACATTTCTATATTTATTATAGGAAGTAAAAGGAATAAAAAATCGAAAATCGGCTATTTCAGAAATCTGTTATTTTGAGCAGTTTTAAGACTCAGGTTAATCTGGCACTGGAGAAACTCAATATAACCGAAAACATGTTGTCTCAGTGATAACCACCATGCCTAATATACACTCCTGGAAATGGAAAAAAGACACATTGACACCGGTGTGTCAGACCCACCATACTTGCTCCCGACACTGCGAGAGGGCTGTACAAGCAATGATCACACGCACGGCACAGCGGACACACCAGGAACCGCGGTGTTGGCCGTCGAATGGCGCTAGCTGCGCAGCATTTGTGCACCGCCGCCGTCAGTGTCAGCCAGTTTGCCGTGGCATATGGAGCTCCATCGCAGTCTTTAACACTGGTAGCATGCCGCGACAGCGTCGACGTGAACCGTATGTGCAGTTGACGGACTTTGAGCGAGGGCGTATAGTGGGCATGCGGGAGGCCGGGTGGACGTACCGCCGAATTGCTCAACACGTGGGGCGTGAGGTCTCCACAGTACATCGATGTTGTCGCCAGTGGTCGGCGGAAGGTGCACGTGCCCGTCGACCTGGGACCGGACCGCAGCGACGCACGGATGCACGCCAAGACCGTAGGATCCTACGCAGCGCCGTAGGGGACCGCACCGCCACTTCCCAGCAAATTAGGGACACTGTTGCTCCTGGGGTATCGGCGAGGACCATTCGCAACCGTCTCCATGAAGCTGGGCTACGGTCCCGCACACCGTTAGGCCGTCTTCCGCTCACGCCCCAACATCGTGCAGCCCGCCTCCAGTGGTGTCGCGACAGGCGTGAATGGAGGGACGAATGGAGACGTGTCGTCTTCAGCGATGAGAGTCGCTTCTGCCTTGGTGCCAATGATGGTCGTATGCGTGTTTGGCGCCGTGCAGGTGAGCGCCACAATCAGGACTGCATACGACCGAGGCACACAGGGCCAACACCCGGCATCATGGTGTGGGGAGCGATCTCCTACACTGGCCGTACACCACTGGTGATCGTCGAGGGGACACTGAATAGTGCACGGTACATCCAAACCGTCATCGAACCCATCGTTCTACCATTCCTAGACCGGCAAGGGAACTTGCTGTTCCAACAGGACAATGCACGTCCGCATGTATCCCGTGCCACCCAACGTGCTCTAGAAGGTGTAAGTCAACTACCCTGGCCAGCAAGATCTCCGGATCTGTCCCCCATTGAGCATGTTTGGGACTGGATGAAGCGTCGTCTCACGCGGTCTGCACGTCCAGCACGAACGCTGGTCCAACTGAGGCGCCAGGTGGAAATGGCATGGCAAGCCGTTCCACAGGACTACATCCAGCATCTCTACGATCGTCTCCATGGGAGAATAGCAGCCTGCATTGCTGCGAAAGGTGGATATACACTGTACTAGTGCCGACATTGTGCATGCTCTGTTGTCTGTGTCTATGTGCCTGTGGTTCTGTCAGTATGATCATGTGATGTATCTGACCCCAGGAATGTGTCAATAAAGTTTCCCCTTCCTGGGACAATGAATTCACGGTGTTCTTATTTCAATTTCCAGGAGTGTAAATACTCCCAGCTCAGCCAGTAACAACATTCCTTCAGTGCCGTGCCTTCGGGCAACCCGGTCTCTGCACCAGTCCCCAATCGAACCATAGGTGAAGCTACTGCAGCCTCCTCATCGACCAGCTTCACCAAATTGATGAATCCGCTAATCTACGAGTCGTCATCTAGCCCAGATAGTTCCGGTCTTCGAACAGGACCCTTCGAGGAAAGGTCACCTCCACTGTGCCATCGCCTGATATTCAGGTCAGTCTCCGAGAGTCCTGAGTTAAATTCTGGACACCTACACGTTCCTGCCAGCCTCCTCAGCAATGTTCACCAGTCCAGCTGTTAAAACTCGCTGCACAACCGAGCTGAGACCTGACTTACGTCAGCAAATTCACTGTCTGTCGAAGCATTTCGCTGCCTCAACATACCTCACTTGCTGGTTACTAGCTGCACCGAGCGAGGTGGCATAGTGGTTAGCACACTGGTCTCGCATTCGGGAGGAAGACGGTTCAAACCCGTGTCCAGCCATCTTGATTCGGGTTTTCTGTGATTTCCCTAAGTCATTTATGGCAAATGACGGAATGGTTCCTTTTAAAGAAGGGACGGCCAATTTTCTTCTCCATTCTTCCCTAATTCCAGCTTGTGCTCCGTCTCTAATCACCTCACTGTCGACGAGACGTTAAACACAAATCTCCTCCTCCTCCTGTTTACTAGCTGCGACTGGCTCCTGACCTGCTTCCGTCAGGGTATGGAAAGCATTAAAAAAAAGAAGATAAGCAGACTATTTGGTAAACCTTATTAGCTCTGTCAATAAAATTCTTGTGGACTGTTGACAGCATTGTTAATATATAAAACTGTCCGACGTTTCGGCCACTATTCCAAGTGGCCATCCTCAGGGCTTTGTGCTCAGCTGACTGGATCTGTGTTCGTGGTACTGGTGAATCGAACCCACAGCTTTCCGAACTCGCCTTTCTACAGTCAGAACACAACAAAAATGTCAGCTAGTTGTAACAATATACTCGATGTTAACGCATTGCACTTTTTCAACAAATACTATGTTTGAAGATAGTAACTGTTCTCGAAAGAACAGATACCACTGATGAACGTGCAGCTTCTCTAGAATAAATGATAATTAATTAAAACCCTCAGCTGTCGACATGTGTTGTTGATATACCTCGATGGGGATATACCTCACGGGGAGCCTGCAAGGGATAAGTCCCTGCAGTCGCGCTGTTCATCTGTGTCCTCGGTGGCTCAGATGCAGCCAGCACAGTAACTCAGCGTGTTCGGTCCAAGGGGTAGCTGCCCTCTGTAATAAAAAAAAACTGAGTTAATGGATCAACGACGAACTGAAACGGGTGTCTTGCGACGTCCGCCCCGAGCAGATACAACGAACGAAAACGAACACAATGAGATTTAAAAAAACGGATGGATAGAGCATTTGCCATGTAAGCACGCGATCCCGGGTTCGAGTCCCGGTCGGGGCACACATTTTCAACGGTCCCCGTTGACTTATATCAACGCCTGTATGCAGCTAGGTGTATCAACAACACCTGTCGGCAGCTGATGGTTTCAATTAATTATCATTTAAATACTATGTTGCTCTTCTTAAAATTTTATATCGTCACTACTTCATCCATCGGCAGCTCTTCTACTGACCAAACACGCCATGTACTTGCAACAAATACTCATACCTACAAAATGATGTACCAATAAATAGGGTAGAAAGTTCCAAATTTATGGGTGTACGTATCGATGAAAACGTTAATTGCAGGAAACATATTACTGAGCTTCTCAAAAAATTTCGTTCAAATACTTCTGGTCTTCGTACAATTGCTGGTCTTGAAAACAAACGTATCAACTTCCTGACGCATTTTGCATATTTCCACTCAATAATGTCTTAAGGAATTATATTTTTGTGGCAACTCAGTATGTGGAATGAAAGTATTGATTTCAAAAACGCTAGCTCTGCGAATAATATGTGGTGTTCACTTACAGATGTCATGGAGGAACCTCTTGAAGGAGCTAGGCGTTTTAATTACGCCATCACGAAAGATATTTTCGCTAGTGAATTTCGTCATAAATAATCCATCACTATTTGAGAAGAACTGTTATGTACATACGTGCAACACTAGAGTGAGAAAGACCTTTATTACCGATTGCTAAAGCTGTCAGTGGCTCGGAGAGGAGTTCAATGTGCAGCAATAACATTTTTTGATCATTTGCCCAATAATATAAAATGCCTGACAGGTAGATGAGCAAGTAGTAGGAATAAAGTGATAATGTTATCATTAATGTTAACGCTAATCATGGGTACATGTCCTGCAAACTGGCTCGTTCCCCACAGCTTCGATGAAACAGTCGTTCAGATGATCTGTGGAACGTTAACTAACTAACTAGGAAAACTGATTAATGCTTTAGCATCTCATTTCTCATTCAAATTCCCTCGGCATAGCCTGACTTACACTATGCTCCATTAGCCGTGTACTTCTATCAATGTACCTCTTATACCATTTTACACAACACTCTATCAGTTCCATTCTACTGATCTTTCTGGTCCTTTGCCATAACTCACAGAAGTTCTATGTCATTAACACTCCCCACATTTTTTTATTCACCCTGAACTTCTAATTCCCACTCAAAATCTCTCCCTGGATTCTTTTACAGCAAGCTCTATGTACAGGCTGAATAACATCGGGGATAGACAATAAACCTTTTTCACTCTCATCTCAACTACACCTTCCCTTCGCGTCGTTTGACATATATGTGCAGCAGAGTGTCTGCAAAAGTTGTAGATGACTCTCCGCTTCATGTATTTGATCCCAGTTTGATTCAGAAATTCAAATAATGCTTTCCTCCTATGCCGATAAAGGCTTTATCTAAATCTACAAATGCTGTAAATCTGGATCTTTCTTTGGCTCTGTGCCCTTATTCATATTTAGCAAATATTACATTAAGTGAACCAACTTATTTTGACTATAAGTATCATGTTTATAGACGATAAAACGTTAACTTACCGTCATATCCCTTCTGGCACACACACCTCATGCACTCAGACTGTGTTCCTTCAATGAACTGGCCCTCCAGGTACGTCTTCCCTTTATAAGGACATTCGGCCACGTTTAGTGGGCTCTTGGTGTCATTCGCTGAAAAAACAAGTATATCTAATGTATCAAGCCAGTGAGATAAATATAATCAAATAAAATTATGTTTCCAGAGACCTTTTCGAGTCTCAAACATCGAGGACGTATATATGCAGACTGAGGAGAAGAATGGAAATTTGTACGAAGGCCGGGATTCGAACCTGAGTATCCTGCTCATTAAGCGTAGCGATTAGTGCATGTGCCTAGTGAGCAGGAGACACGGGTTCGAATCCTGGCCCTGGCAAAAATTTTCATTCGTCGCTTCAGTCTGCATACATACAGATACATAAAAGCCTAAACTTGCATATTCTCTGTACAGAATTCTAGTAGTGTCTTTGGATGGCAGTATTTTGCAGTAGCTCTTAGAAATCAATTATTCAATGGTAATGATAGTGGTTATTCTTGAAAAAATCTAGGAAATAGTGGAAAAAGTAAGAAATTAATGACGAATTGGTTATAAGCGTCTTGAATGACAATTTGAAAATTACAAAGTTCGCCGCCCGCTGATTTTCGCGTGTGCTCACATCAATCCAAAAACCCACCTGCACGCAGCAGCAGTCGCGATGTTGCAGCTGTATGCTTTTGCCACCTTATCACCACTGACGGGTGCTGGTTGCACCACTATGGGGCTGAGATAAAGGAGCAAAGGATGCAGTGGGAACACGAGGATTCACCACCGCCGAAATGGGCCAAGACACAACTATCATCAGGCAGGGTAACGCAGAGTGCTTTTTGTGGACTGCTGTGGTGTGGTACTAACAGATTATACAAGTAAGGTGCAAAATGCCATAGGAGGATACTGCCGAAATATGTAGACGAGCTTAAAGGAGACCGTTGGAAGCTGTATAAAGGCATGTTTGTACTCCACGGCAACACACCAGCTCATTCTGCACACTACATTGTCACACGCAATTCTTCTTTCTGCTACCAAATAAGGCTCATATCGGTTAAACTCTCTGAGAAACACAACGAAATAGTAATTGTGAATGTTTCAGAATACAAACGTATTGTGGCCAAATAAAGATAATTAGTGTTGAAGCAGGTGTACTAACTACAAACGTTACCGCTGTCTTCGACATTGCGGTTGTGGTTCCGAAATGCTTTGGACGTCAACAGAAAAAAGTACAATATTGTGGTCAACTATGGCGAACTATTGCTTAATATTCGCCAACCCTGACGTGACAAAATTTAAGGATTGGCGATATGAACGTTTGCGGATGGTGGTAGTATCGCATACGCAATGTATAAAAGAGCAGTGCATTGACGGAGCTGTCATTTGTACTCCGATGACTCATGTGAAAAAGTGTCGGACGTGATTATGGCCGCTCAGCGGGAATTTACAAACTTTGAACGCGGAGTGGTAATTGAAGTTAGATGCATGGAACATTCCATTTCGGAAATCGATAGGTAATTTAACATTACGATATCGAAAGTGTCAAGAGTGCGCTGAGAATACCATATTTCAGGAATTATCTCTCACCACGGACAACGGAGTGGCACACGGCCGTCACTTAACGACCGAGAGCAGCGGCCAGAAATAACGGCAGAAATCGATGTGGGACGTATGACGAACTTATTCGTTAGCACAGAGCGGCAGAATTTCCGAATTAATGGGCTATGGCAGAAGACGACTGTCACGAGTGCCTTTACTAACAGGACGACCTCAACTCCATCACCTTTTGTGGGGTCTCCATCAAATCGATTGATCACTGTACTACAGGACCTGGTCAGATGAGTCCCGATTTCACTGAATAAGAGCTGATTGTAGGGTTCGAGTCTGGCACAGACCTCACAAAACCATGGACCAAGGTTGTCAACAAGGCACTGTGCAAGGTGTTGGTGGCTTCATTATAGTGTGGGCTGTGGTTACATGAAATGGGCTGGGTCCTCTGGTCAAAAGTACAGTTTACTTTAAATGCTTATGTTCGGCTATCCGGTAACCTTTTGCAGCCATTCATGGACTTCGTGTTCCTAAACAAAGATTGGATTTTTATGGATGAGAATCCGCCATGTCACTGGACAATAATTGTTCCTGATTGAAGAACATTCTGGACAGTTCGAACAAATGATTTGGCCACCTGGATTGCCCAACATGCATCGCATCGAACATTGATGGAACATAATCGAGAGGTCAGTTCGTGCACAAAATCCTGCATCGGCAACGCTTTCGCAATTGTGGATTGCAATAGCGGTAGCATAGCTCAGTATATCTGCGGGGGACTTCCAACGACTTGTTGAGTCAGTGCCACGTCACTTTGGCCCACTGATGCCGGTCAAAAGGAGGTACCCCACGACTTTTGTCGCCTCAATATGGTGCAGATAGCCGATAGATTTACCTCGTTAAGTTTTAGTCTCACACTCACCACTACCTTCCATAAAAAAAATCATCCCATGCCTGGCCTCATCATGCAGAACTGTGCAAGGTGTTGGTGGCTTCATTATAGTGTGGGCTGTGGTTACATGAAATTGCGAAAGCGTTGCCGATGCAGGATTTTGTGCACGAACTGACCTCTCGATTATGTTCCATCAATCAGGGGCGCCATGTCGGCATCTGGTATTCAGTGGAAGAGGAGGAATTGATTTGTCTGTAACTGGTCTGAGTGCTACGTGGGCAAAGTGTACCATGATGACTTAAGGGCTAAAGGTTTCCTATGAAGGTAGGTATTTATGGCACCTGCTGAAAATAAACTTAAGAAAATTAGTGGCAAGAAGTGGCACTTTGCAGACTAATGTTACTGCTGAGAGCAGAAAAGGACCGGTAGAAGTGCTTACACTCAGTTCCTAACACTAATAGTATGAAATGACTGAATGTTAAAACAAGGTTTTGGAGCTGATTGGAGCTCACAAGGTAGGAGAGTCAGCTGGCAGCGCTCCTGAAAGTTGGAAACGGTCTGTTGGTCCTTTGTAGGTAGTTCAGAAAGTTGAATGTGTCCGAAAATCAGGATCGGCAGTAGGCTTTAAGGTGGCAGCACCAACAGCTGGGTTTCCCTAACGTAGTGTGGATACGTCCTTCTAGGGGAGTCTTAAAATTTAACAGCCTTCAAAGTGCACAAGCTGAATGGGAAAATATGACGAATAAAGTATGGAAAGGGCAAGAGAAATAGAAGTGCAGAAAGACACAATGTGGCCTCCTGGAATGGGGTAGGGTTGGTTCTAAAGGAAGAAATCTAGAAAAAAATGCTGAAAAAAAGAATTATACCAATTTCGGTCATCACAGAAACAAAGGAGGAACATAAAAGTACGAAAAAGCTCGATGATTATGTAGTGGTACTGCACATGACATATGGACAAGCTGTATTTGTTCACAAAAGCTGGAAATAGAGAATGACAATTGCAACTTCACTAAGAGAAGGAATATATCTGTGAGAGTAAAGGTAAGTAAGGCTACCTAAGCGGGGGAGGAAGGAGAAACCGAAATAAATCCTACAAGAGACTGAAACGGCAGATTACTAAAAAGTAATAAAGATGAGCAACTAAAATTATTTGGACATTTTGACACGTCCGTTCCAGAAATAGTATGCTTATTTGGATAGAATAGTTGCAATAATAATGAACTCAAAAACTTCGAATGCGTAAATCATACAAAAATCACAGACATCTCTTTCAGACTGGCAACACGAATGTGCATTTCGTGGAACTGTTTCAGCGTCACGATCGGCTTCATCTTAATACAGCCGTCAGGCATAATAACATGAGACTTGGGGGTGCGCTGATGACAGAAGGCATGAGTCACATTTCAGTGGTGTCGGTGGAGTCTATCAGCAGGACGGGTTTCGCTAGACATGGCCTGCACCTCAACAGATATGGAAAGGGGAGGTTGGCAAAGCTTGTAGGTGGCAGCACAGGTGGGGGTGGTGGGATCACTCATGGGAAAATTCCTGTAGTAATGGGTGTTAGAGCTGCACCTTTTTTAGATTGAAGTCAGCTGATAGATATTCCTGCTTAAAGGGAAGTCCCTCTAACAAAGAAACCACTTTCGACAAAGCTTAGGTATCCGATTAATGAGGGAATCAGTATATTTCATCAAAGTATACAAGGTACTAAAGTTAGTGAACTGCTTATAGATGTTGACTCTGAAATTATTGGTGTTTCTGAACACTTCTTAAATAAGGAGATAATTCAGAGGCTTCCTTTACCAGGATACAGGTTGGCTGGCAGCTTTTCTAGGAGCTCTTTGCGGTGTGGGGGAGTAGCCATGTATGTGAAAAACGGGATCCTATTTGAGTCAATTGATGTTTCAAAGTACTGCACTGAAAAGGTGTTTGAATGTTGTGCAGGTGTGGTTAAATGTAGTGGAGCTAAGCTTCTAACTGTTGTTATTTATAGATACCCAGAATCCGATTTCACAACATTTTTGCTAAAGCTCGAGGAGGTTCTTGGTTCACTTTATAGGAAATACCAAAAGTTAGTTATATGTGGTAACTTTAATATTAATTGTGTAAGTGATTGTGCAAGGAAAAGGACGCTGGTAGACCTCCTTAATTCATATAATCTTATGCAAACCGTATTCTTTCCAACGAGAGTGCAAGGGAACAGTAGAACAACCATAGACAACATTTTTGTTCATTCCTCATTACTAGAAGGGCATTCTGTCAGCAAAAAGGTGAATGGCCTTTAAGATCATGATGTACAAATTTTAACTCTAAAAGATTTTTGTGCTGGAACACATGTTACATATAGTTATCAACTTTTTAGGAAAGTTGATCCAACTGCTGTAGAGACCTTTGTAAACCTTATCAAGGAACAAGAGTGGCAAGATGTTTATAGTGCTGATACAGTAGACGATAAATGTAATGCATTCCTCAAGAATTTTCTCGTGCTCTTTGAATGTTGCTTTCCGTTAGAACATTCAAAACAGGGTACTAGCACAACAGGCAGCCTGGGTGGCTGACTAGAGGGATAAGAATATCCTGTAGAACAAAGTGGCAATTATATCAAAACGTTAGAAATAGTCAAAAATCTAAATGCAGCAGCCCATTACAAGCAGTATTGTAAGGTGCTTAAAAAGTTATTAGGAAGGCAAAAAGTATGTGGTATGTAGATAGTATAGCTAAGTCTCACGATAAAATTAAAACATATGGTCAGTCGTAAAGGAAGTGGCTGGTCTGCAGAGACAGGTCGAGGATATAGAATCAGTGCGTAGTGGGATTGTCCGTGTTACTGATAAGTCGCATATATGTACAGGATTTAATAATCACTTTCTGAATATAGCAGGTGAACTAAATAGAATCCTAGTCCCAACAGGGAATCATATAGCACTCGTAGAAAAAAGTATTCCTAGACTGTTACCTGAAATGTTCCTCCATGATAATGGCAAGAGGGAGATTGGGTTAATAATTAAATCACTAAAGACCAAGAACTCTCATGGATATGACGGGGTATCTAGCAGAATACTGAAATATTGTTCTATGTATGTTAGCCCAGTACCTAGCGCTATCTAACTTTTCCTTTAGGAGTGGTCGGTTTCCTGACCAATTAAAGTACTCGGTAGTGAAGCCACTTTATAAAAAGGAAGACAGGGATAATGTTGACAATTATAGACCTATTTCTATGCCATCGGTGTTTGCTAAAGTTATCGAGAAGGTTGTACATACAAGGTTACTGGAGCATTTAAATTCACATAATTTGCTGTCAAATGCACAGTTTGGTTTTAGAAATGGTTTAACAACTGAAAATGCTATATTCTCTTTTCTCATTGAGGTTTTGGACGGATTAAATAAAAAGTTGCGAACGCTAGGTGTTTTTCTTTGATTTAACGAAGGCTTTTGACTGTGTTGACCACAAAACATTACTGCAGAAGTTGGACCATTATGGAGTAGGGGGAGTAGCTTACAATTTGTTCGCCTCTTACTTTAAGAACAGAAAGCAGAAGGTAATTCTCCGCAATATTGAGAGTGGTAGTGATGTTCAGTTCCAATGGGGCACTGTTAAGTGGGGCGTTCCCCAAGGGTCGGTGCTGGGGCCACTGCTGTTTCTTATTTATATAAATGATATGCCTTCTAGTATAACAGGTGATTCAAAAATATTTCTGTTTGCTGATGATAGCTTGGTAGTGAATGATCTTGTGTGTAATATTGAAACAGTATCAAATAATGTAGTTCATGAAATACGTTCGTGGCTTGTAGAAAATAATTTGATGCTAAATCACAGTAAGACTCAGTTTTTACAATTTGTAACTCACTATTCAACAAGAACCGATATTTTGATCAGACAGAATGGGCATATTATAAGTGAGACGGAATAGCTCAAGTTCCTAGGCGTTCGGATAGATAGTAAGCTGTTGTGGAAAGCCCATGTTCAGGATCTTGTTCAGAAACTAAATGCTGCTTTATTTACCATTAGAACAGTATCTGAAATAAGTGACACTTCAACACGAAAAGTGGTCTACTTCGCATATTTTCATACGCTTATGTCATATGGTATTATTTTTTGTGGTAATTCTTCTGATTCAAAACGGGTATTTTTGGCTCAAAAACTGGCTGTTCGAGCTGTGTGTGGTGTAAGTTCAAGAACCTCTTGTCGACCCCAATTCAATAGTCTGGGAATTCTGACATTGCCATGTCGTTTGTTGTTAGCAATATTAGCTTATTCCCAAGAGTTAGCAGCTTTCACTCAGTTAATACTAGGCAGAAATCAAATTTGCATGTGGAATGCACTTCCTTGACTCTTGCGCAGAAAGGAGTGCAGTATTCTGCTGCATCCATTTTCAATACGCTACCACAAGAACTCAAAAATCTTAGCAGTAGCCCAAACACTTTTAAGTCTAACCTGAAGAGTTTCCTCATGGCTCACTCCTATTCTGTCGAGGAGCTCCTGGAAGAGCTGAAAATTTAAGCAAATTCCAGTGTTACATTGTTGATTTTCTGTATTTAAACTTACGAATTGTCGCCTGAATATATTACTTATATTTCATTTTATCTGTTTCTACTATCGTGTTATAATTTCATGTATTGATTCGTTTCATGACCATGTTCTCCTTAATTTGGTCCCACGGAACAATAAATAAATAGAAAAAATATAAGTCTAAACTACTACATTCTCTGAGTCATTTGCAGACGCCTTATGGCTTAGGCAGGTGTATATATATTTGGACAGCAGTACTTTGCAGTAGCCGTTATATATCAGTTCTTTCATGTTAGCGACAGTGTTTATTCTATGAAGGTGCTATTAGTCATTCCAAACCTACTGGTGAATACTATCGAAGACAAAGAAAACGACACACCACTAAGGGTTGTCCGAATGGGACGGAAATCCCATTGTGACGTGGTGTACATGTACAGACGACCAAATGATTAAAAATTCTGGAAAATTGGATGATTTATTTAAGAGAAAGAGCTTCCAAATTGAGCAACTGAATACCGCGTTGGTTTACCTCTGGCCCTTATGCAAGCAGTTATTTGGCTTGGCATTGATTGACAGAGTTGTTGGATGTCCTCTAGAGCGATATCGTGCCAAATTCTCTCAAGTTCACTGGTCATTGGAGCTCAGTTCGAAACGACGTCATCACTGAAGACAATTTCACTCCAGTCAAAGAGATTCCAGGCCAAAGGCGGTTCTGGAGGCACCCCGGGCGGATTGGACACAGACCTAACTTCCGTCCGTCATAGTGTTCAGCAACCAGGAGTGATGGTCTGGGGTGTCATTTCTTCTCATAGCAGGACCGCTCTGGTTGTCATCCAAGGCGCCCTTACAAAACAGTGGTACGTCGACGATATTCTACGTCTCGTTTTGCTACCCTTCAGGACAAGCCATCCTGGGCGTGCATTTCAGCAAGATAATGCACCCCTGACATGGCGAAAATTTCTACTGCTTCTCCTCGTGCTTGTCAAACCGTAGCTTGACCTGTAAGGTCGCTGGATCGCTCCCCATTTGAGAACATTTGGAGCATTATGGGCAGGGCCTTCCAACAGTTCGGGACCTTACTATCAAACACGCCAGTTAGATAGTATTTGGCACGATGTCCCTCAGGAGGACATATATCGACTCTGTTGTCAGTGCCAAGCCGAATAACTGCTTCCATAAGGGCCAGAGGTGGACCAACACGTTATTGACTTTCTCAATTTGTGAAGCTCTTTCATCTGAGTAAATCATCAAATTTTTCCGAAATTTCAATAACTCGTTTATCTACACACGTGTATCAGTGAGTTTGGCACAGTCATTACGCATGGGAGTAGCTGGAGCTGTTTCGGCACCACATAATGGAGTGTTTATCTGAATGTGCTGGCTAGTCAAAGAGATGGTCTAATTGAGGACCATAAATTACATTTGACTCCATGGAAACTGCAGGTGTGTTGCTTGCTGACCTATTGATATTAAGTTTTCTGTACAGTTTAGTTTTTCTGAGGGTTAGGGGCGTAAATTTCACGAAATAATCTGGAAACAATTTATTAGCTGTCCCAGTTCAATGATTAGATCTCGGTATGTTGATAAATGCAGTTACATTACAACAGGGCATTAATAATTGATTGTGGTTGAAACAGAAATTGACGACTTTGACGTAGACTAGTTTTAATGATGTAGTAGTGCAGCGAAATGATTCTGGTTCGCTAATAAACGTTTCCTAGCTAATTTTCAAAGCAGTAGATCTCATAATTGTCTCTAGCGCCGTATTTCGCCAAGAGTGTTCGGTTTCTGGTTATGGCCACGAGTGAGACTTCCCGTGACAAGAAAGATCTGAGGTAAAGACGAAAATAAACCGTGAAACTTCAACAACGATATCAGCACGGGAGCCGCAAGGTTGCGACAGGAACCCGAGGTCGCTTACAGTAGGCCGTAGAAGAAGTGTGGCGCATCCACACATTGCAGGAAATTTCGACTTCTGTTTTAATCTGCAGGAAAAGGTGGATACCACGAACTGTGGGCATTAGAACAGATGATGTGGCATTATTGGTGCATTAAAGAAAGAATCTCACTATAGGGATGCGTTAGGGGAATAATCAGTGTACCATTTATTCGTTATTTTCCTACAACTACGAAATTGAAAGGTTCCTATCATTTATGAATCAAAATCTGCGATTGAATCCCAGAAAAATCGAAACTGTCCCATATTGCTCTGAAATGCACTGTTTCACCGAAAAGTTTATTGCCAATGGCAGCTTTCTTTACGGACGAATGGAAAAAGCCGACATCGAGGAAGATCAGTTTGGATTCCATAGAAATGTTGGAACGCATGAGGCAATGCTGACCCTACGACTTATTTCAGAAGATAGATTAAGGAAAGGCAAAACTACGTTTCTAGCATTTGTAGACTTATAGAAAGCTTTTGACAATATTGACTGGAATACTCTCTTTCAAATTCTGAAGATGGCAGGGCTGAAATACAGGGAGGGAAAGGCTATTAATAATTTGTACAGAAACCAGATGGCACGTATAAGAGTCGAGGGACATGAAAGAGAAGCAGTGGTTGGGAAGGGAGTGAGGCAGGGTTGTAGGCTCTCCCCAATGTTGTTCAATCTGTATATTGAGCAAGTAGTAAAGGAAAAAAAAAAGAAAAATTTGGAGTAGGAATTAAAATCCATACAGAATAAATAAAAAAATCGAGGTTCACTGATGACATTGTAATTCTGTCAGATTCAGCAAAGGACCTGGAAGAGCAGTTGAACGGAATGGTCAGTGTCTTGAAAGTAGGCTATAAGATGAACATCAAAAAAAGCAAAACGAGGATAATGGAATGTAGTCGAATTATGTCGGCTGATGCTGAGGGAATTAGATTAGGAAATGCTAGTAGATGAGTTTTTCTAATTGGGGAGCAAAATCAAATGGTTCAAATGGCTCTGAGCACTATGGGACTTAACAACTCAGGTCATCAGTCCCGTAGAACTTAGAACTACTTAAACCTAACTAACCTAAGGACATCACACACATCCATGCCCGAGGCAGGATTCGAACCTGCGACCGTAGCAGTCCCGCGGTTCCGGACTGAAGCGCCTAGAACCGCACGGCCACCGCGGCCGGCGGGGTGCAAAATAACTGATGATGGTAGAAGTAGGGAGGATATAAAATGTAGACCGGCAGTGGCAAGGAAAGCGCTTCTGAAGATGAGAAATTTGTTAACATCGAGTATAGATTTAAGTGTCAGGATGCCTTTTCTGAAAGTATTTTTATGGAGTGTAGCTATGTATGGAAGTGAAACATGGACAATAAATAGTTCAGACAAGAAGAGATTAGAAGGTTTCGAAAAGTGGTGCTACAGAAGAATGCTGAAGATTAGATAGGTAGATCACGTCACTGATGAGGTGGTAGTGAATGGAATTGGGGAGAAGAGGAATCTAAGGACAACTTGACTAGAAGTTCTGAAGCAGCAAGTGATCAATAATTTAGTACTGTAGGTAAGTGCGGAATAACATAGCATGGCTTTAGTATATTCCGTTTTGAACGGTGGTTAGTCCCACGGAATGATGCACAACGAATATGCGAGCAGTCTCTTCTCTAGAAGTTTTTGATGCCATTATTAAAAGAAATGATCTTGGGTGCCTCTCTCTCGGCGATAGCCACTTTATGATTCTTTGAATCTGTTTTAGATCTTTTGCCTCTGTTTAGAGTCAATGATCCTTGATGGGTGTTCTGCAGGTAATGAAATACCTCTCATTTAATCCAGCATACATTACGCAACATTAAACAGTTAGTAAATGGTACTGTAAAAATTTTATTTTTAAGACTAATTATACATTTTTAGTCAGGCGTAACCCTTTTGATATTAAGATGAGGTAGACTTGAGGAAAAGCGACGTCTATCGAACCGTTCATACTAATTGTTCCTACTTACCACACTTAATACCAGTTCCACAGCACTGATCAACTTTGTAGGTGGGATAACAGAAAGACTCCTTTCCTTCTGGTATCCGATATCCAGCACAACCGCCAGATGCGCAGGAGAACCTCGCCTCTCCCCTGCGGAAAGGAAAGTAAACATATAGAGAATCTTTGTTTACAGCTTCAGTTACGAATAAACTGGGTTATTTCGCACAGTGTTAACACATATTATCTATACCGACGGAAATAAAACGCAACACGCTCAGACGCAATGTCATTTTATTGGAAAGTGAAAGTAGTGTATCATCATAGGGATGTATGATAGCAAATTAAGACCAAATGAAATACACATGTCACAGCAAAGATATCCCAAACATTCCCATCAATACGCTGTATACCGCACACTATCGGCAACGCAGAGTGTATTCCCACACGTAAACGATCTTAAAAGTGCCAAATGGCATCCTGAGAGATTGTCTCAAGCAACTTGCATCTTTTGTCGCAATTCAACAATGGTTCTTGCAGGCTCTAGCGAACAAGTAAGTTACCGTTTCATCTCGTCCACACATGTTAAAGAGGCGAGAGATCTAGTGATCTCCTGCTCAGAGCAGTTGCTGTATACCACAAAGAGTACGTGGCGTCGCCGCATCCGTATGTAGGTGTGCATTGTCCAGTTTATAAATCACATCAACTTCCTGTCGAAGAAATGACAGTTGCACGAGGATAATAACCTGTACAATGTTGCCGCCTCTGGTTAATTTACACTGCAGGAACACCAAATGTGGTCGCTAAACGTATCTTAGGCTCCGTACAGCCTGGCGTGTTACCGATGTGTCGTGAGCGAACGAACTCCGGAACACAATGCTCGCCAGCTCTACGCCGTACTCGTGTAGGTCAATCAGTCGCAGACAGACAGACCCTACTCTCATGACTGAAGACACCAGAGCGTCATTCCACTTCCTCGTTCCAGTCGACTCCTTAACGACGCCAGTGTAGCCGCGGTTGGCGGAGTCGTGGCGCCAGTGGTATCCTGGACAGAGGCGCACGTGATCTTATTCCTGCAAGCGGACGGTTACCAGTGGACCTTGATGACACAGCAGAAGCAACAGTGCCCAGATTTCTTCTTTGGCTGATGTTCCGTTAGCCATCGCTGCTCCCACAATCCATCAACCTTGACGTGCGTCTGTACTACGCCGACGTCCAGAACCTGGTCTTTGGCTGCCGAAAATGTTCTACACACCACTGCCGAAAGCAGCGCCGCAGTACCGATACTCTGTCGTCAATATTTGAAGCAATCCGTTGATATACCCACCCAGCTTCCCGCAGCCTCTCAAAACGACCTCATTGAAATGGCTGATGTTGTTCAACAAGAGTACGTACTCGTCGCCTGGTCATATTTGTGCCCCAGAATGAATTTTACAAACACTGTTCACCCATGAACTGAGCACAGTTACTGTGACTATGTATACTTTCCCGGCGTATTGACAGATTAGATTCTTGTCGGATCTTCAGCCAGATCAAGCTGTAATCTGCACACAATATTTCCACAGTCCACCTGCCCACCATAAACAGGCGAGGAAAGCTAGGTCGCTCTCGCCGATAACTTATTCAAACCCTTTTTTTTAAATTTTGTGGTGTGTTGAGGTACAACGTCACCCTTGGATCTCGGTCATACTGTCTTGGTGTAAAGGTAAATTTGTTCTATCCCACAATAATGTCATTCCAATGACATCATAGGAGTGCACGTTGAAGATGTGGCGGTGGGACTTGAAATCTCACACTGCCCTCCGACGGTGGAAGTTCAAACCGTGAACGACGGAACCCTTATATGCGGCGAAAATAAAAAAGCACATGCGATAAGATGATGCGCAAGCGCTCAATCGTAGCTGTTGCCCCCTGGCGTACGAACAGTTGCAGCGCCTCCAGTGGTGAATATTGTCGAAAAACGATATATTGTTAAAATTATTCGTGCCGTCAATGACAGATGACTTGAACATAATCGCCATACGCGATTATTACAATCTGACAAATCTGCGGTGGCTGAGCACTGTCTTACAGAGGGACATAGGAGATTGTACAATGAGACACAAGTGGTTGCAAACGCCTCGCGTTTCTGCAATTGTGTTTTAAAAGAATCTGTCGAAATCAGACTGACAGATAACGTCATTAACCGTGATAACTGATATTCGCTAAGTAAAACTTTAAATCCTGTTTTGTCAGATATGAAGAAACAACGACATGTGAATCGGCCGGTTATGAGTAATAATTTTTAGCTGTATATTGTTTCTCTACAGTATTTACGATTGGAGGCAATGCAACGCTACTTGCGCCAGGGGCAGCAGGTGATTAGGCAAGCACTTGCGCATTTACCTTACCGCATCCGCTTTCGTATTTTCACTGCATATAAAGCTTGCGTCGTTCATGGTTTGAATCATTTATCGACGAGAGCGGCATAGCTGTTCTCACCTGATGATGGCGACCAGGTGGACCTCGAAAATGTTGTGTAGAGGTGACAGTTTGATTGTCCTGAAGACTCGAAACGAGTTTTGATGAGCACAGTTACTGCCTGTTGAGTCAAAGCAGAGGGCACACAGACAGGCATCCTGGGCACCATCTGATGGCCGATAACTGTGGTGTCACCGCCAGACACCACACTTGCTAGGTGGTAGCCTTTAAATGGCCGCGGTCCGTTAGTATACGTCGGACCCGCGTGTCGCCACTGTCAGTGATTGCAGACCGAGCGCCGCCACACGGCAGGTGTAGAGAGACCTCCTAGCACTCGCCCCAGTTGTACAACCGACTTTGCTAGCGATGGTTCACTGACAAAATACGCTCTCATTTGCCGAGATGATAGTTAGCATAGCCTTCAGCTACGTCATTTGCTACGACCTAGCAAGGCGCCATATTCAGTTACTATTGATATTGTGAATCATGTACAGCCAAGAGCGACGTTAATCATTAATGGATTAAAGTTAAGTATTCCACCAGCTACGTCCGTTTTTCAAAATTCTAATTTCCTTGTCCTGTTCCAGACCTCACGCCAGCCTGCGTGTGCTAAAACGCGTGCCTTTCGGCCTCCTCTAGTAACACGGTGTTGGCTCTCCTGCCAACCACGACATTGGCGACGAGGCAACACTGCGTTCTTAGCTATACTGCCCTGATTTACTTGTGTAATGGCTTCGCCACCATCTCCAGATGTACTGTCCAAATTTTATCGCTTACAGAATCAGCAGACGCAGGCCTTACTGGATGCCCTTGGACACCTCGTCCAGGGTCAACGTGAGATGGCAAACGATGCGGCAGCCGCCGCTCCACCGCTAACGCAGCCACAACACGCAGTTGCACCAAATTTTCGTCCTTTTGATGCTGCACTGGAAAGCTGGACAGAGTGGTCACGCCAATTTGGATTCCATCTCGCCGCCTACAGAATTCAAGGTAACGAGCGACAGCCATTTTTGTTGTCTTCGGTCAGTGTACAAACGTACCGTGTGATAGTCAAATTATTTCCCCGACGCGACGTAGCAACTCTGTCCTATGAAGAAATTTTGTCTGCATTAGATGCGTTTTTCAAAGAATCAGTCAATGTAGTTGCGAAACGGTATACCTTCTTTCGTATAAAACGTACAGCATGTCAGACTAATCGGGAGTGGGTTGCAACCTTGCAACGCCTTACTAGGGATTGTGCTTTTGAGTGTCAATGTGGACTCCCTTATTCAGATACTATGATGCGTGATGCAATTGCACAGAACGTTTCTGATGTTCATATATGGGAACAGATTTTGAAACTAGTCAATCCCTCCCTTCAACAAGTGATGGACATATTGGATCGGCAGGACACACTTGACTTTGCTCAGGAATCATTTGAAACTTCGCCGCCCGTGTGTCAGGTTAACCGGCCCGCCGGGCGAGCTGCACGGAACAGTAAATAGCCCTCGCGCCCGGCCGCGCCGCTGCCGCCAGGCTCTCAGCCACGTGTACCACGCCGGAAGGCAAATGCAGTGCTAAAATCATGCCCGTGGTGTGCTACTAGACATTCGCGTGAGAATTGCCCATCACGCCAAGCTATTTGCTTTTACTGTAATAAAAAAGGACATGTTCAAAGTGTTTGCCAGAAAATGCTCAGACCAGAAACTCAACATCATTCCAGGCCCTTTGCTTCGCGCTGGAATCGGAATCGAACCAAGGATACTCAGGCTCGCGAAACTTCGCCCTATGGAAATTCATATAGTTCATTCCACTCCGCCCAGTGCCACTCTCTCTAACAGTGACTGTGTTCGTCCCACAAATAGTGTGCGTCGACATTGCCGGAACTCCCGTCAAGTCGCAAGTGATTTTGTACCAATGTCAGTTCATGTTGCACGAGACAGTCGCTCTTGTCGTCAGCAGGACAATAAACTCTTTGCAGACTTGGACATTAACGGCAAAGTGATACCATTCCAGCTCGATACCAGAGCTGCAGTTTCACTGATCAATCAAGACACGTACAAACAGCTGGGCACACCTCCGTTGCATACCGCAAATGTTAAGTTAACTAGTTATTCAGGTCAAGATATCCCTGTGTTAGGACAGTGCAGCCTTCTTGCAACATACAAAGGACAAACAAAACTTGTGTCATTTTACGTCCTTCGTTCTTCTTCTGCAGTGAACTTGTTTGCTTTCGATTTATTTCAGTTGTTTCACTTGTCTATAGTAAATAAGGTCTTATCAGTGAACCAGACTGTGCCTTCCAACAGTGTTTCTCGTCTATGTGAAGAATTTGCAGACATTTTTGCACCGGGCCTCGGTTGTGCTAAGAACTATAAAGCATGTTTGGAACTAGAAAATAAACATGCAACCGAAATTTTTCAGAGCGCGCAATGTTCCCCACGCATTGCGTGATGAGGTCGCAAAAACATTACACGATTTGGAATCACAAGGCGTAATTGAACGTGTGCAGGCTTCTCTCTGGGCATCACCCTTAGTAATTTTGGCAAAACCTTCAGGAAAATTGAGACTTTGTGTGGACTTCAAGGCAACAGTGAATCCACAACTAGTGATTGCAACTTTTCCTTTACCCCGCCTGGAAGATATTTTTGACAAACTGTGACCGGTTAAATATTTTTCAAAGTTGGACCTAGCAGATGCGTACTTGCAAATACCGGTGGATGAAGAATCCCAGCGCGTTTTCGTGGTTAACACGTATCTTGGTTTGTATCGATTCAAACGACTGCCATTCGGGTGCGCATCCGCCCTTGCATTGTTTCAGCAATATCTACAAACTGTTTGTGCGTCAGTCCCTACTGCAGCAAACTACCTGGACGATATTGTGATCTCCGGAAAGACGGAAGAAGAACATTTAGCCAATCTCAGAACATTATTTCAGGTCTTGCGACAAAATGGTCTTCGCTTGCGAAAGGACAAATGTGTGTTTTTTGCTCGTGACTTGCCTTACCTGGGACATGTATTCAATGCCCAAGGCATACATCCCAGTCCCGAGCACCTCCGTGCCATGCAAGACTTGCCTTCGCCGCAGAATTTGAAGCAGCTACAGAGTGTGCCGGGAAAAATTACGTATTATAACCGCTATGTTCCACATGCCTCTTCCATTTCAGCTCCGCTTCATCGCTTACGCCGTAACGGTGTTCCGTTAGTCTGGACAACGGAATGCGAACGCGCCTTTCGCCAGTTGAAATCGGCGTTGCTTTCCAATACTTGCCTTACGCCATTCGATCCCCAGAAGCCCCTTTTGTTGATGGTGGATGCATCGGATTTCGGGATCGGTGCTGTGCTTGCGCACAAAGATGGATCGCACGATCGCCCCATTGCCTTTGCGTCCAAATTGCTCTCGTCTGTGCAAAGAAATTATTCACAGATCGAGAAAGAAGCATTGGCTCTCGTATTTGGTGTTACAAAGTTTCATGATATCTTGTATGGTCGTCACTTTACCATCATCACAAACCACAACCCTTTGACATCGCTTTTTCATCCGACCAAGCCTGTACCTCCATGTACAGCGCAGAAATTCATTCGCTGGTCTATTTTCCTCTCGCAGTACCGCTACGATATCTTGTATTGGTCCACTGCTAAGCACGGAAACGCCGCTGCGTTGTCCCGTTTGCCTGTTGCTGAGGATAGAGCATTCGATTCCTCCAAACTTGCTTGCATGTTCATTGATTCGGAAACCGATGACGTGGTCGAATCGTTTCCGATTGATTTTCGTCGTGTAGCTTCAGTCACAGCTGCCGACCCTGTCCTTGCTACCGTTCTGCCTTTTGTTGCTACGCAATGGCCCTTGACAAAGTCACGGATCAGGGATCCGTTGGTTCGCCGATTTTTTGCTCACCAGGAGAGACTTTTTGTACGACATGGTGTTTTGCTGTTGCGTTCTGATAATGATCAGTCCAGGGTCGTGGTCCCACGTTCGTTACAGGCTTCTGTCTTACAGCTTCTTCACCAAGGACATTGGGGTATAGTGACAACGAAACAACTTGCTCGTCAGCACTGTACTTGGTTCGGAATCGATGCCGCGATTACGAATATGTGCTCTTCTTGCATGGTGTGTGCCGAACAACAATCAGCACCACCGCGGAAATTCTTTGCATGGCCAAAAGCCACTTCCCCTTGGCAACGCTTGCACATCGATTTTGCTGGACCATTCTGGAATGCTCGATGGTTGGTTGTGGTACATTCATTCAGTAATTTTCCTTTTGTTGTCCGGATGTCTTCCACAACGTCATCTGCCACCATCCAAGCGTTATCTGCTATCTTTTGCATTGAAGGTCTTCCACAGACTATTGTTTCCGACAACGGCCCACAATTCATGTCCGCAGAATTTCAGTCATTCTGCAAGGCCAATGGTATTCAACATCTGACGCCCACGCCGTTTTCGCCACAGTCAAACGGTGCCACTGAACGATTGCTCAGGACTTTCAAATCACAGATGTTGAAGTTGAAAGAGTCGCATTCTCGGGAGGACGCGTTATTGCTCTTTTTGTCCTCGTATCGCTCTCAGCCCCGAGATGGTCGCTCGCCGGCTGAGTTGCTCCTCGGTCGCCCTCATCGAACCTTGATGTCTTTGCTACATCCGCCGCATCAGCTTCCTGTGCATACGGCAGACATCTGCTTTTGCCCCAGGCGCCGTTGTCTACTACCGCAACTATCGAGGTTCACGGCGTTGGCTCGAAGGGCGCATTCTTCGCTGCCTCGGCCGCGCTATGTATCTGGTTTTGGGGCCTCTGGTGAGGTGCGTCGGCATCTTAATCAGCTGCGCCTCTGTCGTCGCACGGGATCTGCCGCTCCCCGTCTGCTTTCAGCGACGGTGTCGTCTGGTCAGCGCCCTGGGGACCCATCTACTGGCTCGCCTCATCCCCAGGTGTTACAGACGCTGCCTTCCATTTTGCCCCATGGCGACGCGCCGCCGCCGCCGCCGCCTGTTCTTCCGCCGGCGACGTTCGCAGTGGACGCGTCGCTGCAACCGCCGGGCACCTCCCTGGGTCACGCGCCGCCGATCGCTTCCCGTGACCAGTTGTCCTCCGACATGGAACTCTTGCCCGCTCCGGACCATATGTCGTCTTCCGTCTTCGCCCGTCGGGTGCCCCGGCCCGATGGAGGTCGACCCTTCGGCCCTTCCTGTCTCTCTGCGGGCGCATTCACCGCATGTTGGCGTGCACCCTGGAGCAGGTTTTCAGGCGTTTCCTAGCTCCCCGCGGTCCAAATGGCAGTGTGCGGGTGGCACAGCCTCGCCTGTTGTTAGGCTCCCCACCTCGTCGCATACGTCAACATGGGGTCCTCCCCACGGCGGGCGGAAGCCTTATGCCACAACCGTACGCCGATTTGCGGGGGAGGAATGTGGTGTCACCGCCAGACACCACACTTGCTAGGTGGTAGCCTTTAAATCGGCCGCGGTCCGTTTGTATACGTCGGACCCGCGTGTCGCCACTATCAGTGATTGCAGACCGAGCGCCGCCACATGGCAGGTCTAGAGAGACTTCCTAGCACTCGCCCCAGTTGTACAGCCGACTTTGCTAGCGATGGTTCACTGACAAAATACGCTCTCATTTGCCGAGATGATAGTTAGCATAGCCTTCAGCTACGTCATTTGCTACGACCTAGCAAGGCGCCATATTCAGTTACTATTGATATTGTGAATCACGTACAGTCAAGAGCGACGTTCATCATTAATGGATTAAAGTTAAGTATTCCACCAGCTACGTCCGTTTTTCAAAATTCTAATTTCCTTGTCCGGTTCCAGACCTCACGCCAGCCTGCGTGAGCTAAAACGCGTGCCCTTCGGCCTCCTCTAGTAACAAGGTGTTGGCTCTCCTGCGAACCACAACAATAACAATACTAACAACATTACAACAACACTAACACTGCAACCTCTCAGTGTGCGCATATTGATAGCCTGGTAGCACTGAATGCGATCCGTGATGCTGTTGTATTTTTCATTACGGAAGGATGTTTACAAAGGTGTTATTTACCCACGAGACGAAGTAGATAATATTAAGCACAAAGAAAAGATTTAAAAACAACAGAATAACTGTAAACCCGAAATAACAGACTGCAGGACAGAATCAAGACAAAGCATAACAGGCGGACCTCCTTAGCTATGGATAAGACATATTCCGTGAATAGGTTACGAAGTTTCCCTAAATATGAACTCTGTAAATTTAACAAACTATTTAGTTTCTCTGGTAAGTAGAATATGGCTGTTTGGCTGCCGCACTAGTACGTGTCAGTTTCCAAAGATAATTCCTAGGTTCAAAGGCTGTAACACCTTTCAGTCTCCAATGCAATGCACATTTGGGGTCCTTTGTAAACGGCGGATGAACCAGACTAAGTAGCAGAAAGAGAAGGGGAAGTCACTCGCAGCGTGGGAGTGTCTAGTTCAACACTCACAGTTAACAGAAAGAGCGCGTAATTATTTAGAATATGTTTCACATTAGCGAACATGAAGATAATATACTAATAACAACTTTGGATTTTTAACAGATGGTTCAGTTATCTATAACGAACTCTGTCTCGTTAAGATTTAAGTGCGGTGCAAAGATTGTCAAATTGCCTTAAATGTCAAAAAATGTGAAACTGTGCACTTCACAGAACGAAAGAACGGTATGTACATGATTACGAGTTATAATTGGTATCGGTCAACTCATACAATTATCTGGGTGTAGCACTTTGTAGGCGCATGAAATGGAATGATCACAGAGGCTCGGTGGTTGGTAAAGCGGGTAGCAGACTTCGGGTAACTCTTAGAGTACTAAGGAAATGTAATCGATCTACCCAGGAGTATTCTTACAAAGCACTCGCGCGACACATCCTGGAATATTGGTCAGGTTTGTGGAGTCCACGAAATAGAACTAACAGGCGATACTAAACGTGTACAGAGAAGGGCAACACGCATGGTCACATGTTTGTTCGATCCTTAGGAGTGTTTCACAGAGACGTTGAAAGAACTGAACTAGCAGACACTTGAAGACAGACGTAAACTTTTCCGAGAAAGCCATCACAAAAAATTTCAAGAACCAGCTATGAACCATGAACCTATGAAAATATTACAACCCCCTAGGTATCGCTTTTATAGGGATCCTGAGCACAAGATTAGATTAATACCAGCACTCACGGAGGCATCTAAACAATCATTACTCCCGCGCTTGATTCGTGTATGGAGAGGGAAGAAGCCCTGATGACTGGTACAGGAGACGTACCCTCTGTCATGCGCATCCCAGTGGTGTGCACATTATGGTCGTAGGTACAGACGCGACATCGCTAAAAGACGATTTCCGAGACTAGTGGAGAATTTTTTTTGTGGGTTCGCACACTAGTATCTATATTTACAGTTAGATATACATATACACTGATCACACAGAAGAATAAGGCCGCCTCCCTAACAGCCGGTATATCCACCTGTGTCACGGATAAGAGTGGCGAACCGTCGTGGCATGGAAGCAGTGAGGACTTGGTAGGTCGCTGCAGCGAGGTGGCACCACATCTGCACACGCAAATCACCTAATTCCCGTAAATTCCGGGGAGGGGTACAATGAGCTCTGACCCTATGTTCAATCAGATCCCAGATGTGTTCGACCGGGTTCAGATCTGAGCAGGTGAGTGTCCAGAACATCAGCTGGATATCGCCACTGTGTTCCTTAAACCATTCCATCACCCTCCTGCCCTTCTGACATGGCACATTATCTTGTTAAAAATGCCACTGGAAGACGACGGATTCGCGGCCTCCAGTCGGCATGATGGAGGTATCGGGATTCATCAGGCCATGCAAGGCTCTGCCAATGCGCCAGCGTCTAGTGCTCATGATCTCGTGCCCATTTCAGTTGTAGTTGCCGATGTAGTAGTGCAGTGGTACATGCATGGGTCGTCGTTAGGAGTGTCCGGCGCACTGTATTTTCAGACTCTGCCCTGAATTAAAGTCTGTTGTTAGATCCGCCACAATTTGCCGCTTGTCCTGTTTTACCTGTTTGCCCCACCTACGACGTCCGACATCAGTAATGAGGGGTGGCCGCGAACCCCATGACGTCTGGACGTTGTTTCACCTTGGTTTCGCCACGTATTGAAGACACTCGCAAAAGAACTCCTCGAACACCCGGCAAGCCGTGCAGTTTGCGAAAGGCTCGTGCCGAGCCTCCAGGCCATCACAATCTGCCCTCGGTCAAACTCAGATAGATCGCGCACCTTATCCATTCCACACACGGACAGTACGCTTACGATGCTACATGCACCGTGCGTTTGTCTGACTGGCAGTCATTCCTCGCCATGTGATGCTGCTATCGCCTGAACGGGTTTATATCGATAGCAGGTCGGTGGTCAAAATGTTCTGGCTGGTCAGTGTATTCGGTAAAGTGTGGTAGCTACGTCTACTTCACCGTTGCTGGTCCATATGTATATGAGTGAAAGAAAAGTGGTGGCGGAACAAAACTATATTGCACAAGGGAGCCGAAGAATTCAAAACGTAGTGACAGTTACGTAACTATATTTGTCCACCTGAAGACGGGTTAATTCCTAGAATGTGTCTTCGCATGAATAAGGTGCCACTTGTTACTGTAATTTTTCAAGTCAATATACGTATGGTTCGGAGCTCAAGCATCACTTTATTAAAAACAGCAATACCAACAGGAAACTCGCAAACGTTAATGTTATTGTGGTGTTCAGCCCTCAGATTGGTTCATGAAGTTCTCAATGCTAGTCTGTCCGTACCAGTCCCACTATCTCTATGACTACTGCATCCTACAGCAGTTGGAACCTGCTGACTACAGACAGTCCAGCCTTGGTTTTCCTGTACAATTATTACTCCCTCCCTCAGACAAGTTAACTATTCCTTGCCACGATTCGGGACCTTTACATTGGTTATCATATTAACACAATTAAACTTCAGCATTCATCTGTAATACAACGTTCCAAATGCTTCTATGGTCAAATTGTCTGTACTGTTTATCGGCAATGTTTCATTCCATATAAGGCTGTATTCCAGACAAGAAAAGATTTCCCAGTATTTAAATTTATAACCGTCGTTAGAATATTTTTGTCTTTGAGTATAGTTTTTCTTGCTACCTCCAGTCTGTAATTGAAGCCCCGTTACTGCGTCGTCAGTTATTTTGCAGCCCAAATAGCGAAACTCGATTATTACCTTTAGTGTCTTCTTTCCTAATCTAATTCTCCCAGCATGACTAGTACTTACGGTCGATTACATTCCATCACCACAGGCTTACTTAAAAAAAAAAGTCAACGTGTTTTCAAATCAAGATACGCTCCATTATATTGGCCTACTAAGGCCTTCACTGTGTCTGTCAAAACGTACAGTGTGATCGGAAAAGCTTAAAAATCTTATTTCGTCTCTCTGGACTTCAATTCCATTCGAAAATTAATATTCAGGTAATTGATCGTTTGCCGCCTAATGCCTTCCGTCATCGAAGCACAGAAAAACATTTTATGCCTTTATTTACCATCGAATGTACTACGTGGTATGTGATTCTCCCAGACATAATTGCGTCTCAGTTAGTATTCATTGTTTTCGTGGAGCAGTGACAATGATATACTTGATTTTCTCTTTTCCTTTTGAGTTTCCGTTGTCAAAGGAGTTAGGACTTTCGTACCAAATGTCTGTTCTGCTCTGCTGCAAGTGCTGACGCAGTTACTGCTTAGAGTGCCTACATTGCTACAGCGTGTATTCTGAATGCCTTTACTAACCTCGAGGGTCCTTCGGTGAGACCGAAGCAGCTACACACTGGGGTGCACACAGACTTGATTACGCCCGAGATATCTGCGCCAGGTTCGTACGTCTTCCCCTCGTAGTGGCATTTTGTCCTGTCCAGCGACAGAAGGAAACCTGAAAGAAAACAACAAACAGTTAAATGTGAAGCATCAGTTGCTTGTATGATATATCTGGCTAGTCCAGTACTAATACAGTAATACGTTTTGCAATATTACGGCAACGTAATATACAACTCATTTGCTGAAATACTTAAACAACAAATTGTAATACGATACTGCAGTGTCCGTGTTGTTCAGAAGTAAGATGCAATGTTCTTTCGGAGGTTCGTTCATGTACGAAACGACAGGCACTGCAGCGAATACAGCCGTTATGAAATCATGAAATGTATTCACAGCTGCGAATGTGGACAAACATCAGCTGTATAATGACGACAATGAAAATTTGTGCCGGACCAGTACTCGAACCCTGATTTCCCGTTTATCGCGAGGGTCGCCTTACCATTTGGCTATCCGAGCACACTTCAGAACGAGACCCAAACTTCCGTATGTCGTCAGCCCTGTGCCTACAACCTGCAATCGTACATCAATTACGTACATTCCGTTCAGGGCAGACATTTGATAAGGCGACAGCTTGCTGTAAGCGGGAAATCCGGTTTCGAGTCCCGGTCTAGCACAAATTTTCATTGTTGTCATTCCGTTACACAGCTGATGGTTGTCCATATTCGCAACCGCGACTGCATTTCGTGTACTAATTACAACTGTTGTAGGCCCGTGAGTGATCGAAAGAGAATGCAGGAGAAACCAGACACGCTTTCTAGGCCATGCAGTACTTTCGGTAGACAACACACTGAAATCATTCTAGAGGTATGGTGTTCATTAGAAAAGCGGAAACAATTACATGGTGATAATTACTAAACTTTCGCTACTTGAGAGGGCCCCATAAAAAAAGGAGTGATCGTGGGACAACGAAATTTGTGGAAATATTTGTATGGGCAATAACGAATGAACCATTAAAGGAAACACTTTTTAATTTCCACGTGAGAGGGTAACATTTGCTACTCCGCAGCATGTTGACGTTTCAGGTTACAACCGTTGCTCAGTGTGACGACCATCTGCGCCGATGCCCGCCTGGAAACACACTAGAGATTCCATTTCACAACTGTTCGTAGCCATTTGCGAACGGTGGACCATGGCATGTTCAGTTGTCGTGACACAGCTCGTGCACCGCTTGAAGATCGCACATTGCGTCCAGAATTCGCAGCCATGACAACAGTAACCTTTTCAACGATATGTGTGCTCTCCCAGGAGTAACTCCCAAGTCGCTACTTAATTCGAATTTCCGAGTCATGTTTTTCAATCCCGGAGCGGGAAGAGGACCTCTCCGTATTCCTTTAATGTGTCGATACTTGCAAAGAGCAACACCACTATTGCTGTTGCTTTGATAGAACAGCTTTACCGAATAAGGCTGTGCTCACCTTGTCCAGACCCATGCTGACTGTCTGCAACAGTAATGCACACTCATGCTTGTGCTTCAACCCTACGTCGCCGTACCAGTACCGGCGCCTAACGCCTAGCCAAACACTAACTTCACTAACAGCGCAAGTCCTGCACCACACAGTCCGAATGTCATTACTAGGAAGTTTTGTACCCATACGGTTAACAGTTTTCCATCTACAGTGCCTCACGCACCAAAAGTTTAATTGTAGCAACGATTTACTTTTATTTTCCATCTTCTTTGCAACGGCCATGTTTTGATTTTGTCTTTCTTTTCTATATATTTATTTCATAATTATTAGGACTCTATAGTACTTTATTTACAATTAAATTAGCTAAGAATTAACAAAGAAAATTAACATAATCAATTTTAATCTTAGAGTAAATCGGTTAACGGCTCAATGGGGAAACATTTAACTTAACCGTGTAACTAAACGTGAACACAATTCTCTAATTTCTTACAAGCTGCTTGATGTCCAGGGTAGAGGTGCAACCTTTATAGACTAACCTGTGCAGTATAACACGAGAACACTTGAAATGGTACGGCAGAACAAGACTGATCAGTGTGGCTGCTGCAGTTTGTGTGGGCAGGCGTGCATTTTTTCCCCATTGAGTACTATGTACAGCTGACACAGAGCATTCGAGTCAGAAGGAAGCCAGACGGCACATCCAACTTCGGCATATTAAACGTATTGACAGGGCTAAACTGTGTGACGGACTAGGATTCGAACACAGAACCTGAGCTATCGATGGAAGACCTTACTTCACTCTCCTGGAGAGAGAGGATGGTCATCTTGCGATAACTAGTTCATGCTAATATTAATAAGAAACATCACAGCCGTATTAACAAGGGAAACTCCCCATCGTAATCCCCTCAGACTTCGAGGTAAGATGGCCCAATGGATAGCCCGTCAAAAACTGAACACACATCAAGCATGAAAACAGGAAGAAAGTATACTGAACTGTGAAAAAAGGAACAAAATAGAAACAGGAACAGTTGAAGCTAAGGATTTTCAACATCTAGTGCACTACAAGAACCATCGCGTCTTGGTTGTGTAGTCACCGTGTTGAACGGTGAAGGAGCAGATTCGTGTTCGGAACTCCCTCGTGACCTACAATTTTTTGCGACCGAATAACAGGAGGCCTAAGGACAACGATAGGACGCAGCGATGGAAGAACACGGTTTCTTTACCCTTCATCAAAGAAGTAACGGATCAAATAGGCAAGATTTTAAGGAAACATAAGGTTCGACCGATTTTCAGACCAACAAAGAAAATAGGCCAAGCACGTCGTTCCGTTAACTACAAACGACCCCCTCTGCTGCTAGTGGTGTATGCAAGATTCCGTGTACATGTGGTAGGTTCTACATTGGAACTACAAAGAGAAGGATGAACGCACGGTTGAAGGAACATAAAAGTCTTTGCCTACTAGGGAAAACGGACAAGTGAGCCGTGGCGGAACATGCTATTCAGTCGGGTGCTCACGTAGTGAAATTTTCGGAAACTGAAGTTTTATGTACTATGAGGAACTATTATCCACGGCTATATAGAGAAACCATCGAAATATATAAACAGAGAGATAATTTTAACAGAAAGGAAGGAGCTACGAAACTCAGTGATATATGGACAGTGGCGCTACAGAGTCGATGAGAAGTTTTTATCTTTGACGTACTATGATCGATAGTTATATTTTATCCTTGACAAGGTTTATCTCTATCACGTTAAATCCAGACCACGCCCACTTTCCACTCGTCAGTCGGCAAGACTCAGCACAACCAAGAGCACCTCCGAAGATGTCCAACGTAGCTTTGGACGAAACTCAGGGATAGAAGAATTCCATGGACCACGGCCATACAACCCTTAAGGATTCTCGGCAGGTGAAACATCCGGTCGTGAAAGCCTTCATTGTACACCTTTTTTTCCACAAAATTACGAGCTGACCGTCCTGTAATTGGCGTGTCTGTGCGCTGTATTCAAATTTGTGTCTGTTTCGTGATGTAACGTTCGTTTGCACCAGTGAAGTGTAAGGAAGGGACCTCCAGACGTGCAAAAGTACCACATGTTATGATTCCTGCGTTCTGTTTGGGAAGTTTTGAATCTTGAATTCCTTTGCTGCAACATAGTTCACGCCCTTTTTTTTTTTTTTGAGAGGTCTATCCAGCATCTCACCTGCTCTAACAATTCACATTTACCTGTGGCGGTAATATATATTTACTACTTGGCTCATATTCTATAACCAACGTAAAGTTCAGTACAATTTCTTCCTGTTTTTATGCTTGATCTGTTTACAGTTGTTGACGGGCTATCCACCGGGCCATTTTACCACTAAATCTGAGGGGGTGCGATGGGAAATTTCCTCTGCAAGGTACACTTATGTCACGACCGCTTTTTGTTCAATAAACATCACTGTTAGCAAACTAATTTTCACACGCGACTGTCCATAAATCCGCAGGAGTACCAGGGGGTGGAGATCTCTTCAGAATAGCACGTTGCAAGGCATCCCATATATGCTCAATAATGTTCGTGTCTGGGGAGTTTGGTGGCCACCGTAAGTGTTTAAACTCAGAGAGTGTTCCTGGAACCACTCTGCAGCAATTCTGGACGCGTGGGATGTCGCATTCTCCTTTTCGAATTGCCCAAGTCCGTCGGAATGCACAATGGACGTGAATGGATGCATGTTATCAGACAGGACGCTTACGTACGTGACGCTGTCAGAGTCGTATCTGGGAGTAGCAGGAGTACCACATCACTCCAACTGCACAAGCTCCACACCATTACAGCGCTCCACCAGCTTGAGCAGTCCTCTGCTGACATACAGGGTCCATGGATTCATGAGGTCGTCTCCACACCAGTAAACGTCCATCCGCTCGATACAATTTGAAACGAGACTCGTCCGACCAGGCAACATGTTTCCAGTCATCAACAGTCCAATGTAAATGTTGATGGCCCCAGTCGAGGCGTAAAGCTTTGTGTCCTGCAGTTATAAAGGGTACACGAGTGGGCTCCGCTCCGAAGCCCCATACTGATGATGTTTCGTTGAATGGTTCGCATGCTGACACTTGTTGACGACCCAGCATTGAAATCTGCAGCAATTTTCGGAAGGGTTGCGCTTCTCTTCAGTCTTCGTTGGTCCCGTTCTATTTCCGGCCACAGCGATGCCGCAGATTTGATTCTTTACAAGGGTCCTGATATTTACGGTACACTCGTGAAATGTTCATACGGAAAAATCCCCATTTCACCGCCACCTCGGAGATGCTGTCTCCCATCGCTCGTGCGCCAACTATAACACCACGTTCAAACTCACTTAAATCTTGATAGTGTGCCATTGTAGCAGCAGCAACCGATCTAACAATTGCGCCAGACAACTGTTTTATTTAGGGTTGTCGACTGCAGCACCGTATTCTGCCTGTTTAGATGACTGTATATTTGGCGCTTCAGTGTATGTCCTCTACTGCTAGTGCTGCAAACTGGCGTCTGTGAGTGGTTACTGCACGTTGACGTCGAATGTAGGCAGTGGTTAATTAATGTGACTATACCGTCTATAAGCTGCTTATAAATCAAGCTGTTAGCTATCCAGTGTTCAGCCGCGGCTGGCCGGTATACTGCAGCCTTCGCCCGTGTCATGCGTTGATATCCTGCAACTGCATTTATTGGGTGCTCCCAGTTCATTATATGGTACTCACTGCAGTCGAAGTGCGTTGGACAGCAGTTGCCGGCGGTAGCACTGGGAACGCAGCCCACCTCCTCGTAGTATCGTATGGTTCTGTAGTTGGGGCAGTCCCGTACTCTGCATAATGACCTCTGGGAACCTGAAACAGAAATGTAAGAAACCTCTGTTAAAGTGCTTAACTTGTTGTTCGCCTCCGTATAAGAGACATATTGTTCGGTGCTACGGGTTCAACGGCGGTCGTATTGAACATACGGTTTTTCGGGTTTGTCGTCTATGGTTCAAATGGCTCTGAGCACTATGGGACTTAACATCTATGGTCATCAGTCCCCTAGAACTTAGAACGACGTAAACCTAACTAACCTAAGGACATCACACAACACCCAGCCATCACGAGGCAGAGAAAATCCCTGACCCCGCCGGGAATCGAACCCGATTTGTCGTCTATTTGTATTGTGTCAGTTCCACAGTTTCGACATCACTGAGATTAGGACAACAGCAATTACAAAGTGCTACGTGTCAGCTGCAACCACTTGAAGATATCAGAAGTTGTCGCGAGGGAATGTTGTGTAATTTACATACCGTGATATGGCGGCATAATCGTGAACTGTATATTCAAAATTCGCGATTGCAGTGTCACAAAAGTGTTCCAGATTTACTTCAACTCGGAGCGAAAAGATAACTGCGTGCCTAAAGCCTCTCTAGCATTACACCGAAGTGGTGAAATCGACGAACGCCGCCATTTCCAGGAGCTGTATTTTTGCCGCTCAGTGTGAGAGAGGCTATCCGATATTCGGTTATTTCTTTCAATAGTGGTTGATGGCTGGTGTGGTATTTTTGTATAGAAGTGAATGATTTTCCCTAGTAGTAATTTCATCGTGGTTGTCGTCAAATCGGGGGTCCTGTGGATGAGCGTGTATTTTTTCGAATAAATGGCAGAATATTTCAGCTTTCTCCCGTTCTTCCACCGTCATGTGGTTATCAGTTTGTAAAGTCGGCTCTTCGGTGACAGTTTTGTCCATGGTTCTCTCGAATTTATTCCAAAAGAGAGCGGGAGTACGTGGGTCAAGTCCTTGTGACTCAAGTTCCTATACACTTGCTCTGAGTTAGCGAATATCTGATCTAACTTTATTGTTAAGATAGTTTCATTCCGTTTTAGTTCTTTGATTACGTTGTCGTTTAATTTATCTACATATTTTTCTTTTTCCTTTGATTAGGTTAAGAATACGTGTAGGAAGTCTGCCTTTGTGTTCTATTATGGTTTTTTTGGTGCGTTCTTACTGATATCAGATGGTGTCGTTTGGACGATTGGTTGGCAATATTTGTCAATGCCTTATGTAGTATTAATATCTGTTAGGCTTTTTGCTTAAAATTTCTGTTCTGAAGTCTTGTGTATTAAGATTTTTGTAGTGGATGAAACTTTAGTCTTCCATTGTGGATGTCGTTTTTGGCGTGGGCAATAGCCGTTGTTTTTATAATGAATGGGAGATGGTCACTGGAGATGGTGTACCATATTTTAATGACTAGCAATTTGCTCTGTGCAAATAATATGATCAATTATGGAGGTTCCAGTGTGACTGATAAAAAAGTGAATTATTTTGTAGGTGGATTAGGTTGTTGCCAAGCTGTCTCGTGTACGGTGAAGTAAGATAACAGGGATATGTTTTATGCTCTCCACACCCGCACACTGAGCGATATAATACGGGACAACAGCTTTACCAGCGCATTTATCCCGAACATCACAGGCCAGCCAGCTGGTCCAGATAACCTTCAGTGACGCGAGTGGTTGCAGAAAAGACGTAAAAAGAGACGAGCAAAGAAACAATATAGATTCGAATATCATTTACTTTTTAAAGAGAATAAAACAATATTTTGCAAAACTCCAGCAATACTGTGTGATTCGGAGGGGACAAAAGCATAAAATATTCTCATCCTCAGCTAACATAGTACTGCTATTAAAAAGAGAGTAATGGAAATTCGTAACGTAAGCACGGAGTAAAAATCCGAAGAAATTCTGGTCGTATGTAAAGTACACAAGCGGCAAGACGCAGCCAATACCTTCGCTGCGCAGTGCCGATGGTACTGTTACCGACGACTGTGCCGCTAAAGCTGAGTTATTGAACGCAGTTTTCCGAAATTCCTTCACCAGGGAAGACGAATGGAATATTCCATAATTTGAAACACGAACAGCTACTAGCACGAGTTTCTTAGAAGTAGATACTTTAGGGGTTGCGAAGCAACTCAAATCGCTTCATACGGGCAAGTCTTGAGGTCCAGATTGTATACCGATTAGGTTCCTTTCAGATTACGCTGATACAATAGCTCCCTACTTAGCAATCATATACAACCGCTTGCTCACCGATAGATCTGTACCTACAGATTGGAAAATTGCGCAGGTCGCACCAGTGTTTAAGAAGGGTAATAGGAGTAATCCATCGAACTATAGACCTATATCATTGACGTCGGTTTGCAGTAGGGTTTTGGAGCATATACTGTATTCAAAAATTATGAATCACCTCGAAGGGAACGATCTATTGATACGTAATCAGCATGATTTCAGAAAACATCGTTCTTGTGCAACGCAGCTAGCTCTTTATTCGCACGAAGTAATGGCCGCTATCGACAGGGGATCTCAAGTTGATTCCGTATTTCTAGATTTCCGGAAAGCTTTTGACACCGTTCCTCACAAGCGACTTCTAATCAAGATGCGGGCCTATGGGGTATCGTCTCAGTTGTGCGACTGGATTCGTGATTTCCTATCAGGAAGGTCGCAGTTCGTAGTAATAGACGGCAAATCATCGAGTAAAACTGAAGTGATATCAGGTATTCCCCAGGGAAGCGTCCTGGGGCCTCTGCTGTTCGTGATCTATATAAATGACCTGGGTGACAATCTGAGCAGTTCTCTTAGGTTGTTCGCAGATGATGCTGTAATTTACCGTCTAGTAAGGTCATCCGAAGACCAGTATCAGTTGCAAAGCGATTTAGAAAAGATTGCTGTATGGTGCGGCAGGTGGCAGTTGACGCTAAATAACGAAAAGTGTGAGGTGATACCCACGAGTTCCAAAAGAAATCCGTTGGAATTCGATTACTCGATAAATAGTACAATTGTCAAGGCTGTCAATTCAACTAATTACCTGGGTGTAAAAATTACGAACAACTTCAGTTGGAAAGACCACATAGATAATATTGTGGGGAAGGCGAGCCAAAGGTTGCGTTTCATTGGCAGGACACTTAGAAGATGCAACAAGTCCACTAAAGAGACAGCTTACGCTACACTCGTTCGTTCTCTGTTAGAATATTGCTGCGCGGTGTGGGATCCTTACCAGGTGGGATTGACGGAGGACATCAAAAGGGTGCAAAAAAGGGCAGCTCGTTTTGTATTATCACGTAATAGGGGAGAGAGTGTAGCAGATATGATACGCGAGTTGGGATGGAAGTCATTAAAGCAAAGACGTTTTTTGTCGCGGCGAGATCTATTTACGAAATTTCAGTCACCAACTTTCTCTTCCGAATGCGAAAATATTTTGTTGAGCCCAACCTACATAAGTAGGAATGATCATCAAAATTAAATAAAAAAAATCAGAGCTCGAACAGAAAGGTTTAGGTGTTCGTTTTTCCCGCGCGCTGTTCGAGAGTGGAATGGTATGGAGATAGTATGAGTGTGGTTCGATGAGCCCTCTGCCAAGCACTTAAATGTGAATTGCAGAGTAATCATATAGATGTAGATGTAGATGAGTAATTCCTTTGAGTGAGCTATGTGATGCAAAATTGAATTGCAGGGATTCCACCGTGTAGTTAACCATTGACGCCACTGAAGGTATTACTCACAGATAGTCGTCTGGGATACTCTCTGAACTCCTTCCACATCCGAGTCCGAGAAATACATTTCGGTACTGGACCTGTCATCTGCTGCGTTTATAACGAGTCTATCAACAGCACAGCCCACGAAGCCGCCAAGTGCCACGTTTTCTCGTCTTCTCTTACGACGTGCCGTTCTGTATCCCACTAGCATTGGGCAGTGACGTGAGACAAAGCTTCGTGCGTTAGGGAGTACGTCTGACAGTTTAAATGCCTTGTTATTTCTCGCGACAGAATTTACCTTGGCACCAGATCAGTTCTGTTGGATTAATAATGCAGTGGTACGGTAAAAAATCAGTACTTGTAATGGCGTGGTCGATGCTGCGAAACTTGTTGCTTTTGTGTTTCTACGACGCTTATCGCTCTGGCTCGCATGAGACAACGTCTGCGGTGCAAAAGAATGGGCGTAGCGCAAATAAAGAATAATTTTGATCTTTCATTTTTGTCCTAAAATTTAATTTGTTATGTTTTATTAACATAAACAACATTTATTAATAATCTTTTACAAAATATCGAATAATTCAGAATTTATATTTGCAATGGAAACAGGAAAATTGCATTCAATTTGAAACTAAAAAGAAGACGATGTGTATTTTTCATATGATGATTAGATATGTGTTAATTAGCATAAATTTGATGAATTTTACAGGTGTAAGTGCTCCAAATAAAATGAAAAAAAAAGAAAGATCATAACGAGATCCAAACGATCGCTCCGTGAACTGTATTAGATTACCATTCTGCAACGCTATGTATGCCGTTTTATAAAATGCTTTAACTATAAAAAATACAGCTTCTAGTACACCTTCAGGGCTTTTTTAACATTAGACTTGTGAAAAAGATTAAGAACAACTTGCCTCTCGCCTCTGTTTAACGATTTCCCACGCACTTTTTTCATTACAGAATAGGAAGCAGCTTCAGACTTTTTCACACTGCGTATTAACAGCGCGACATCGGAGCCCAACAGTACAGAGACTGCGACTGTACACAATTGTTGAAATAAAAATTACATAGCTGAAGCATTATTAAGAAAAACGTTGATGACTGTTAATACATTAGAAATTCTTAAAGCTTCATTTACCGTAACTTAGTACCATGATATCTAACATACAAGTAGGGTCTACTTACAAGAGCGCAACAACGCCGGTGTACGTGTGCCACTGGTGCTGACCAATTATCGCGTTTGTGTTTCTTTACATCAGGTTTATTCGCATGATGAAGAAAGTATACACCACTCATCTACGTGTGATTCGGTTACTGACTTCGAAAGTCAGTTGTTCGGATTTAGGTTATGACATGTTCAATATGCCTGTTATCATTGGCGTTGATGTGGCGCAGTCGAATAGCGAAATTCTGCATGACCCGTTGAATTGTCGGAACATCGATGCTGTCGGTGACCTCCTGAATGGCTGTTTTCAGCTCAGTAATGGTTTTGGGGTTATTACTGTACACCTTGTCTTTAACACATCCCTACAAAAGGAGTCGAGTGTGTTCAGATCCGGAGAATATGGCGGCCAATCGAGGCCAATACCAGTAGCTTCTGTGTACAAACGGTCCCTAAAATGCTCTTCCAGAACATAAAACACGCTTCTGCTTCGGTAGAGTCGAGCTCCGTCTTGCGTTAACCACTTCTTGTAGTAATGAGGGTCACATTGGATAATGGGGATGAAATCCTCTTCCAAAACCTTCACATAACGTTAGGTAGTCCCCGTGCCATCAAGGAATATCACACTGATTATTCCATGACTGTACATTGCACACCACACTGTCACCTGTTGAGGGTGAAGAGACTTCTCGATCGCGAAATGCGGATTCTCAGTCCCCAAAATGCTCCAGTTTTGCTTATTGATGAACCAATCCAAATAAAAATGGGCTTGGTCGCTAAACCAAACCATATTCACATCAAAGTCCTATTCGTCAATTCTGTGGACAATAGTGTTGCGAAACACAACCAGTGTTCCATAGCCCTGGGAATTATTCACTGATGGGTTTGAATTTTGTTATGAGGAGAGATGGAGGTCTTCAACAATTTATCGCAGTGTCTCTTGGTTGATTTCCACGTGTTGTGCACCTCGTCTGCTCGATTTCCTGGGTCTGGTTTGAAACACAGCGCGTGTGTTTTTGACGTTTTCAGGCGTTTTCACCCTTTTTGGACGACAGACAACGCCAACACTGTCATCACGAACACTACCCGTTTTCGCAAACTTGCCAATCAAATTCTTGATTGTTAGCACACTTGGACCGGTTGTCTTCAGCTTGAACTCGGTCGCAAACTTCCTTTAAGCAGCAATTGGGCTGTTATTGCTCTCATAGTAGCCCTTCACGAACGTTATACTCTCAGGCCCACGTGACATTTTCACGTGCAAATTGCCGACAACAAGGCACGTACTAATTACCATCATGCCCTGCATCAAATCGAGCAGTTTGAGCGTCCTGACGCAAACAGTTTATAAGTTATGACGAGTTTATTTCATGTAGCTCAATAATTGTCACGCTGTATGTACCCAGTTGAACAATTCAACTGGTCATATGTAACTGTTGTCTGTGCCACCAAAGTTAGTGTCTAGTTGAGGTGTAGCGCCTGACATCGTGCCTACTTAGATGGGACATTACAGGCAGATAACATGCTTGCAAATATGCTCGACACCGAGAGTGTGCAGTTTCTATGCGATCTGGTAGAGCTCACTAGCAGACGCACAATCTTTGAGCTGCAGTCAAAATACTGGAGGTCTGTTTGTTTTATTTTCTATTTATTAATTACTACTATAATTGTGCATAGTTATGAGACTAAATGAAGGTGTGAATGTGACGTAATGTTTTATGTGAAGTTTTTATACTATACAATGAAGGAACGTGCGAGGATAACGTGTGTGTTAATCATCCGTACCGGGGAAATGATTAATATTGTAATATTTCGCTACCAAAATCTTTGAGAAGTGCCGTAAAGTGTGGGAGAGAGTTCGATTTAATGCACGGTGTAAATTTCAGAGCTTTTGATGCTGGAACAGCTTAAGTTCCGCGTGGCGTGTTGCTTACTCGCGAACGTGAACATTTTGTTAAGTGAGGCTGATTATACTAATGTTTGAGTGAGCTATTCTGAAAGAAACTATCCGTTTGTAAACTTTCGGTGAAAAGATAGTTAATAATTACCATAAACTGGCTACGGTTATGAATGAGGTGTGCGTGTGGAGTAAGATTTGGTCGTAACTGGTGTATGCAAGCTTACCGCAACAGAGCGAAATTTTACGCACATAAATGCTTTAATTTAACTATTCCTTCGACCGACAATACAATTTTTAATGCGACTTGGGGCTACGAGGGTGTCCAGCTGTTTTTTCTGTAGCTTATTCCGGCTGAGAACTGCATTTCAGTGACTTCAAGGACGCATGCTCGTGAGAAGAGATTTTCCACGAGGTGAGTGGAAATTTTCCAACGTACCACTTCGCCACACAGTCTCTAGCGAATGAGACAGGAACTGAAACGGAGGATAGGAAAGCAAATGCTTAGCTCTCAAATGTTCCTTTACAAAGGTAAACTCAAGACAATTGCCCCAATTTAATCTCCGTACCGCAGTAAACATGAATAAAATAAATATTAGCATCAGTGGTGTTGAGAAACCACTGAAATCGCTATTGTAACACTAAGCTCCAGGGCCCGATGGAATTACTGTCAGATTCTATACTGAATTTTTGGCTGAGTTAGCCCTTCTTCTACCTATAATCTGTCGTAGATCCATCGAACAAAAAACCGTGACCTGTTCTTGGAAAAGAACACTGGCCACACCCGACTACAAGAAGGGTAGTAAAAGTCACCCACATAACTACCTTCCAATATACATCGATTCGTTGTAGAATCTTAAAACACATTTGGAGCTCAAACATAATGAGGTATCTTGAACAGAATGTCCTCCTCAATGCCAGCCAATAAGGATTTCGAAAACATCGATCATGTGAAACCAAACTCACGTAATATACTGAAAGCTTTGGATCAAGGCAATCATGTAGGTGCTGTATTTCTCGATTTCCGAAAAGCATTTGCCTCAGTATCATACGTACGCTTATTGCCAATGTATGGGGTATCAAGTGAAATTTGTGACTGTATTGATGACATTTTGGTAGGGAGGACACAGCATGTTGTCTTGGATGCAGAGACATCGTCAGTGTAGAACCAACTTGAGGTGTGCTCCAGGGAAGTGTATTGACTCCCTTGCTGTTCATGTTATATATTAATGACCTTACAGACAATATTAACAGTACCCTCAAACGTTTTGTAGATGATATCGTTATCTGTAATCAAGTAGTAGCGGAAGAAGGAAGCTGCATAAATATTGCCAGATCTCGATAAAATTTCAAAGTGGTGTTAAGGCTGGCAACTTGCTTTACATGTTCAGAGATGTAAAATTGTGCATGTCACAAAAGAATCGTATTAGCCTCTGACTATAATATCAGTCATTGCTGGAACCGGCCAACTCATACAAATACCTCCGTGTAACATTTTGAAGGGATATGAAATGGAATCGTCACATAGGCGGGATAATCACGTAGGCGCAGTCATGGGTAAAGCAGGTACTAGATTTCGGTTTGTTGGTAGAATACTGGGGAAGTACAGTCAGTCTACAAAAAAGATTGCTTACAAATCACTCATGCGGCCTGTTCTAGAATATTGCTCTAAAGTACCACATGGGGCTGACAGAGGGTATTGGACGTATACAGAGAAGGGCAGCACGAATGGTCACAGGTTTAGTTGATCCGTGAGAGAGTGTCACAGCGATACTGAAGGAACTGAACTGGAAAACTCTTGAAGACAGACGTAAAGAAAATCTGTTAAGGTTTCAAAAACCGGCTTTAAATGATTGTTCTAGGAAGACACTACAATATCCTACGTATCATGCACGTAGAGATCGTGAGGATAAGATTAGAATAATTTAAAAATGGCTCTGAGCACTATGGGACTCAACTGCTGAGGTCATTAGTCCCGTAGAACTTAGAACTCGTTAAACCTAACTAACCTAAGGACGTCACACACATCCATGCCCGAGGCAGGATTCGAACCTGCGACCGTAGCGGTCTCGCGGTTCCAGACTGCAGCGCCAGAACCGCGCGGCCACTTCGGCCGGCTTAGAATAATTACTGCGAGCACAAAGGCATTAAAACAACCATTCTTTCCGCGCTACATACGTGGTCCTCAATAACTGTTACAGTGGGACCTACCCTCTGCCATATACCTGACGACGGTTTGCAGAGTATAAATGTAGATGCAGATGCGGAGTTCCAGATGCAGATGGACGGCCATGAATAGGACAAACAGAGATCGCCTAACCGTTGAGAGGCGCATTTTATAGTTTATCATCTGATGTAGACTTCGAGATACAGCTTAGTGACTTGAATTAATGCTTGGTCTCAGGGTGATATGGCTTAATAAAAGCTTCTCAGCCTAGCACGCGCGTAAAGTGGTAATACATACACGAACTTTCGGCTGAGTAATCTCGGTCATAGTCAAGTAGTGACTGGCTAGTGGATACGTAACCACTTGAAGTGGTTGGTGGTTATATTAACCACTTGGTGCGACTATAAATTCGAGACAATTTTAGTTAGCTATCTTACTTTTGTGATAACTATTCAGTGCGGAACTGTTTTTTCTGTCTACAAAAATCATGAAAGTCGTAACGACGTCCCCAGAATCTATGCCTGGCGCTACCTGGCAAGTGTAGACTGCGTCATAACAGCACACCAATGTGAATTTGTGAGTCACGAAGCGTCTGAGTTAACATTTGACTGGAAATCCCGAAGACTTGCTTATACTTCGCTGCTTAATGTGAGGCTTGACCTGGTGGTGAATCGTGAATACTGTGGTGTCGCCTCTCAGAAGTATCTAATAATCACAAAACTTTAATGCTTTTGATTCACTAGGATTAGTCACAAGTTTCGCCCCTGGAACTAGAAAATTCTAACTGTCATCGGCAACTGAGACCGGACTAATCCATCGGGTCTTCTTCAGCCTTCATAGTAGTGGCCGAACAAGGACCCTGCGGGGGACAGGGGAGGGCGGCTGCGCTACTACCCCCACCATTGTGCGATTAGCAAAAGGGGGGAGACGGCTTCCCCCCTTCCCGTATCAAACCATTAGACCATCCCATCCTCTTATTTCAAATCAGCCATGCCAGCCAGGCGGTTCTAGGCCCTTCACTCTGGAACCGCGCGACCGCTGCGTCGCAGGTTCGAATCCTGCCCCGGGCATGGATGTGCGTGATGTCCTTAGGTTAGTTAGGTTTAAGTACTTCTAAGTTCTAGGGGACTGATGAACTCAGATGTTAAGTCCCATAGTGCTCAGAGCCATTTGAACCATTTTGAACCAGTGGTATTTACTTCATGTTCACTGGGTATGTAAAACTTAACATTTAATTTAAATTTATGGAGTCATACTGAGAATGTATTAATACACTATCACTGTTTTAACGTTAATACGTTTGATTATTAATTCTAAAAGAAGCGTTATACGTTTAAACGTTTCAAACTAAATCGTCATTCTCGTGTTACCATTGTTGCATTAATCTAAGCTCAGACATCCGTTACTTGCGAGTTACCGTGGTAAGTAGCATTATTGGTGAGTTGAGTGCCTCCGAGATCTACGGCATAGCAGCATATCTTCCAAGCAAGGCAGAATTTCTCGTTCCTTAACAGCGGTGCGTTACCGGATATATATGCAAACGTTGGTGATCAGGATACTAGCAGCCGTGGTAAAACAGGTAGAATAGTCAGGGAATTAAAAAAATAACGTTAACGATGGTACTAACAAAGACAAAGATGTTGACTCTTTGAGGACTCAAAACTGTAAGAAGTCTCAAGATAGGATTGGGAGTAATAGAAGGCTTGACATTATAGTAGGAAATTGTGTTCCTTTACCACGATTTCAAAATTGGTGAAAGACTAAGTTATGGCTGTCTGTCGATGACAGAAATTTGGTAATATGCACAATGTGTTCAGAAGTTCGTGAACTTTAAGTGTCAACAAGGAAATGCATGGTAGTTACGTTGTTTGGGCTGACAAAAATCAGGGGGAATCTCACAGCAGGCACTCATCCTTGGCGGGAGGCATTATTTCCCAGGCATCTTTATGCGCTCAGAACTGAGAAAGAGTGACGTGATGCGATCGACGGGCATACTAGACACACTGTCCAATACATTTACGCAAAGTTTATCGGATATTTCACTGTTATTTCCATTCCGCGATCGACTGATTGCACCTTACTTTCTTTACACGCCTTTGTATACTACACCGTTCCTGGTTTACACATTGAACATCGACAGCCCAACGGATCAGAGAACGATATAATTACGAGTATGCCTAAACATAATGATCCATTTCTTCCATTCTGTCACGTCTCAGCTTCGATCCTTCTGATTCTATCCAACCGATTGTCGCATACACGCCACTCACTGCCGTCATTTACGCCTGGTGTCGGTGGTCACTTGTTGTCTTGTAGGAGTTACACACCATCTATCGTGTTTCAAACATATCTGTGCGCTCTGTTAACAAGTAACTAACATTTTGTTCAGTGTGGTTATATACACGTGTAAGTGCAGATATATCTACTGGTGACTGAGTACGGTATATCGAATAATATTACATCAGTACAGCTGTTACCTGTCATATGTTTTTAGGTTGGTTAGTATCTTTAAGTACGTGTGACAGAGCAACCCATTAGTTTCCCTGGGCAGCAGGTCAGGTGTTCAAGTGCGGACACAGGGACGCAAAACAATTAGTCTATATTGACAGCCGCAGTCCACTTAGTGGTGCAGTTACGACAGTGCAGAAAACATCAGGTAGTAAAGAAAGTGACGAGTTTGCGGGAACACTGTTAGATGCAAAGGAAAAACAAGTAACACACTTTAGTGGGTACTTATTAAGATACAACGATCACAGTATCTGCAGTCAGAACGCTAACACATTCTGTATACACAAGCTTCAGTTAAGATTCTTCATGGAAGAAGTGTTGCACATCGAGTGAATTAGCGAAACCTTAGTCTCCACACGTACCAGATTCAGCCATGTGAATATATTAAGTCTTTCTCGCTACTTTCCTCCAGATTCTGTAGATGTGTTGCTCACATAACTCGCGTGCGATTTTCTTAGTTGCTCGTTGTTACAATCCGTTAGAAGGCTGATCTCTAAAATAGTCTTTCCAATCCACTGGTTCTTGTAGCATGCAATGGTGTGAAACTTCACTATTACATTGACACAAAGAACGACAATATCGGCTGTAACAGCCAAAAAGCCAGGCATGCTGATATGTGCGTGTCCGTGCATATGTGATTGTGTGTGTGTGTGTGCGCGTACTCACTGGCAGGGCCCGTGGCGACCAGCAGAAACAGCAGCAGAGGCAGCGAGGCGGCAGACACGTTGAGCACACAGCGGTCGTCCATGCTGGAAGTCGGGTTCGCACTGCGGCATTAACCGGCAGCGCTCGCTATTTACTGCACAGCTGTCAGAGGGGAACCCGCGCTCAAGGTCGGCGGTTACACGAGCTCGCGGCCTCTCATCTCCTAGCGTCACTCACAACGTTACGGGTCCGACCTTCTGCGAACCCCTCATTCCTGGAACTGATCTCAGCTTTCGACTATAATTGTCTCTGGATACAGATAATTAGCATTATTTTTCCATAAACAGACCTCAAGGACATAATGGCTGATACTTATTACTGAAATCATACACTACTGGCTATTAAAATTGCTAAACCACGAAGATGACGTGCTACAGACGCGAAATTTAACCGACAGGAAGAAGATGCTGTGATATGCAAATGATTAGCTTTTCAGAGCATTCACACAAGGTTGACCCCGGTGGAGACACCTACAACGTGGTGACATGAGGAAAGTTTCCAACCGATTTCTCATGCACAAACAGCAGTTGACCGGCGTTGCCTGGTGAAACGTTGTTGTGATGCCTCGTGTAGGGAGGAGAAATTCGTACCATCACGTTCCCGACTTTGATAAAGGTCGGATTGTAGCCTATCGCGACTGCGCTTTGTCGTATCGCGACATTGCTGCTCGCGTTGGTCGAGATCCAATGACTGTTAGCAGAATATGGAATCGGTGGGTTCAGGAGGGTAATACGGAACGCCGTGCTGGATCCCAACGGCCTCGTATCACTAGCAGTCGAGATGACAGGCATCTTATCCGCATGGCTGTAACGGATCTTGCAGCCACGTCTCGATCCCTGAGTTAACAGAAGGGGACGTCTGCAAGACAACAACCATCTGCACGAACAGTTCGAAGACGTTTGCAGCAGCATGGTCTATCAGCTCGGAGACCATGGCTGCGGTTACCCTTGACGCTGCATCACAGACAGGAGCGCCTGGGATGGTGTACTCAACGACGAACCTGGGTGCACGAATGCAAAACGTCATTTTTTCGGATGACTCCAGGTTCTGTTTACAGCATAAGATGATCGCATCCGTGTTTGGCGACATTGCGGTCAACGCACATTGGAAGTGTGTATTTGTCATCGCCATGCTGGCGTTTCACCCGGCGTAATGGGTTGGGGTGCCATTGGTTACACGTCTCGGTCACCTCTTGTTCGCATTGACGGCACTTCGAACAGTGGACGTTACATTTCAGATGTGTTACGACCCGTGGCTCTACCCTTCATTCGATTTCTGCGAAACCCTACATTTCAGCAGGATAATGCACGACCGCATGTTGCAGGCCCTGTACGGGCCTTTCTAGGTACAGAAAATGTTCGACTGCTGCCCTGGCCAGCACATTCTCCAGATCTCTCGCGAATTGAAAACGTCTGGTCAATGGTGGCCAAGCAACTGGCTCGTCACAATTCGCCAGTCACTACTCTTGATGAGCTGTGGTATCGTGTTGAAGCTGTACACGCCATCCAAGCTCTGTCTGACTCAAAGCCCAGGCGTATCAAGGCCGTTATTACGGCCAGAGGTGGTTGTTCTGGGTACTGATTTCTCAGGATCTATGCATCCAAATTGCGTGAAAATGTAATCACATGTCAGTTCTAGTCTAATATATATGTCCAATGAATACCCGTTTATCATCTGCAATTCTTCTTGGTGTAGCAATTTTAATGGCCAGTAGTGTACGTTTGAGAGATCGTTAAAAAAGCTTTAACAGCACCTCGAAAAAATAAATTTATACAATCAAAGGAGAGACTTGGAAAACGACTAAGTACGAGAGATCAATCATGACTTAATAACTTTTTGTTTAAGTGATCAGTCTTCTGACTGTTTGGATGCGCCACAAATTCCTCCCTTATTTTAACCCGTTTGCTTTTCTGACAAAATATTTTCAGCAGTTAGTCTATCTGTGTTACCAGTTTCGAATATATTTTATACCTAGTATTCAGCAGAGTGGCGCCCCTATAATTTTCGCTGTTACTTCTGTCTCCTTTTTTCAAAAATGAAATGGTTCAAATGGTTCTGAGCACTATGGGACTTAACTTCTAAGGTCATCAGTCCCCTAGAACTTAGAACTACTTTAACCTAACTAACCTAGAGACATCACACACAGCCATGCCCGAGGCAGGATTCGAACCTGCGACCGTAGCGGTCGTGCGGTTCCAGACTGTAGCGCCTTTAACCGCTTGGCCACACCGGCCGGCTCTCCTTTTTTGTAAATAGGTTAGTCCTCTGGAATATTGTTTGTCCAGCATCGGTTAATAGGTCTGCGAAATTTGGGTTTCAGTGTGGGAGATATATACACTCCTGGAAATTGAAATAAGAACACCGTGAATTCATTGTCGCAGGAAGGGGAAACTTTATTGACACATTCCTGGGGTCAGATACATCACATGATCACACTGACAGAACCACAGGCACATAGACACAGGCAACAGAGCATGCACAATGTCGGCACTAGTACAGTGTATATCCACCTTTCGCAGCAATGCAGGCTGCTATTCTCCCATGGAGACGATCGTAGAGATGCTGGATGTAGTCCTGTGGAACGGCTTGCCATGCCATTTCCACCTGGCGCCTCAGTTGGACCAGCGTTCGTGCTGGACGTGCAGACCGCGTGAGACGACGCTTCATCCAGTCCCAAACATGCTCAATGGGGGACAGATCCGGAGATCTTGCTGGCCAGGGTAGTTGACTTACACCTTCTAGAGCACGTTGGGTGGCACGGGATACATGCGGACGTGCATTGTCCTGTTGGAACAGCAAGTTCCCTTGCCGGTCTAGGAATGGTAGAACGATGGGTTCGATGACGGTTTGGATGTACCGTGCACTATTCAGTGTCCCCTCGACGATCACCAGTGGTGTACGGCCAGTGTAGGAGATCGCTCCCCACACCATGATGCCGGGTGTTGGCCCTGTGTGCCTCGGTCGTATGCAGTCCTGATTGTGGCGCTCACCTGCACGGCGCCAAACACGCATACGACCATCATTGGCACCAAGGCAGAAGCGACTCTCATCGCTGAAGACGACACGTCTCCATTCGTCCCTCCATTCACGCCTGTCGCGACACCACTGGAGGCGGGCTGCACGATGTTGGGGCGTGAGCGGAAGACGGCCTAACGGTGTGCGGGACAGTAGCCCAGCTTCATGGAGACGGTTGCGAATGGTCCTCGCCGATACCCCAGGAGCAACAGTGTCCCTAATTTGCTGGGAAGTGGCGGTGCGGTCCCCTACGGCACTGCGTAGGATCCTACGGTCTTGGCGTGCATCCGTGCGTCGCTGCGGTCCGGTCCCAGGTCGACGGGCACGTGCACCTTCCGCCGACCACTGGCGACAACATCGATGTACTGTGGAGACCTCACGCCCCACGTGTTGAGCAATTCGGCGGTACGTCCACCCGGCCTCCCGCATGCCCACTATACGCCCTCGCTCAAAGTCCGTCAACTGCACATACGGTTCACGTCCACGCTGTCGCGGCATGCTACCAGTGTTAAAGACTGCGATGGAGCTCCGTATGCCACGGCAAACTGGCTGACACTGACGGCGGCGGTGCACAAATGCTGCGCAGCTAGCGCCATTCGACGGCCAACACCGCGGTTCCTGGTGTGTCCGCTGTGCCGTGCGTGTGATCATTGCTTGTACAGCCCTCTCGCAGTGTCCGGAGCAAGTATGGTGGGTCTGACACACCGGTGTCAATGTGTTCTTTTTTCCATTTCCAGGAGTGTATTTAATCAATTCTGTTTTAATTCCGCTGCTGCTCGGAATCTATGTGTATCTTGTCATTCCTTCATTTCTATTCGATCACCTGTTGTCGATTCCTGCACATCTAGCATTTGACGTCGTCTCTTGCTTCGAAAGTTTGTTATAGTAGTCCAGTCATTGCATCTTATTTACCAATTTATTCTGACATCATCTTTTATACATTTATTCAAATTCTTCATCATTGTATAAACAGATTCCTCCTTTTTATTTTTGTCGGTCTATCTGTACAATCTTTTTTTTTTGTTCTTTACTTCTTTTGTGTTGTCATAAAGCCTATGGAGTTGCCTGCTCTGTTACAGTTTTGATATTTTTCTAATTCTGCTCTAGATTTTGACGTTCTTCTACTTTATTACAGAATTTATTCAGTCTCCCCCATACAGTTTCTTGACGGACTTTTGTTTTTGCTAACATGTTTTCTATTTCTTATTCTCATGGTATTCAGAAGCCTTGTTTATCGTCCATCGTGCTTTAGCCTGTATCTCTGCCATTAACAAATAATGATCAGTATTCAGTTCAGCCACCTCCATAAATATGTAAAGGTTATAGTCCTTTTCGATTGTCGATTGCTGTCCTTTTCCGGTCTAGGTCAATCTTCGTATCTCCTTGTATCGCAAAAATATAATCGCTATTCGGAAGTCATCAAAATATGAATACTGTCATCTTGTGTATTTCCAAAAATAGTTCAAATGGCCCTGAGCACTATGGGACTTAACATCTGAGATCATCAGTCCCCTAGAGCTTAGAACTACTTAAACCTGACTAACCTAAAGACGTCACACACATCCATGCCCGAGGCAGGATTCGAACCTGCGACCGTAGCAGTCGCGCGGTTCCAGACTGAAGCGCCTGGAACCGCTCGGCCACCACGGCCGGCGTGTATTTCCAACTCGAGCAGTGACGTCTCCTCCAATTAGGGCTAAGTCGTTTTATTGAAGGTACCCTCAGTCTCTTACAAGAGTCCATAGAAGATTTCTGAATCCTCATTTCCATTTTCTGGCGACTACGTACACAAGAGATTTAAATATCATAACAGATAATAAATCTGTTATGAACCTTTCATTCAGCAACGAGTATGAGTGTATCTTCTTTTTCGATTTGTTCTTTTTGAAAATTGATACTGTTGCTGGATAAATCGTAGCGTATTCTCCGAAATCTTTTGAGCCCTTTAGTTTTCTTTTTGTCCACATTGTTGAGCCATATCTGTTTCCCTCAAAGTAAATTCGATTTTGTTAGACATAATTCCTGTATATTCTAGTAATATTTCTAAGAGAATCTAATCCTTCATTCAAAATTTCTAATGATTTTTTTTCAATTCCGGTCGCCATAGTTGTTCAGTCCTTTCACAGAATCTTTTTCTGCGTGTTATCAGAGATAAACTGTCCACCCGTCCGCAGTACAGGCGCCGTGCGGAGTAAGTCACGCGAGGGTGGGCTACCGCCTCTAGGTCCGTCGGGGTTGCCTGCCTCAGTCGGAAAGCACCGGTTCGGAGCTCCCTCTCTACTGCTGTTCTTCTATGGGTTGCATTGCCTAGGGACAACGCACCCTTCGCCTTCGTGGACATAGGTAGAATTTGCTGGTAAAACTGCTAAGAGATCGCAAAGACATTCCTCAAGGATCTATTGTTCTGACTCACACTGCACGGGTCAAGTCACTTGGAAACATACCAGCCTTTAGTTCCCTCCATCATCTTGTGAGTGTTTTCCATATATTCCATTATTCAGCGATTCTGCGGAGAACATCATTCCTTATCTTATCACTCCTCCTAATTTTCAACATACTTTTGTTGCAACTCGTTTTAGACGCTGGAATTATCTTCTTTTTCTATTGTCCCGGTCATACAATTCTGTGATCTGTGCATACATTCTCAGAAATTTCTTCCTCGAAGTAAGTCCTATGTTTAATACTGGTACACTTCTTATGGCCAAGAATACCCTCTTCGCCTGCGATAGTCTGCTTTTTTATGTCCTCTTTGCTACGTCCGTCATCTGCCATTTTGCTTCCAAACTAGCAGAATTTCTTAACTTCATCTGCTTCGTGGTCACCAATTTTGACTTTTTTTATCGTTCATCTCATTACTGTTGCTCCTGGTTACATTCGTCATTTTTTCGGTTTATCCTCAATCAGTATTCGGTCAGCATAGCATCTTCGGATGCAACAGGTCCTATAATACTCCACACGTCCATGAGGATTACAATGTCATCAGCTAATCTCACCACTGATATTTCTTCATTCTAAGATTCAATCCAGTCCTGAACTTTCCTACCATAACCGTCATTGATTCTTAGATGTTAGACTGAACAGATGGGGTTAAGGAATGCATCCCTGTATTACACCCTTTTAAACCTAAGCATTTCGTTCTTGGTCTTCCATTCTTATTATTCCCCATCTGAGGCATTTGAGTGCTTGAATCACAGTATTCTTTAGATAAATTGAAGTTTTAGTGGATTGATGGCACAGCCAACCAATGGATGAACACATATCCAACCAAAATAATGCAGAAAGTTGTATTTAGTAATTCAACAAACATTGCCTGGGGACATAACAGACCAGAGGGAATTACATGTGGGGTTCCCCAAGACTCAATCTTAGGACCATATCTGTTCCTTATATACGTAAACCAACTTGCGTCTAATACACAACAAGCAGAATTAGTTCTTTTTGCAGATTGCAAACAGTCCAAGCAGAGATATGAAAACAAAACAGAAGACATCGTAAACAATTTTCTTAAAAGGATAATTGAGTTTCTGCTAATGATCTCACAACATATTCCGTTCTGCACATACAGCGGTACCACACAAATGGTAAGTGTGACACACATGGCAAAGAAATTCTTCGATATCCATATCGATCGGAATCTAATCTGGAAAAACACATTTTAAAGCTCCTAAAAGATCTTCGTTCAGCTACATTTGCGCATAGACTCGCTACAATTCTTGGGGAACTACAAATCATTAAGTTTACATACACACATAAAAAAAGTGTTCCATCACCTCGGTTCCTAAAGTTCCTGAACCTCTACAGAAAACTGGAATGGAGATCAACATAAGTGTGATATCCACCATTTTTATTGCTCATGAAAACCACACATGGCATGTTGTACCATCATACAGTGAGACCTTCAGAGGTGGTGGTACAGATTGCTGGACACACCGGTACCGCTAATACCCAGTAGCACTTCTTCTTGCATTGATGCATGCCTTTATTCGTCGTGTCATGCTATTCACAAGTTCATCAAGGCACTGTTGGTCCAGATTGACCCACTCCTTAACGGCGATTCGACGTAAATCCCTCAGAGTGGTTGGTGGGTCATAAACAGCCCTCTTCAATCTATCTCAGGCATGTCGATAGGTTTCGTGTCTGGAGAACATGCTGACCAGTCTAGTCGAGTGATGTCGTTATCCTGAAGGAAATCATTCATAAGATGTGCACGATGGGGGCGCGAATTATCGGTCATGAAGACCAATGCCTCGCCAATATGCTTCCAGTATGGGTGCACTATCGTTTGGAGGATGGTATTCAAGTATCGTACAGCCGATACGGCGCCTTCCATTACCACCAGCGGCGTACGCCGGCCCCACAAAATGACCCCCAAAAACAGCAGGGTACCTCTACCTTGCTGCACTCGCTGGACAGTGTGTCGAAGGCGTTCAGCCCGACAGGGTTGCCTCAAAACATATCTCGGAATATTGTCTGGTTGAAGGCACATGCGAGACTCATCGGTGAAGGGAACGTGATGCCAATTCTGAGCGGTCCATTCGGCATGTTGGTGGACCCATCTGTACCGCGCTGCATGGTGTAGTGGTTGCAAATATGGACCTCGACATGGACGTCTGGATTGAAGTTGCGCATCATTCAGCCTATTACGCACAGCTTGAGTAGTATCACGACGTCCTGTGGCTGCACGAAAACCATTATTCAACAGGGTGGCGTTGCTGTCAGGGTTCCTCCGAACCATAATGCATAGTCATCCACTGCAGTAGTAGCCTTTGGGCGGGCAGAGCGAGGTATGTCATTGACATCGACAGTTTCTGTCTCTCTGTCTCTCCTCCACGTCGCTTTGGTTCACTCCGAGACGCCTGGACACTTCCCTTCTTGCGAGCCCTTCCTGGCACAAATTATTAACAATGCGGACGCATTCGAACCATGGGATTGATCGTCTAGGCATGTTGAACTACAAACAACACGAAGCGTGTACCTCTTTCTTGGTGGAATGACTGGAACTGATCGGCTGTCGGGTCCCCTTCTGTCTAATTGGCGCTGCTCATGCTAGGTTGTTTACATCTTTGGGCGGGTTTAGTAACATCTCTGAACAGTCAAAGAGACTATGTCTGTGATACAATATCAGCAGTCAACGTCTATCTTCAGGAGTTCTGGGAACCGGGGTGATGCAAAACTTTTTTGATGTGTGTATTTTGGATATTCTCATGTGTAATGATCATCTGGGGTAACTCATCTTTAAGAAAGAATGTATTAACTGCTCAAAAATGTTCTGTAAGAATAATACGTGGTGCTCACCCACGATCGTTTTGTAGACACCTCTTTATAGAGTTGGGCATTCTGACGACTGCTTCGCTGTATATTTATACCCTCATGAAGTTTGTTGTAAATAATCCACTTCAGTCCAAAAGGAACAATATGTACATAATTACAATACCAGAAATAAAAATGACAGTTATTACTCAACAGGAAGGTTATATTTAACACAAAAGGGGTACACAATGCTGCAGATAAAATTTTTGATCACTTACCTAGTGATACAAAATGTCTACAGGGAGCAAAGTAAAATTTGGAAACAAACTGGAAAAGTTTCACCTCGACAACTCCTTGTGCTCCATTGACAATTTTGTATTATTGTGCGTGTAAAAGATGATGATTACTAAGTCACATCTAAACATTTAAAACAAAAACCTTTAATTAATTTCCTGTGCGAATGTAAAATGCCTCGTTCCACATCATTACGATTTATCGTGCAATATGATCCGTGAAACACGAAACTAACTCCTACTTGGTTATGGTATATATTGTACCTCATCCATCTTTCTCTAAAGTTTACTCCTATTTTTGTCAATATTTCGATCATCTTGAACCATTCTATGTCAATGAATCCAATGAAAGTGTTGTGTTTTTCGTAAGTGTTGCTTCCATCATCAAATGCAACGTTACAACTACCTCTTACTTTTCGGAAAGCCAAGTTGATAGCCTTCTGTCAGCTCTTCGATTTTCATACCACTCTCCCGTGTGTTATTTCTGTCAGCAACGTGGAAGCGTGAGGGGTTAAGCTGAATGCGAGTAAATTCTTGTACATACCTGGCCTTAGTGTCTTCAGGATTACGTAGATGATATTTTTCCTAGAGTCTGTTGTTACGTCTCCACTTTCATACATTTTATTTACCAACATTGATGGTAGGGTGACTGATACTGCCCCCAAACGATCTTAGAAATTCCAAAGGAATGTTATCTATTACTTTCACCTTATTTGATCGCAAGTCTATCAAACCTCTGTTAAACATTGCCTCTGAAGCTGGATATCCTGTGTCCTTTATAGGGACTTCATTTCTCGGTGAGACGATCTCCTCGTAGAGGCCTTCAAAATACACTTCTTTCCTGTTCTCTCCTGTGCGTTGCACAGTGGAATTTCCCTTGCGTTCTTAAAGCTTCCCCCTTTACTATTAATTTCACGAAGAGTGGCTTTGACTTTTCTATACGCTGACTCAATCCTTCCGACGACCATTTGTTTTTCTAGTTCTTCACATTATTCCCGCAGCCATTTCACTTTAACTTCCCTAAATTTTCTACTTCTTCCATTCCCAAGCCGGTTCTATGACTGTATTCTTGTCTTTCCTTGATTATTTTTGTTTTTCTCTCTTTCGTCTATCAGCTGAAGCATTTCTTCTATGAGCCAAAGTTTCTGCGGCCTTACCTTTCTTTCCATCCAACATCTTTTTATTGCATTTTTTTTAGGCACGTCCACTCCACATCAACTGAACTAACTACGGTGGTATTCATTATCACAGTGTCTACAGCCTTAGATAACTTTGAACACATCTGTTCTCAGTACAACAGAATCCCAGTTTTTCCACATTCGTTCTTCAGGATAATTTTCGTAAACTTCAGTCTACACTTCATCAATACTAAATTGTGATCCAAATCTATATCTATAACCGGGTACCCCTAATAATCTAATACCTGATTTCGATATTCTGTACTGACACAAGGAAAGCATCTCAATTCATTTTATAATTGGTTGTAGTGTTGACATACATTATAATCCCGGTGCCGGAGTACCGCAGCACGCCGCTAGGAGAGCGAAATCCAAATGGCACAGATCATTGGTAAAGTACAGCTGTGGTAATCCACCACGCTTTGCTCCCCAATCGGCGTGCTACTGTGCTGGGGCGGGGTATTTCAGTATACATCACGACTGCTGATGTGTAGCAGTAAGCAAGTAAAAATAGATAGTTTCTTAACTTTATTTTTTTGACATGATAATTAAAACTGGTATGATAGGAGATGTGAAGGAGTGGTAAGGTATCGGGCTAACATCAATTCAGATATCCTTTAAAACAAATTCATTAACAGAAAATTCTCTCTCAACATTTATGAAAAACATATTGTCCTACCCCTTTTGTTTTTTCTTCTTTTAAAGGGTAGCCATTACAATGCTTACAATATTTGTACTGATCCAATATCAAGGGTAAAATACAGGTGACACAGCAGTGTCAAATGTGTGCCCAAAGCAATTATAACATCAGTTAAAGGTTTCAACTCAAGCTCGAGAACTAGTTGTGACAAATAATTTATAATCTCCAATGCTATCTTAAAACTACATGTTGCAACCCTTAAACAAATTTATAATAATAAACTGAGAGCAATTCAAACCTAAAAACAATATTCAGACAAATCCACTTTAGCAAAAGCACTTGAAATACACAACTACAAATTGCAGCGGGACCCTGTTAGTACAAGTTTTGTATACACTAATTTTTCTCGTGCCACATTTTAAAATATGCTCATTTACTGTACAGAAGTACTGAACAATTTCAAAATAAGTTTACATGCAAAATCTCTTCAGATGAACGCCAAATTAAGAGACGTCAATTGTTTAATTACAAAAGGTAATTACTGAATTCAAGAACAAATCTGCAGCATTAGAATTAATTCGCTGCTACCTCAGTGGGCTTACAGACACGTAGTCTTGCAATCTCATTTTATTTCACATGTCAGTCTTGCGCAAACTTCCTGGCAGTACACTTACACACATCATGAAATTGACGTTATAAGAGCTAAAACATAAATCAGGTGTAGCTGGCCCCACACATACGTACAAAATAATGTCCCCCACCAGGGAAAACTGAATGACAACCTTGTTACAGGTACATTTAAAACAAACAAATGACCAGTCACGTGGGACTAATGGTGCCCCACACCAGGCAGACACAATTACGATTTTCCAAGATTAACAACTAAAACACACAGGTAGGCAAGCACTCAATAATGAAGCTACTCAGCTTCACGTGACGTTCTCCAGTAGATGTGTGTAAATGCAACCAGGGCGTAGCGATGGTATAATGACGGCTGTACACAGCTGCAACCGTTGCTTTAACCGCAGATCTCCTCCGGGCAACACCAGTGTTGTGCAACCGAAGCGCTCTTGCAAGCAAAAGCGGAGCTCCTTTCCAAATTACAGCTTTCCAAACAACTACAACTGGGCCTCGCTATCACTCCAATTGCGGCCAAGTCGTTTTCCGGTACATACACGGGGTGCTCCCAGCACAGGGCCCCACTCGCCGCCTCCCTCGCGCTGCTGCTAACTCAAGACTCCCGTCACTGCCCGCTACGCACTGCCTCGCGCACCACATTCTCATCACAAGCCTCTCTGCTAAAGAGGTTCTACGCAACCAGCGATTCTACCACGGAGGCACAGAGTCGAAAAATAGCAAAACTTTGAGGAAGGTTTCGACGCACGGAACAAAAACCATAAGACTTATAGCCGTAAATGAGTATTATTTTAAAAATTAAGTAAGTTTTCTGCAGCTCTGCCTCGGTGGTTGTGTGAAAATAAAAAAATCGAAGGGTCCGATTTTCAAACCTCCGTTGGCCCTAAGACTTTATTTGTGACTAACTGCTGATTTCACTTTTGACAATGGCTTGATAATGCAGAAAATGTTAAGTTACACCTTGGATCAGGGTCCATTTCAATCTATTGATTAACCTAAAAATCACTGGGAAAATCAAATCAACTACCTTCAGTAGCACGTTGCATAGTAAGGCAATACACTGTTAAACTCAACTTTGGGCTCACGCCTCTTCAATTATTTCAAAAATAATTTTGCAGCATATGATTGAGCTATGCTGTGGCTCGTGTTGGTGCTGTTTGTATGTTTCCACCCTCTATTGGAGGCCAGACCGTATCGTTTAGTTGGTATGGTTGCGGTTGTTTGTCTTCTTCTCGTCTTGACTGGCGCCACTCATTTCGCAAGCGTTGCCTGTCCGCTAGTGACGGCAGCGGTAGGTATCGATATATACTAACTGTTACTCTATCTTTCGGGCGACGTCGTTGTTATTCCGTGTCGTGTGAGTCTGGCAGTTGGGTTGGGGACTTAGGAGCCACGTCTGCGCAGTGCGAAAACACGCTTGGACCGCTGGTGGTGCGCATGGACTGCCAGATGGAAGGGCTTTGGTCACGAGGGTGCACGACCTCGTCGTAAACCGGATCCTGCTGGCCTAAGGCCTGAGTGCATTTAAATTCAAGTAGAGAAACTTCCACCATTGTGATATCTTGCGATTCTCCAGTGCCTTGGGTTCGCGTTGCTGCTCGTAGTGTCGCTGAGGTGAAGAGCAGCGAGTGGAGTGCTTGGAGAAGGCGGATCAGATTAGCTTTCCTCTACTGCTTATTACTATTTACTGCGTTAAGCTTGTAAAAATTTGTTAAGTTCAACCAGCGGTATTTTGCCTGCCTGTTGGCCGCTAATGCCCCAGTTACCTGCCCTGGGGGCTAGTGTATGTAACGGTGGTGTACGTTTCCTCGCCTTGCCACTGCTGTCTGGTAAGGCGTGTAGTTTTGACAGGTTTCTTGATTGTAGGCCGTTTGTGATTCTTCTACCCTGGTGGCAGTGATTCATTTGTCGTTCCGGGCGCTCTAAGCACAGTATTCTGGGGGCCTAGTACAGTCCGCCGGTTCCGGCTTTGGCGTGTTGTTCCATTCTTGTATTTGGTTTTCTGGACGTCAGGTAGCTTCAGCAAGATTATCATTAGTCATTCGTTGGACTGCCACTAGTCTGAGTTACCATCTTGTGAAGTGAATGCAACTTTTGGGTGCCTATCACATCGCTCGCGAAAGTGTTTGTTGCCGGGCCTTTTCAGAGGTCGATTCCTGGAGCACCGTTTGTCATTGGTCATTGTGTTTTATTATTGTATTATTTATTACCATTCCTTGTAATGCCTACATTAAAGGCTATGTATGTCTAGTTAATAGTTCTGGTCACCTTCTGGAATAAATCTGGCAGTATAAGGGTGGTGTTACAAGGTTACCATCATCTTATTTCACCTGTTTGGTGGTCAGTTCCTTGCTTCTTTTAATTAACCTTTCTTGTATTTGCTGTTTTGCGGCAGGTTTCTAAATTTTTTATATAATTGCCGTTCCTGGAGTGTAAGGCCTTCAGCTGTGATTGTGGTCATTTGCTTTGAAAAAAAAATCCGATATATGTATTTTAGCAGTGAGCCTTAAAACCTTATTTACTGCCATTCCTGGCGTCTGAGACCTTTTGCTGCGTGTGTGGCCACTTACTTTTAATATTTTAATACATGTGAGTTGTAATTGCAGCGAGTTCTTAAACATTCTTAATTTATTGTCATTCTTGGCGTGTAAGGCCTTTAGCCGAGATCACAGGGCTTGTTTTTTTTTTTTTTTTAACATTGTCTGTACTTGTATTTTATGGTGATTTGCTAAATTGTATCTCACTGAAAACACTATTATTTACACAGTTGTTTATTTCTTCATTAATATCGTGTGGTATTTTTTTTATTTATTGTTGAGTCTGGAATTATTGTTTTAAAAATATATGTTTCTAGCTGTAAAAGGCAAAAAATAGTAACTGATTACGGCCCCGTCCACAATCGTAAGCGAATCCTGACTTCTCTTGACTATCAGGTTTCAGCGATAAAGCTCCAGTTATGCTCTGCCTTATACGCATACATGATTGACTGCTAATTAAAAATTAACAACTGATGAACTTCTAGCAACTGGAATGTCTCCGATATTAGTCAGTGTAAATACAAGCCGTATTGGAGAGGTAAGAGTTGTTAGCTCACACACTGTGCCACGTGCGGCACTACTACCTAGATTGACTGTACCTGGCCTCAGTCAGCTGTTGGATACACTTGTTTTCTGGTCTGCACTCTCCAGTCAGTCGGTACATGGAGCCACGACGAAAGGTAGTGACTCATTGCTCTCGACGGGCCTTACCATAAGTTGCGAATGCGATTTTTTTATGGAGCCAGCTACACACGCTGAACGATCGCGAGTCTGCTGTACCGTGGATACTTACAGCAGTAATTATGGTGTGGCTCACCAAGTACCACAAACAGGTGAACTGGTGTGGCCATTTTTTAATTACCACTCTCCGATTGTGTGACGACAGGGTCTATTTAAACTGCCTTCGTGGATTTAGCCATACGCCCTGTTCACGTGATCCCATATGGAGGCTGAATTTGTATCGGTGTACATCGTTAGAAGGCATTTGTTTGATTACTTTACGCTGTTTCTATGAATCTCAGTGCTCACTGCATTTTAATGTTCTTCAGTAGCGACAGCACTTTCCTGACGCACAGCCGGCTTGTTAGACATGTATTCAGTACTGCTATGCTGTCTGACTGCATTAATAAATGGTTTCCTTTTACCAATGCTAAGTTGTTTTAAGGTACTGTGTGACATTTCTTTATGTTTGTATGAGTTTTAGTGGACGTTCATAAGCTTAAGTACTTGTAACTGCAAAATGAGCACTGGTTCCAGTGGACTACGCCAGGAAGATAACCATTGTCTTCATGGTCCCATGTAAATCAAGTTTTGGTACCGACCTGTTTGTAACTTATTGGAAAGGGCACGTGTTTTCCTAAAATTCAGTTACAAAGAAACTCAATCGGAATTTAAAGAAAACTGGTGGTCGTCATTTTAAGGAATTCGATCAGAGAGTATTTTTCTAAATATTTCGTTTTTAAATCTGAGTAAAAATTGGAAGTACTTTCCACTTGTCGTAATGATTATGCTTAATGTCTCGTGATACTGTGTAGAATCTTAATGTGTCAGAGGGTTTAAAACATTTTGGTGTCATCAGTCTGATTGCACTTATTAGGACAGGTTTTTTTGTTCAAGTAAATCTGCACTTTTCAAAAATAGTTCTGATGGCTCTGAACACTATGGGACTTAACATCTGAGGTCATCAGTCCCCTAGAACTTAGAACTACTTAAACAGTTAACCTAAGGACATCACACACATCCATGCCCGAGGCAGGATTCGAACCTACGACCGTAGTGGTCGCGCGGTTCCAGACTGTAGCGCCTAGAACCGCTCGGCCACACCGGCCGGCTCTGCACTTTTGTTTGATGTTTGGATTATATTATTAATACATGAATAAGAGTTCAGATGTTAACCTTAACTTTATCAGTCGGTTCCACCCTTTTTGTCCACTCAAACCAGCATTTATTTCCAGCCATTGAGAAAAGCGTTCTTTTATTGACCGTGTAGCATCAGGCTGGTGCCTTACGATCCAGTCACACGCGATGCAAAGGAGTGCTGCGGGTTGCTGCCATGTCAAGACACCTGCAGCTCGACTAAGCTCTTCTTACTTGCATCATCACTGCAATATTGTAAATAAGCTGGTAACAGTCTTGATAGCATAAATTTTTAATGTGGTGACCGGTTTCAATCTTATTATAAGATCATCTTCAGACATAGATGTGAGTACACCACCAGCCACAAGCAAGAGGGTTGCCATGTGCCACCGCCTCCGGCAGACATCTATGGTCTGAAAATGATATTATAATAAGATCGAAACCGTTCACCACATTAAAAATTTATGCTATCAAGACTGTTTCCAGTTTATTTATAATAATTATAGATCGCTGTTTCCCGTAATAAGAACTATGTTCTTTAAGATATTAACTGCAATATTGAGAGCGCCACATACACAGGATACAGCCAGCACTAGCCCCAGTCACGTGACGATCGACAATATCCTGGTATTCCTCCGGTGGGCGGTGTGTAAAGGACAACACCCTAGGAACTCGCTAGACTGTGCGAATTCCATTTCCGACTTGGACTGCCGTCAGTTTACTCGTCAGAATGCAGCACTCGCCAATGAAACGAAAGACGTCACCAGTGACAATTATTCAGATTCTGCCTAGGTCCGTGTTTCTCTATAGTCGTAGTGCATTCTGCTTGTGTGTTCACGAACTATTATCGTTTTGTGACAAACCTTCATTAAATGAGAAAGATTATTCAACTGCTTTTAATCGGATGCTGTTTCAGTTGCTAACGTTCATCTACATCTACATCTACACTGATACTCCGCAAGCCACCCAACGGTGTGTGGCGGAGGGCACTTTACGTGCCACTGTCATTACCTCCCTTTCCTGTTCCAGTCGCGTATGGTTCGCGGGAAGAACGACTGTCTGAAAGCCTCCGTGCGCGCTCTAATCTCTCTAATTTTACATTCGTGATCTCCTCGGGAGGTATAAGTAGGGGGAAGCAATATATTCGATACCTCATCCAGAAACGCACCCTCTCGAAACCTGGACAGCAAGCTACACCGCGATGCAGAGCGCCTCTCTTGCAGAGTCTGCCACTTGAGTTTATTAAACATCTCCGTAACGCTATCACGGTTACCAAATAACCCGGTGACGAAACGCGCCGCTCTTCTTTGGACTCTTTCTATCTCCTCCGTCAACCCGACCTGGTACGGATCCCACACTGATGAGCAATACTCAAGTATAGGTCGAACGAGTGTTTTGTAAGCCACCTCCTTTGTTGATGGACTACATTTTCTAAGCACTCTCCCAATGAATCTCAACCTGGTACCCGCCTTACCAACAATTAATTTTATATGATCATTCCACTTCAAATCGTTCCGTACGCATACTCCCAGATATTTTACAGAAGTAACTGCTACCAGTGTTTGTTCCGCTATCATATAATCATACAATAAAGGATCCTTCTTTCTATGTATTCGCAATACATTACATTTGTCTATGTTAAGGGTCAGTTGCCACTCCCTGCACCAAGTGCCTATCCGCTGCAGATCTTCCTGTATTTCGCTACAATTTTCTAATGCAGCAACTTCTCTGTATACTACAGCATCATCCGCGAAAAGCCGCATGGAACTTCCGACACTATCTACTAAGTCATTTGTATATATTGTGAAAAGCAATGGTCCCATAACACTCCCCTGTGGCACGCCAGAGGTTACTTTAACGTCTGTAGACGTCTCTCCATTGATAACAACATACTGTGTTCTGTTTGCTAAAAACTCTTCAATCCAGCCACACAGCTGGTCTGATATTCCGTAGGCTCTTAGTTTGTTTATCAGGCGACAGTGCGGAACTGTATCGAACGCCTTCCGGAAGTCAAGAAAAATAGCATCTACCTGGGAGCCTGTATCTAATATTTTCTGGGTCTCATGAACAAATAAGGCGAGTTGGGTCTCACACGATCGCTGTTTCCGGAATCCATGTTGATTCCTACATAGTAGATTCTGGGTTTCCAGAAATGACATGATACGCGAGCAAAAAACATGTTCTAAAATTCTACAAGAGATCGACGTAAGAGATATAGGTCTATAGTTTTGCGCATCTGCTCGACGACCCTTCTTGAAGACTGGGACTATCTGTGCTCTTTTCCAATCATTTGGAACCCTCCGTTCCTCCGGTACACGGCTGTTAGAAGGGGGGCAAGTTCTTTCGCGTACTCTGTGTAGAATCGAATTGGTATCCCGTCAGGTCCAGTGGACTTTCCTCTATTGAGTGATTCCAGTTGCTTTTCTATTCCTTGGACACTTATTTCGATGTCAGCCATTTTTTCGTTTGTGCGAGGATTTAGAGAAGGAACTGCAGTGCGGTCTTCCTCTGTGAAACAGCTTTGAAAAAGGTGTTTAGTATTTCAGCTTTACGCGTGTCATCCTCTGTTTCAATGCCATCATCATCCCGTAGTGTCTGGATATGCTGTTTCGAGCCACTTACTGATTTAACGTAAGACCAGAACTTCCTAGGATTTTCTGTCAAGTCGGTACATAGAATTTTACTTTCGAATTCAATGAACGCTTCACGCATAGCCCTCCTTACGCTAACTTTGACATCGTTTAGCTTCTGTTTGTCTGAGAGGTTTTGGCTGCGTTTAAACTTGGAGTGGAGCTCTCTTTGCTTTCGCAGTAGTTTCCTAACTTTGTTGTTGTACCACGGTGGGTTTTTCCCGTCCCTCACAGTTTTACTCGGCACGTACCTGTCTAAAACGCATTTTACGATTGCCTTGAACTTTTTCCATAAACACTCAACATTGTCAGTGTCGGAACAGAAATTTTCGTTTTGATCTGTTAGGTAGTCTGAAATCTGCCTTCTATTACTCTTGCTAAACAGATAAACCTTCCTCCCTTTTTTTATATTCCTATTAACTTCCATATTCAGGGATGCTGCAACGGCCTTATGATCACTAATTCCCTGTTCTGTACATACAGAGTCGAAAAGTTCGGGTCTGTTTGTTATCAGTAGGTCCAAGATGTTATATCCACGAGTCGGTTCTCTGTTTAATTGCTCGAGGTAATTTTCGGATAGTGCACTCAGTATAATGTCACTCGATGCTCTGTCCCTACCACCCGTCCTAAACATCTGAGTGTCCCAGTCTATATCTGGTAAATTGAAATCTCCACCTAAGACTATAACATGCTGAGAAAATTTATGTGAAATGTATTCCAAATTTTCTCTCAGTTGTTCTGCCACTAATGCTGCTGAGTCGGGAGGTCGGTAAAAGGAGCCAATTATTAACCTAGTTCGGTTGTTTAGTGTAACCTCCACCCATAATAATTCACAGGAACTATCCACTTCTACTTCACTACAGGATAAACTACTACTAACAGCGACGAACACTCCACCACCGGTTGCATGCAATCTATCCTTTCTAAACACCGTCTGTACCTTTGTAAAAATTTCGGCAGAATTTATCTCTGGCTTAAGCCAGCTTTCTGTACCTATAACGATTTCAGCTTCGGTGCTTTCTATCAGCGCTTGAAGTTCCGGTACTTTACCAACGCAGCTTCGACAGTTGACAATTACAATACCGATTGCTGCTTGGTCCCCGCATGTCCTGACTTTGCCCCACACCCGTTGAGGCTGTTGCCCTTTCTGTACTTGCCCAAGGCCATCTAACCTAAAAAACCGCCCAGCCCACGCCACACAACCCCTGCTACCCGTGTAGCCGCTTGTTGCGTGTAGTGGACTCCTGACCTATCCAGCGGAATCCGAAACCCCACCACCCTATGGCGCAAGTCGAGAAATCTGCAGCCCACACGGTCGCAGAACCGTCTCAGCCTCTGATTCAGACCCTCCACTCGGCTCTGTACCAAAGGTCCGCAGTCAGTCCTGTCGACGATGCTGCAGATGGTGAGCTCTGCTTTCATCCCGCTAGCGAGACTGGCAGTCTTCACCAAATCACTTAGCTGCCGGAAGCCAGAGAGGATTTCCTCTGATCCATAGCGACACACATCATTGGTGCCGACATGAGCGACCACCTGCAGATGGGTACACCCTGTACCCTTCATGGCATCCGGAAGGACCCTTTCCACATCTGGAATGACTCCCCCCGGTATGCACACGGAGTGCACATTGGTTTTCTTCCCCTCTCTTGCTGCCATTTCCCTAAGGGGCCCCATTACGCGCCTGACGTTGGAGCTCCCAACTACCAGTAAGCGCAGCCTCTGCGACTGCCCGGATCTTGCAGACTGAGGGGCAACCTCTGGAACAGGACAAGCAGCCATGTCAGGCCGAAGATCAGTATCAGCCTGAGACAGAGCCTGAAACCGGTTCGTCAGACAAACTGGAGAGGCTTTCCATTCAGCCCTCCGGAATGTCTTTCGCCCCCTGCCACACCTTGAAACGACCTCCCACTCTACCACAGGTGAGGGATCAGCCTCAATGCGGGCAGTATCCCGGGCAACCACAGTCTTAGTCCGATCAGGGGATGCGTGGGACGAGCTGGCCGTCCCCGACAAACCCCCATCCGGACCCCCACAGTGATGCCCATTGGCAACAGCCTCAAGCTGTGTGACCGAAGCCAACACTGCCTGAAGCTGGGAGCGAAGGGATGCCAACTCAGCCTGCATCCGAACACAGCAGTTGCAGTCCCTATCCATGCTAAAAACTGTTTTGCAAAGAACGTCTGAACTAATCTACAGAGAGCGCAAACAAATCGACAAAATTTAAACGGTTATTAAAATACAAGATTGCCCAGTAAATGCAGTAATGCTGCTACTTGCGCACTGCTGACACTGCTCGGCGGCGAAAGGAGACTAAGCGAAATTACACTATTCAGGTTCTAAAACACGATGCTACACTCTCAAATACTATAATACGCCCGAAATTTATGAATTAAACAATGCAAGTACCAAAAACACGCAAAGAAATTAAGAATTAAACTATGTAGCAAATGAGTGAGCTAGGAGTATACGACTTGCTGCTGCAGCTGCTTATCCTCCTCTCCAGCAATAAAGTTCTGTGGTTCTTTGATACATGGGCATATTTCTCTGTTTATGCATATAACAAATTAAATGTAAAGTGAAGATGTAGGGGGAGGAAGCAAAGGGCAGGGATTATTGACGTCGACTGTATCGTCATATTACTCGGAATCAGCGGTGACGAATGGAAATGTGTAGCTTAGTGGAATTCGAACCCGGGAGCTCCAGTTTAACATGCAGGTGCGTTAACCACTGCACCAGCCAGGACACAGTGTTATCGCAACTGTGCAGAGTATCTCGGCACGCCTCGCGGCCGACCCACATTCCCACCGAGCGCCACCTATCCACAGTCCCTGTCCATTTCCTCCATGATCACCACACTGAGACTCCTGCCAGCTTTACGTACAGTCAGCCAATACTTGCAAATAAGGATATACATCCATACATACATCACTGTTCTGTAATTCACAATGAAGTGCCTGACATAGGGTTCATCGAATCCCCTCTGAGCTATTTTGTATTTCGACGTAACTATCGTCAAGTAGGGTGTCTGAATGAAATTTAAAATGTTTATTTGACACTACAAACGGTCGTCAAGTCACAGTCACTAAAACAATGAAACTTTTAAAAGGTTACATAACTAGGTCATTTCAAATGTAATCGCAAACCTGGAAAACTGCATTAATAATTGCAACCAAACTTCTTTAGAATTTTACGAAAAATACACTTAAACAAATAAATTGAAACAAAGACAACAAAAGTAGGTCAGAGAACGTCACTTCACACCTTATTGCAGTGTAGATGAAAATTGCATTGGCATGAAACATGTTATATAATTTTGCATTACATTCTGCTGTCATACAAGGATCGTTTTGCGAACAAAGGCTCACAGGCTTCAAAATTAATTGTTTTTCTATATTGTATTTCAGTTCCCAATCCAGGGCGAGCTGGCAGCAGCATACGCGCTACTCTTCAGCCGAGAGACATTAAGTATATAACACAATGATATTTAAAACAAAAGGAGAAAATATGGTGGAACATAGATATAAAAAGAGGGAACATAATGGAAGAGAGCATACAAAAGGTGGGGCCTGTAAAAATGGAGATAAAAAGTATTTTACACAAAAAACCATACACTGTAAGGATTTAAAGAACACAAGGCGAAGTAAGGCTGGAGCATAAAAGTTTCAGAATGATAAAAACTACCACGTGATGGGCGGCGTAGCACCGAACGTTCATGGACAGCAAAACTATATACAAGTCAAGCACACGATTAAAGCCACAGCACTGTAGAACATCACCGAACACAACACTGATGCAGCACACTGATGACGAAGAACAAACTGGATCTGTCAGAGGTAGGGATATGAGGGAGATGGGAAGAAAGGGGGGGCATACTAGAGGGGCAGGGGAGAAGGGGGGGGACTGGATGGGGGGCGCGCCGAAGGGGGTTGGGGAGGGAAGGATGGAAGAGGAAAACAGCCGAGGACTGAGGGCGAACACTCAGTGGGGAAAGGAGGAGAAACTCTTCTGAGGGAAGGAGGGGTGGGGAAAGGGGGCTCTGGGGAGAGGAGGGAACAAGGCTGGGCTATATTTGGTAGGAGGGGTAGACGTCTAGACGAAGTTCATCACCTGGGAGGGAAAAGTGATGGAAATTGCCCTGATAAAGAGTATGGAAGGTGGAGGTGGAGAGAGGGGGGATACAGCGACAGAGGTGTGGCAACGGGTGGCGGGGGTTGTGGAGAAGAAGGAGGACACCAAAGGGTGGGGGTTGATCAAGACTGTAGATAGTGTAAAGGATGCGGATATGTTGGAGGAAAAGTAGGAGGTGGGGGCAGGGGACGAGAAGCTATGTGTGGGATGGAAGGTAGATACAGAAGGCAAGGCAGAGATCCAAGAAACGCTGGCATAAAAGTGGATAGGACAGATGAGGGATTTGTATGTGTGGAGGATGGTGGAAGGATGCAATCCCTCTGTCTGGCCAGACAGGAGTTTCAGGAGGCAGAGGCAGGAATGGGCTTTCCACTGGATGTCAGGAGATGAGGGGTCCAGGTGAGGTGATGGTCGAGGGTGAGGCCAAGGTATCTCAGGGTGGGGGTGAGCTGGATGGGACGACCATAAATTGTTGGGTAGAAATCATGGAGACAGAAAGAGTGGGCAGTGCGGCCTACGATGATTGTCTGGGTCTTGGAGCGGTTGGCATGAAGGAACCACTGGTTGCTTCGTTGCACTGGTTGCACCAAGTGGCGGGTTTGGAGGATGCATTGGGACTGTGGAAGGGTAAGGTAGAGAGCCAGCAAGGCGGTATTATCAGCCTATTGGAGGAGGTGTACAGGTGGGGATGGCTTGGGTGTATGAGCAGTGTACAGGAGATAATGGAGAGGGGAGCAGATGGAGCCTCGGGGAACGCCAGTGGTGGGATGAAAGATACGGGAGTTGATACCATGGAGGGTGACATAGGAAGGAAAGTGTGAGATGAAGGAAGCGACCAGAAGGACAAAATTGATAGGCAGGGCATAGGTTTGGAGTTTAAAGAGGAGACTGGGATTCCATACGTGGCCGTAAGCATTTTGAAGGTTGAAGGAAACAACAATGGTGGAGTGACGGCAGTTAACTTGGAGTGAGAGAAGGTGGACGAGGTTAAGCCACACTGAGTAAGGGTGAGGAGGTGGTGTTAATTAAGGTGGCGATGGATACAACGGCAGAGGATGGATTCGAAGACCTTACTGAAGGTGGAGGTGAGGCATATGGGACGATAGGAAGAGGCGGCAGAAGCGGGTTTGTTTCGTTTGAAGAACAAGAAGATGCGGGAAGTTTTCCACAGGTCGGGATAGAAGCTGGTGGAGAGGATGATGTTGTATAAATCGGCAAGTTCAGGCAGGGAGGAGAAGAGGCATTCCTTGAGGTGGCGGCAGGTTACACAGTCATGAGCAGAGGCTGTGTTGTGTTTTGACTGGTTTAATATCTTGTGCTGTGATTGGAGTGTTGATGTTGGAGGGGGTAACTGCCCCAAGTACTGGAGACTAGGAGCTGAGTGAAGCGACCGAGGTATCGGCGCGTTCCATGATGGTGGGCAAAAGGAAATAATCAAAGTGAGGAACATCAAGGACTGAGCAGACCTCGGAAAGGTGAGAAGCGAAGTGGTTGGCTTTGCTGAAGTTGTCGGGAAGGATGCGGTCATTATGCAGAATGGGGTAATTGAGTCTTAAAATTTAAAAAAATATGTGCGTTTAACTAACGTCATGGCGAAAGCTGCCATGAGATAAAGTAGTTATCATTGTCTCACCGTAAACTAAAAACAAACAGCAAGCTCAAAACTAGAAAGCAGGAGGCAATGGTACTCTGTTCTGCTAATGAAATCTTACAAAGATCCCATAGATATGTACAAAGTAAGCAATTAATTCAAAGTAGATATGTATGTAACGTACTATGTTAATACAAAAGTACGACCATCACATGTAGTGGGACAGGAAGAGTTGAGAGGTAGGGGAAGTAAACAAGTGATTGATACTCAATTTTTTTGTCTTTGACTAAACTGAAGAGTGTATAGCAAGCACATGACAGTGCCACAGTGACATAATGCAGCACCATGACAAGCTAAATATTGTTGTAAATACAGTATAAAGTGATAATACTGTGTTAACCATTACTTAGCTACGCACAGAATAAGCAGTCAGTACAAATTTATTACATCTGTAACGCAATGTGTCAGTACAAAATCACAATAATTAGAGGGGGTGGGAAACGAAGGTATAATAACTGTACTGTAAGGAAACTTCTAGCTGTAATCTGTTACAGTTCGTATACCAGGATCATGCGCTCTGTCAACCCTCTTGAAAGATTGTAAATAATGAATAGTACCTTCTTGTTAGTGTCTACGTTTTAGAGAGAGACATATTCGTAGAAATATGACAGTGGTGCGTTCTGGACTCTATGTAGATCCCCTTTCGTCTTCTGTTTTTGTTTGCTACACTTATGCCCTGTAGTGATTTGATGTACAACCAGGCAACTGAAGCGATGTCATCCCTGCAGATTAGTCTTGTGTTAGCCCAAAATGGGAGTGCATCGTCTTTATAAGATATCATTAGCACAGTACAGTACGTCACGGTGCTGTTCTCTCTCTTTCTACTTTTTATTTTTTTGGTCGTGTGAGTCTTTGCAGAATGATCGTCGCATTACTGCAAGACGTAATGGTATATAATATCTTTCATACCAATGCGGTTTTCGTCTACACTTGAAAGGTCCCCTTAGAAAAATTATACATGACTGTGCTTAAACTGACACACAGTACTTTTAGCGCAACGCAGTCTGACTTTCAATAATCCCTACAAAAGAATGGCCCTGACTAACAATAACCCATACCTTTCATGAATCACTTACCTCACAAAAATCTTCGTTACTCAAACTACTGCAATACAGCTAGCGCCACTACTGCCAGCTAAATAAAAGATTCAAACTACTGAAGGCGCTAACTACTGATAGGCATAGTTAGCAAATGAAAAATTTTGATAAAGAACAAACAATGTATTTACCTTAATAGTGTTAAGACATAATGTGTATATCAGTTCATGACATCCAGTTTCACAAATTTACTGTCTCTGATGGACACAGGTCCAGATCATCCGCTCTCAAAACTCCGCCATTTCTCTCCCCACATCCACCACTGCTGGCGGCTCACCTCCAACTGCGCAATGCTACGCGCTGTTAACATCCAACTGCCCACCACTACAATAGCATTTACTCCAAAAATGCAAACCAACCACAGCCTTCACACAGCAGAGTCAGTGATTTTCATATAGAGCGCTACGTGGCGTTACCAACATAAAAACCTAAACAGCCTACTTACATAGCCCCCATGCTCCCCACAAAACAATTTTACAAATTGTTTTGGGCAGTGGCCAATACAGATTTGAAAAAAAATTTTCATAATTACAATAACAAAGATATCAAATGCACACACTTATTGATACAATGTTGGTCAAAAGCTAAAATTTTCTCACAGTCCATAAAGACAGTCTTGGTCATTCATCACAGTAAAATTGCAGTGTTTTTTTTCAAAGTCTGAGCAGTAAAAGAAAATGCACACAGAAGTAGCGATTTCCATGCAGTCTTGAACAAGTAGTGTTGTCCTTACAACGGAAAGACAGTGCTGACTCTTGACATGCAGACAGGTAATGGGCCACAACAGAGCAAACCCACAGCAGAGTCAGTCGAAGTTTCGAAGAATATTGGTAGGTAGGTCATCACAGAGCAGACCCACTGTGGTCCTGGTAGAGATTACAGTATTGGTGGGCCACCAGAGGTGCAGACCCACTGCAGTCCTCGTAGAAATAATGGTGTTGGTGGGTCATAAAAGGTGTAGACCCACTGCAGTCCTTCTAGAGATGGCCAGCAGCCATCTGTTGCGACTGTGCAGGTGCCCAATCACCATCGAATAGTCTTGCGGACAATATAGCAAGTCCATAACCACCACTTGTGCACTCACAAACTGTTTTTGGAATTGACCTTAGAACCAGCAATGCTGCTAACCAGTCTCTTGCTGAATTATCAACACACGTCCAAACACTAACAGTCCTCTTTTTTTTCACATATTGTGCATATACTACGACCAACAGAAATGTTTGCACTGAAATGAAACTTAATTTGAAGAACTGGTGTCTATACAATTATAAATTTACAACATAAGAATACAATTACAAAGGTACAAAATACATCATTAAAGAAAATAACAATACAGATAACATTTGTGGTAATGCAGGCTTTACAAAAGAATCGAAATAACATATACATCAGTGTTACAGGAATTATGACATAAGTAAATACATAAAAGGTCAGAATAACTTTCGAAGCATCATTTTCACATGTGAACATTAAAAAAAAAAACAGAATAAATAATGTCTAAACATCTTTACAAAGTAAATAACATATTACAAATGCAAATTATATTTGAGGACAACACTATTACTCATCATAGTGAATGTATCTGAGTATTAGAAAAATTCTACAACGTAAGCCTTATCAGATAAACACATAAAGACAGGAAAAACACAAACACACAAGGTACACAAACACATAGCGGAATAACACAAAAGGACAGGACAGGGTCTGTTTCCAGTGTGACGTTTGGTACTGCAGTCCAACCCAAAACTTCATTCCATAGATCTTCCTCTTATTTTAACACTTGGTCCCACAAAAGAATCCTATCCAAGCATGCTTTCTGTATTCCTATTCTCCATAGTTTCTTATGTAGTCTTCCCCCTTTTATATACTAAGGGACGAGGCAATACAGCAACACACAGAAAATTAACACAAGCAGCAATGACAAAAAAATGCAAATTGCCAAAGAAAGCAGCAGTATATCTAAATTAGCAGAGCAAATGCAACATTACAACTAGTATGTGCAGCAACAAGAAAAATAAATCAGTAGTAAAACTGGCCTTAATACAACGTAAAATTCAGTAGAACTATGGCTGGCAAACAGCAGCAGCAAATACTATAACTTATATCTAAACATGACAAAGCTCAAGCAGAAACAATATTACAGTAAAGATGGCCATGTCTAATACCTATCTCACATCTTAATGTCTATGTAAATAAAGTGGTGCACCACAAGTTATTCTACCATAAAAATTACCAAGAACTTGAAAAGAAAATTATGTATGCAGTTACTGTTATTAATCCCTTCTTATTGCTCTTTCCTTTCCAAGTGCTCCTTTTTCGAAGAATGTGGATCATAAAATTAATATTTACCAGATCTGTTGACAGAAAGTGTTCACATTAGCAAATGCATTTAATTTTATTTTATAAAACCAATGCTGCAACACAGCTGGAAACCAGATATCAAATGAAATAAGTAACTATGTAAAGTAAAGCAAAAAAACATCATTCAATAGCAATGTGGCATTTCATAAGTCAGTAGAAGTTCTCTCAACTCTTGTAGAAAGACACTTGTCATAATCAGGTGTGCAGATGTAAGAATATTTCCCATCAATTCAGAAGCATTTCACTAAGTAGCACCAAGTACGAGCTCCACAGTATAATCATAGGTTTCCAAGTAATGAGCGTGTCGGATTTTGCAATGCTTTCTACAAAGGAATGTCAATAGTGACGTTAATCGCCTCTTTTTTTCTCCACCTAATGGCTTTTTCTCCAGGCGGCAGGCGCAGCTGGGTGCCCATAATGCATTATGTCAAGGTCACTTATCTTTCTTACCAAAATATTCACGACAGCAGCTTACACTACAGTGACAGTCTCATATAAAAATTTTCACAGGTCGAAAATTTGCGTTACAAATGTGTTGAAACAAAATCCTATAAATATAACAGTGTCCAAAAAATATTCGTCGGCATTGTGATACATTAACGCATTTACACACATTTCATAACTCTTAAAGTACGATCCTGGGTTTCCATCATCCTTTTTCACAAATCAGAGTCCCTAACCACTACTCATTATTCCTTACCTTATTACACATATACATATTCGTCGACACGTCAATCTTGCCTCGACACTTCAATAGGTCATCGTAATAAATACGTAGTATAATCAGATTCCTCATATAGCATCAGCTTATTGAGCATAAACATACCTCAACAGCATAATACACATTGTCATCATAATAATAACATCATAAAAACTCAGCCAAATCTCAAAAACGTCATAGCTTTCTGCAATAATTTCAAAACCTAAAAAAAAATTCTCTGCTCATTTCAGTAGTGTCATCTACCTCAAACATACTTTAAAAATCATGATCCCATAACAAATACATCATTCAAAGGTATCACAATGGTTCCGAAAAAATACGAACAGTTCACAAAGTACAGACAAAATACAATTTCATTAGTGTGAAGTTATCCAACTGTGTAATTGCGTAAACATGTGTCACTGACGTAGTAAAATAAATGTTTGTTTCTCTCAGTTAAATGATCAGATAGCTGTGTAATTCTGTCTTACAGAAATATGGTACCGATGTATAAAGTTGTATAAGCAAATACAATATTAGCTAGGGCTCCTTGTGCTTGCCAAACACATGGTACACAGAGTAAGCGTGTATCCCCCTGAGGATTAATGTAATTATACCCTCAGGTGTTACAGATTACAGAAATGGAACGAAATGTATCACGGAAAATCTTTGTATCATTTTAATTCAAAAATCTTTAAACATAAATGTTTTAAGTACAAAATCAATCACTCAAATACGTGTACTATAGCGCTAAATTGTGCGTCTTGTTGTAACATAATCTCTGTCATTACTTGAGGGAAAAAAAATGTGCCAAGTGTCGTAATTACCGTCGTCCGTAAGCAAAGTTCTGTGGAAGTCAATGTACTTACCTCGTAATAAACAAAAGCGGAATGCTATGCGTATAGATATCATAGTTATTACGTACAGTACCGTTATCAAGAAAGTACTGTAATATAATGTATTGTTGTGCTACGGAAGAGGCAGTCTCATTGTAGCTATACCACAAAAGTTACTACTAAAACATGTTTTCCTTTCCAGAAGAATTCAGAAAAACTGTGCAGAGATAAAACAGATACACCGCAAAAGCAACAATGTAAATTGTGTCATACATTAGTAGTGTCGTGATATAATCGTGTAGCTGTCAAATAAACTAACCACTGTGTCATCTGGTATCTCTCAGAAAGTACTTTAAATCCAGAATGTATTTTCAAGTAAACCAAAATGTTGCATTAAAATCTCATTAGCAGTACCGGTATATGTTCTAAGTATGTGAGCCTTATAGTCGTTAAGTAATTGTGCAACTAACAAGCAAGAATGCACACACACAATAACACTGTGTCGTCTGTTCACTATAACAATTCACTCATAAATACTGTCTAACTATGTTCCCTAGGTTCTAGACTGGATAGTTAACTTCAAAACATTGTTGCATGTTAACAGTTTCTCAGTGTGACAAATTGTACTAGTAGCGTGAAGTGAAAAATTTTATGGCAAAGACTAAGTTAAAAAGCAGATCATCTTTCAATAAACGGTTTTACATGTGAAATGTGGTGCAATCCTTTACAATTCATGGTACTCAGAGTTTCAACTTGAATGCAATTATCATGCAGTATACGTCGCTAAAGAATACTGGAATTTTTCTCAAGGTTGGCGTCTATGTTATTTTTCTCTGACCCAGCAGGCGCACGCGGCTGCCTGCGGTGCGAGTCATTGTCTTTCTCTTTGTTGGCGCGCGTCGTTATTAGGATTTGGAGCTCTAACTTCTACAAATTCACTTCGTCGGGGGGGCCCTGCCCTGTTTGAATCTCGCCAGTTCTGATGAAATTCAGGTCTGTTGTTATGATTATATCGTCTGTCGTCATGTCGGTAATTTCTGTAATTAATTTCTTGTCAGTCACGTGGTGGAGAACTTCCCCCTGAGTAGTAACTGCGCGGAGGACCGTTGTGTCTGAAGTTATTCTGTCTCCCATGATAATAATTTTTTTGGTTCCTATATTGTCTGTTTCTCTGATTGTCTCTGTGATAGTCGATCCCGTAGAGATGTGATCTTTCCCCGTAATTATTACTACTCTGCCAACGGTTGTCATACAGGTGGTGTCTGTTTTGGTCACGATTTACGTTGTAAGAATAGCCTTGTCGTGTCCAGTTATTATTTCTTTGATCGCGGAATTGTGACGGATGTGACCTGTAATTGATGTGCTCCTGTTTTGGCGTTCCGCGATTGTCAGTGTCAATTTCCAATTCTTGTAACGGTCCCTGAAAAGCTTCAATGTCGTCTTTGCAACGTCCTGCCAAAAAATATGTCGTAAATGTTCGGGCAATTTGATTAAGCATATGCGGATGAGTTCTGATGGGCTGTATGGGTTTGAAAGATACTGATTCTTGTGCAACATGTCTTCAAAATATCTGACAAGACTGGGAAATTCAGATTGTTCGAAATGTTTCATCATTATGATGCTATGTTTTACTCAGTCTTGTGTAGCTTGAGACCAATGTGCTGAGCAGAAGGCATGATAAAATTCTCCTTCACTGTGACAATCGTGAATGACCGATCGCATTCTTACAGCTGGTTCATTCTCTAAATAGCCACAACTAAATTATAATCTGTGCTCTAATGACCAGTTGGGAGGAAAACAATGAGAGAATTGATGAAGCCACGCTTGTGGATGAATGTCGTTGCCAGAATTCTTAAAAGTTTTGAATTTACGTGTAGTAATAAACAGCTTATAGTCAAAATCATCATGTTGGCAAGTCGCATACCGGTCATTGTTACTTCGTTTCGGCGGTTCCATCTCAAAATTCGGTGTATTACCTTTGTATTGTATTTTCTTGTATTACCTGCGGCAACTGATCTTGTACTTCCCGGATTTCTCTTTTGTACTGTGTATTGATTTGATTTTGATTTTGTTTGAATTTTCTAACTTGTTCATACTCTTCTGTGTCAGTGAAGGCTACAGGTCTTGTGTCATTCAGATCATCATCTACCTTTGTAGATAAGTTAGTGAAGTGATCCGAAAGTTCGGCTACTGTCTCCGATAGTGAACAGATTTCCTCAGTGTGTCTTTCTGAACCAAGTTTCAGAGTGTCCATTTGTGTTGAAATCGTATCTACTGTGTCCTTTACGTTTTCCTGAGTTTTTGCAAGTTGCGTAACCTAATCGGTAGATGCAACTGAGTCAGTTTTAACTTCCAAGGTGTCGTGATTTTCATGAACAATAGTTTGCAGTTCTTTTATGACTGCTTCGTGATTCTGTAATGCATTTTCATGACACGAAAAAATAGGTAGAAAATGCTCACAAATTTGTGTTTTTACGTCATTACAGACTTTCTGACATTTCGATTCGATTTTAAGTAACTCAGCAGTTAAACCTTCACGTGTTTGTTCAAGCGTTTGTTCCATTGTGTCTAACTTTTGACGTTGTTGCTGTGTTTGTCTCTGATTTTGTTCCATCGTGTCTAACTTTTGCTGTGTTAGTCTCTGATTTTGTTCCATTGTGTCTAACTTTTGAAGATTTTGTCCCATTTGTTTCTGATTTTGTTCAAGCGTTGTGTCTAACTTTTGTAGCCTTTGTCCCATTTGTTGCATTAACTGTAATAACAATGCACTGGTGTCTGAAACATGTTCCTCAGTGCTTTTCGGAAGTGAATTTGCACCGACAATATTCGCATTTTGAAAAGAAGAAAATGTGTAATGGCTTATTTGAGAAAACGGTGAGGACGCAAAACCTGAATCTACAGTATTTGCAAGATTGTGTCCTGTCATTTCGGATTCCTGAGGCGAGCTGTTGCCGACCGATCGATCGATAATGCTTCCTTGTTCACTAATTGTTTCACTGTCTACGCCATGATTTGCAGTCCACTACATTTCCCTATGCACAATTACCAAATTACTACTTTGAACATAAGTTAATTCATTAGACGGTGGCGCTAACACACTGCTTTCGTCTTTACTGTCATTTCTTAGATTACTTTGGAGCCTAGTGTTATGTTTTTCACACGCCATTATTGTCACAATATTTCACACGATAACACAGAAAAGCACAATTTGAAGAGCAAAATAAGAAAACACATTAGCATAGCACTGAAAATTATATCTAGTTAATTGCAAGCGCAGCTGCGAGTTATTTGGTGCAAATCTGCATTGATGCCACAACTATTTTACTGTACAACAATGAAAAACTACAACTACAAAGAAGATTCTCTCTGCAATCACGTGCTAGCAATAAACAATAGTTACACTAATTACACAAACTACAAGAAAGAAATCAGAAGATTCCAGTGAGGTATCCTCGGCTAAGGGTCGACATATGAAACATCCCCTTAGACAAATTATACATGACTGTGCTTAAACTGACACACAGTACTTTTAGCGCAATGCAATCTGACTTTCAATAATCCCTACAAAAGAATGGCCTTGACTAACGATAACCCATACCTTTCATGAATCACTGACCTCACAAAAATCTTCGTTACTCAAACTACTGCAATACAGCGAGCGCCACTACTGCCAGCTAAATAAAAGATTCAAACTACTAAAGGCACTAACTACTGATAGGTGTAGTTAGCAAATGAAAGATTTTGATAAAGAACAAACAATTTATTTACCTTAATAGTGTTCAAAAGTCATAATGTATATATCAGTTCATGACATCCAGTCTTACAAATTTACTGTCTCTGATGGACACACGTCCAGATCATCCGCTCTCAAAATTCCGCCATTTCTCTCCCCACATCCACCACTGCTGGCGGATCACCTCTGACTGCGCAATACTACGCGCTGTTAACATCCAACTGCCCAACACTACAATAGCATATACTCCAACAATGCAAACCAACCACAGCCTTCACACAGCACAGTCAGTGATTTTCATATAGAGCGCTACGTGGCGTTACCAACATAAAAACCTAAACAGCCTACTTACACACTGCGTTAAGGAATGAAATGACTGATCAACCGAAAATTGTCATGACGCCTTGTGACCCGTTTCTACTGCCTTTACCTCAGTTTAATGGTTTTGGTGTATTTTTCGTAATATTTGAAAGAAGCGCGGTTGCAATTATTAATGCAATTTTCCCGTTTGTGATTACATTTGAAAATGACGACTCAGTGCGTCGAAACTAGTTATGAAACCTTTTAAAAGTTTTATTGTTTTAGTGACTGTGGCTTGGCTACCGTTTGTAGCGTCAAATAAACATTTCAAGCTATTTCTTTATCATTCTACTCTCGAACAATGCGCGGGGAAAACGAAACTTAAATCTTGCCGCACGAGCTCTGATTTCGCTTGGTTTATTACGATGATCATTACTCACCATGTAAGTGGAAGCCGAAAAATAGTTCCACATTCAGAGGAGAATGTTAGTGATTGAAAAGTAGTGAAGAGATCCTGTAGCAACGAAATAGCCTTCGTTTTAATGATCGCTACCCCAAGTCGCCTACCATAGCCGTGGTATTCTCTCCCTATTTCATGACTATAAAAAACGAGCTGCCCTTCCTCTAATTCTTTCGATGTCCTCCATCAATCTTATTTTGTACAGATCCCATACCACAGAGCGGTATTCTAGAAGAGGACGTAGAAGCTTAGTGTAGACAATCTCATTAGCAGATCTGTTTCATTCTCTAAGTGTTAACCGAAATTCAGCTGATTCCTTCTGGGTACTCGTGTGGATGACTTCACACTTATTTAGAGCCATTTGTCACTTTTCGCACGGTAATCAACAAATTCTGAACGCGTATTGGTAGATGGAGCTAGACGCACGGGACATTCCATTTCATAAATCGTTAGAGAATGCAATATACCCAGATCCACAGTGTCAACAGTGTGACGTGAATACCAAATTTCAGGCGTTACCTTCCACCACGGAAAAGCCAGTGGCTTACGGACTTTGGTTAACGAGCGAGAGCAGCGGTGATAGAATTGCCATTCCTAACAGACAAACAGCTCTGCGTGAAATAACCATAGGAAACATTGTGGGACGTACGACGATCGTATCCTTTAGGACAATGATGCGAAATTTGACGTTAATGGTCTATGGCCGCAGACGACTGACGCAAGTGCCTTTGCTAACATCTCGACATCGCCTACAGCGCCTCTCCTGGGCTCGAGATCATATCGATTGGACCCTAGACGATGGAAAACCGTAGCCTCGTCAGATAAGTTCCAGTTTCAATTGGTGAGAGCTGATGACAGAGTTCGAGTGTGGCACAGACTTCACGAAACTATTGATCCCAGTTGTCAATAAGGTACTGTGCAAGCTGGTGGGCTGTGTTTACACGGAGTGGATTAGGTCCTCTCGTCCAGCTCAACCGATCATAGGCGGGAAGTTGTTGTTTGGCTACTTGGAGAGTATCTGCAGCCACTGACGGACATCATGTTGCCCAAGATGGAATTTTTATGGATGACAATGCACCATGTCGCTCGACCACAATTGTTTGCGATTTGTTTGAAGAACGTTCTGGACAGTTGGAGGACCTGACCTGAATCCCATCTAACATTTATGGGACATTATTGACAAGTCAGGTCTTGCAGAAAATCCTGCACTGGCAACACTTTTGCAATTATGGACGGCTGCAGAAGCAGCATGGAGCTCAATATTTCCGCAGGGGATTTCCAACGTCTCTTGTTGAGTCCATGCCATGTGGACTTGCTGCACCACGCAGGGCAACAGGACATCCGAGACGTCATTAGGAGATATCCCACGACTTTTGTCACCTCAGTGCATGAGTGCTATCGACACGATATCTCAAATTGATTCCCTGTTTCGGAACTTCTGGGAGGCTTTTGACACCGGTCTTCACAAGTGGCTTCTAAGTATAGTAGCAGTTGTCTGACTAGATTCGTAATATGCTATCAGTTCGTAATAATTGACGGAAAGTCATGGAGTGAAAGAGAACTAATGTCTGGCGTTTCCCAGAGAAGTGTTGTAGGCCCTCTGCTGTTAATGATCTATATAAATGATTTAGGAGACAATCTGAGCAAAATTGTTAGATTGTTTTCGGACGATATTGTCGTTTATCAAACAGTAAAGTCAAAAAGAATTGCAAAATGCTTTAGACAAGGTATCTTTATGGTGTGAAAAGTGCAAGTGACTCAATAATAAAAAGTGTGACGTCCTCCAAATAAGTACCAAAAATAATCCGTTATATCTCTGTTACACGTAAATCACACAAATTTCTACATCTAATTACGTACCACACCATCATTGTATGTCCAATGGCTAAGGGTATCTTGTACTGCTAATAGTCATTTCCCTGTATGGTCCAATAGGAAAGAGCGCGAGAGAAAAACAATCATCTCTACGCCTCCGTAAGAGCCCTAATTTCTCTTATATTCGTGATCTTACGCGAAATGTAAGTTTCCAGCAGTGTCGCTCTACAGTCAGCTACAAATGTCGGTTCTTTAAACTTTCTCAACAGCGTTTCGCGAAAAGAATGTTTCCTTCTCTCCAGGGATTTAAATTTCAATTCATAAAGCATCTTGCTTGTTGATCGAACCGAACCTACCGATAACAAATCTAGCGGCATGTCTCTGAGTTGCTTGGATATCTTTCTCCAGTCTAACGTTGTCTGAATCAGAAACACTCGAGCAATACTCAAAAATGGATCGCGCTAGTGTTCTACACATGGTCTCCTTTACAGATAAATCACAGATTCCTGAAATTCTGCCAATAAACAGAAATCGACCATTCGCCTTCGCCTCTACCTCCTTGCGTGTTCATTTCATTTCATATCGCCTTGCAATGTATAAGATTCGCACCAAGCTTGTGACATAATAGCAGCTGACACCCGGATGTGCATCGACTGAAGCCTATCGAGTTGCAGATGTCACTCCAAAGACTCAGATGTGAAATCAAAGGCTGTCGCGCAATTGAAATGTTAGAAAATTAATGGGACTAGCAAGTGAGTTATTACAAGCAACAGTAATAGAGGGTTCGTCTATCTACTAAGATTAAAGAGTAATCCAGGCTGATCCACATATATTGTATTCACAAGTGGAAGCAAGAAGAAACATGATTCGATAATAGCACAGTAAAACGTAAAATCTTTAGACATTTCTAGTTAAACACAACTGCAGTACGACAAATCCCGAATGGTTGTGGTAAAGAAAAGGATCAAATTAACAATTCGTAACTTATAAAAATGCATATATACCATTCCGCTGAGGATATGACGACTCCTTCAGTCTCACGTTGGGTGAAGATGTTACAGACAAAACTCCAGTCACACAATGTAGGCTTTCAAGGCCGGTATTGTCTTCACTTAAAACTTCCGGGCTGATAGTTTTATACATTGACCACGCCTACAAGCTAGGAAGTTTTAAGTGAAAACTCCAATGTCCTTGAATCTTAAGCGAGGCACCAATTACTTAGTAAAATTGTGAAACAAGATCCCATGAAGTTATACACTAAAGAGCCAAAGAAACTGGTACACCCACGTAACATCTTGTAGAGCCCCCAGCGAGTTTGGGTAAGTGCCGCAACAGCATCTGGCATGGATTCGACTAACGTCTGAAGTAGTGCTGGAAGGAAATGACACCATGAATCCTGCAGGGCTGTCCATAAATCAGTAAAAGTACGAGGGTGTTGAGATCCCTTCTGAACAGCACGTTGCAAGCTATCCCAGATATGTTCAATAATGTTCTTGTCTAGGGAGTTTGGTAGCCAGGGGAAGTGTTTAAACTCAGAATAGTGCTCCTCCAGCCACTCTGTAGTAATTCTGGACGTGTGGGGTTTCGCATTCCCCTGCTGGAATTGCCCACGTACATCGGAATGCACAATAGACATGAATGGATGCGGGTGATCAGACAGGATGCTTATGTACGTGTCACCTCTCAGAGTCGTATCTAGACGTATCAGGGGTCCCATAGCACTCCAACTGCACACGCCTCGCACCATTACAGACGGCCACTAGCCTGAACACTGTCCATGGATTCATGAGGTTTTCTATTTGCTCGTGCACGTCCATCCGCTCGATAAAATTTGAAACGAGACTCGTCTGACCAGGCAACATGTTTTCAGTCATCAACAGTGCAACATCGGTGTCGACGAGCCCAGGCGAGGAGTAAAGCTTTGTGTCGTGCAGTCATTAAGGTTACACGAGTGGGCCTTCGGTTCCGAAAGCCAATATCGATGATGTTTTGTTGAATGGTTCGCACGCTGAAACTTGTTGATGACGCAGCATTAAAATCTGTAGCAATTGCAGAAAGGTTGTACTTATGTCACGTTGAAACATTCTCCTCAGTCGTCGTTGGTCCCGTCCTTGCAAGCTCTTTTTCCGGCCGCTGCGATGTCGGAGATTTGATGTTTTACCGGATTCCTGATACTCATGGTACTCTTGTGAAATAGTCATACGGGAAAAATTCCCATTTCGTCGCTACGTCACAGATGCTGTGTCTCATCGGTCGTGCGCCGATTATAGCACCATGTTCAAACACAATTAAATCTTGATTATCTTCCATTGTAGCACCAGTAAGCGGTCTAACAACTGCGCCAGACGCTTGTTGTCTTATATAGGCGTTGCCGACCGCAGCGCCTTATTCAGCCTGTTTACGTATCTCTGTATTTGAATATGCATGCAGACACCAGGTTCAGTGTAGAAATGTGTCTATATTCTAACAGTCCTCATCTAATTTTCGCCTTGGCAGAAATATCTTACAATAACTTCTGTCCGCTGCAATATGTACTGCATGCGACGTCTTGCCGTCCACGGTTGGGGCCAGGTGCTGGATGTGAACACCATCTGAGGCTTGCAGTTTCCGAGTGTGTGACTCTGTCGACCTTCTGAATGCCACCAAGTTTCGAGCCCATCTCCAGTTTCTAAGTGTGCCATAGGTGTCCGCAAAATTCACGCTGCTCCCAATTTTTCATGGAACACTCACAAAAACACACTTATCTGCTGGTCAAAAAGTTTCTCAGTTGTTCTCCCAATGGGAAATCTCGCAGCAGAACTTTGCTACTATGTCCGACAAAATTTCTTTCAATGCTAGCCAGTCCCTTATTTTTCCACATTGGCAACATTTTAACAATTTAACATCCATCTCCCATTCCTGAGGGAAGTTCCTGCACTAACCAATGCGAACAGCACCAGTGCTTGCTTTTCTCGAAAAATAGTGTGCGATCCACCACTCCAGCTCCTTTATCTTAGATACTGTCCAATAATAGTTCCTATCACTACTTTCTGTATTGCTCAGGTCAACGAACTCCTTTGCCTGGCATCAGGATATCGGAACCCCGACTGTTTACAAGATGCGGCCGACATTCCACTCCAAAACACGAGATTTGTAATCTCACGAGCGGAATGAGATCTTATATACCTTACCAGAAACCTTTGCAATATTCTTTTGCGACCAGTGTTTGGCCTGCGGCCAGAATGAACCGTATGAACCGTGTGAGACCATTTTAACTGAATGAGCAACACGTAAAGAAACGCACAAGTCCCACACAGTCCCATCTTTCTCTTCAGCGCTCATTCCTAAGATCCATTCGGCGACATCCGTCCGCAAGATGCCTGTCTGCTACACGACGCCTTTTACACAATACCCTGAGGGCCGCCGGTTGTTCAGGGGTGATCGTCCTGCACCGCGTTGTGAAAGTCTTCAGGTCTCCGGCTACCTTATCCCTTTGAGGCACCTTTTCAGCTCATGGCTAGCAAGCTGTCCCTAGTCGGAAGGCCCTAAGATTGCCAAATTCCCCAGCCCTGTACTACATGCAAACGAAATACTCAGACTTAATCAGGTTTACTTTACAAGAGGACGGCTCGCTCTCTTGAAACAGTCTGCAGTGTGGCTCCTCGTCGAATGCTTTCTGGAAATCTAGAAATTGGGATCTTATTTTAATGTAAAAACTCGAATTAATAAAAAAAAGGAAAAATCTATCACATGAACGAGAATTAATTAATGATAATGAGGAGGAATGACAGTTTGGCGTCAGCCTGAAACGCTTAAAACGTTACACCTAGAAATTTAAGCAACTTGTCTGTGTAAATCAGCATACTGCTCTATGAAATTTCGTGATTGCCGCCGGATTACGTCGACTTCTTGCCACGATATTTTGGCTGACAACCCTACCACATTCAAGCTTATGACATTCCACGCCCCGACTCGTATAACGTTATCCTTTCGTTGATTATTCAGTCTTTTTCTCATGGTCTATGGTCACCTGCCCCTTGGCAGTCGCCTCCCGGAGATCCAGTTGGAGGACCTTTCCGGAATCTTTTGCCAATGGAGAGATCATCATGACACTTTTTCAATTACAGGCCACAAGTCTTGCGGATACACGTCATATGTCTTTAATCCAGCGGTTTATATTGCCTGCTGCATCCTCACGCCGTTGATCATAGTTGATTCTTCCGCCTTTAGGGGCAGTTTCCCATCCCAAGCCAAGAGAGTGCCCTGAACTTCTGTCTGCTCCTCCGTCCTCTTTGACTAGGTCGTTGGCATAATGAGAGCGACTTCTTAAGCGGGAAGTCTTCGGCCGTCAATGCTGATTCCATACCAAAATTTAAGCGGCGGCGGGTTTCGAAACCGGAACCGAGGACGTTTTGATTACTAATCAAAGACTCTACCCCCTTTTTCTCTTTCTGCTTTTTTTTTAATCTTTCGTTGCATTTTTCGGGACGGACGTCCCACAACACCCATAGAAGTTCATCGTTGATTTCGTTAACTCAGTTTTTTTATTACCGAAGGCAGTTAACCTTCTGACCGAACATGCTGAGTTACCGCGCCGACTCTGAGGGCAGCGAAAAAGTTCAAAGCAGGGTAGCTTGTTTTGCATTGTCGCATAACACGAGAGAGAATGCCACGCGTATGATACACGATTTGGTGTGTCAGTCATTAAAACAAAGTCTTTTTTCGTCGCGGCGACATATTTTCACGAAGCTTCGATAACAAAGTTACTGCTCCGAATGCTAAATTTTTTAACTTCCCCATACTTATGGACAAATAACCACCACGATAAAATGAGAGAAATGAGAGCCCATACGGATAGATTTAGGTGTTCTCTTTTCCTACGTACTATTCGAGAAAGTGGCGGTAGAGAAAGAGTTTGAAAGTGATTCTCTGAAACCCATGCCAAGCACTTAATTGTTTATATTGCACAGTTGTCATGTGAATGTGGATGGACGGATGGATGAGACGGTGCGTGACCAATATTAAAGACTCTGTGCCCAAGCCAATTGAAAGGAAAAGTGACTGTGGGAATTCCTCTGTAGGTGCGTTATTCTCACTTTTTCTCATGTTCGCTACGCAAGGATGTATTAGGTGTGTCATAATTAACTGTGTAAACGCACACAGTTGGAAGTACGCGATTCTAGAGACGAAAATTTCGCAGTAAACATGGCCTCTAAAACGCCTACCTTAAGAGCTGTGAGCACTTCTTCAGTAGAAGGAGTGTGTTTCACTGTAGCGAAGAGGAAGTGGTGCTCTTAGCTGTTAAGGCGTTCGTTTTAGAGCGCACATTAAATGGGACTTCTTCAGTTCTAGAATCGCGTACTTTGAACTGTGTGCGTTTGCGCCATTAATTGTGATACATTCCGCATCATCCTGACAGCAGAATAGTCGCACAGGATTCGTCGAATACAGGTTGTCTAAATTTACCCAACTAAGTTTCACGAGAACGTCGGTCGCCATTCACACATTCCATTTCATATGCCAGAGCGTCGCTTCACATCTTCGTATGAGTTACACCGACCTGTTACTATCCTAGCAGCGCGTCTTTGAACTGATTCACTGTCTGTTGTGAAGCCTACACGGTAAAGACTCGAAGCTCTCCAACAACACTCTAGTACTGATTACACTAGCGTCTTGTACGTGATTTCCTTTGTGTATTCACTGCACTTTCCTGCAGTCCTACAAATTTTACCTGATTCTCTAATTCCGTAGTCATAACGACTTACACGATGTTTTGCCGGAGAAGACTATCTCTGTCAAGTACATATTCCAGTATTTTCTCATTATTGTGGTCTGAGCACCGCATTACGCTGTTGGTGATCTACGTATGCAGATAGGGACTCGGTCGCGGATGTTGCACTCGTGCTCTCCGGGTGGAAGCGTATTGCGGAAACAGGATGTATGAGGCTCACTTTGCGCACTGATGTCAGTTGTGAAGTACAAGTTCTTTGGAAGGGTAAGAGCTTATCACCGCTCAGACAGGGTCGCAATTACTGACGCAGTTGGAGCAGGGTGACGAAATAAATCAACGGTGTTCTCAATTCGCGTGAAGTTGTGCGGAAAACTTGGCGGAAAAGCTGCAAAGCTTGACCCAGAATTGACGTTCCAAATAATTCCCCACTTCCTCAATCACCTCGCCGCCTCGCTCGGCTATCAGAATTCGACTGCAATTCTGATAAACAGGCTGGGCCAACAGATACTATTCTCTCAAAGTGTTCAAACCGAAATTGAAGTCGACCATTTTAAACTACGTTCTAAGATGGAAGAAAGACCTGCCACGAAGGAATTACTAAATTGAATTTTCCCATTGTGAGAGTACTGAAGGGCGACCTAACTGTTAAAAGCAAATTCAACAGCCAAGACAACGGGTTCCGACTGACTTGGCTGTCATCTTCAAGTATGAAATAGCTTTATATAAAACTTGCTGATTTTTCCCTGAACATCACGCAAAAGACGTCAAGTAGATAAAAGTCAGCACATTATAAAAGGTTTTTCGTCGCTAAAATTTTGAAAAACATAAAGTACCTTTGCCAAACGCCATGTCCATATACATATTTTTATCCAATTGACATTTTGTGCTTGAATTTCAGCGTAAAATGAACACGTTTTATAAAAAGATTTTTAAGACTTGAAGATGACAGGAAAATCTGTTGAAACCGATTGTCTTAAATAAAAAAAAACTTTTTATGCGATCTCGGCTGTTCAATCATTTTTAACAATTATCTGAATGGGACAGAAATCGGTAGATGTAATGTACATCTACAGACAAACAAATGATCACAGTTTCATAAAAATTGGATGGTTTATTCAGGAGAAAGAGCTTCGCAAATTGAGCAAGTCAGTAACGCGTTGGTCCACCGCTGGCCTTTAAGCAAGCGATTATTCGGTTTGGCATTGGTTGACAGCGTTGTTGGATATCCTCATAAAATATTTTACCAAATGTTGCCCAACTCGCGCGTGAGATAGTCAAAACCCCGAGTTGATTGGAGGGCTCTACCCATATCGCTCCAAACGTACTCAGTTTTGGAGATATCCGGCGACCTTGCTGGTCGAAGTAGGGTTTGGTTAGCACGAAGACAACCAGTTGACACTCTCGCCGTGTGCGTCGGGCATTATCTTGCTGAAATGCAAGCCCAGGATGGCCGACCACGACTGGCAACAATATAGAACCCAGAATGTCGTCGACGTACCGCTGTGTTGTAAGGGCGCTGCGTGTAACAACCAAAGGGTAAATGCTGTGAAATGAAATGGCACCGCAGACCACTACCCCTGGTAGTCTGGCCTGTGGGGAGTAACTGTCGGGTTGGTATCCAATCGCTGTCTCAGTCTTCTCCAGACACGTTTTCGATGGGCATCGGGGCAGAGTTCCAAGCAGGACTCATTGCTGGAGACAGTTCTACTCCAGTCAATGAGATTCCAGGGCGAAGACTTGTCTGAAGATGCCCCAGATAGCGGTGGGATATTGTACCCCCCGTTTCGTTGCCATTCCTGGCAAGCTATCCTGGGCTTACAGTTCAGCAAGATAACGCCCGCCCATACTCGGCGACAGATTCTACTGCTTGTCTTCCTGCTTCTCAAATCCTGCTTTGGCCAGAAGGTCACTGGATATCTCCCCAACATAAATAAATGAGGATGGACCAGTAAAATCACGAGAGCAAAATTGGTAACCATCCGTGAACGACGAATATTCTCGTATCAGCTGCAGTAAATAAATGTCTTGCATTCATGGGCAACTATCTTTATCATATTTCACCTTTATAAAGCGTTTCGCAATATCTCTACCATCTCTCTATGGTATCAAAGCAAAAATTTTTGCACCATAAGAAGACAGACAGGTGACTGTACGACCACAAAATTAACTGCGGTATGAAACCAAAAAGGTACTCAGTGTAGATGTAAGTAATCTGTTGATTTAACTGTATGAATTTCAGATAATGTAAGCATTTATGCCACTGGGCGGCTCTGGTTTATTGCGTCGCAACACAAAGACAATCATGTGGCTTGGAGATTAGCCTGGTACTACAAAAACTGGCCATGTGCGAGTAGGGTTCGCCCATACACCTTCAATAATGTGGATTATGCACAAGTAGAGAATCAGGTTCCGCGCTAGATGAACTATATAGTGACCAAAATGGCCTTTAACATTTGAAAATTTAATACTGCATCGAATAATGTTGTGAGAGAGGTAAAAATTGACTCACGTGATTGAAATGACATGATGTCTTATTGAAAAAAAAAATTGACCAACAGATGGCACTTCATATGATAAAAAAGCAATAATTATAATCAGAATTGATTTTTAGCAAAGACCTTGTTCTTTGTAACGTATGTTCAATATGTCAGCCGTCGTTCATCAATAATACTTGTGGTCGAGGGACAATGTCGTGAACAGCACTGTACAGCATATCAGGAGATAAGGTGAGAAATTTTCACCAGGTGTTGTCTTTTAGCATGCCTAAGTAGGTCGGATGGTCACGGTAGACTTGGGACTTCAGGTAATCCCACAATCATTAATCACACGGCTTGAGGTCTGGGGGCCTGGGAGGCCAGGCATGACGGAAGTGGCGACTCAGCATGCGATCCTCACCAAACGATGTGCGTAAGAGATCTTTCTCATGTGTAGCAGTATGGGGTGGAGTCCCATACTGCGTAAAAGTCGTACCTTCTAGCAGGTATTCATCATCCAGGATAAGGATGATGTTTACCTCACTTCCGATACGCTGACAGTTTGAAAAGTAGCACCATGCGCTTTTAGCGCCATCTGTTGGTCGGTTTCTGAATCCGCTTTTAGTTTCAATAAAGTTTTCCGGTAATGCTTCGCCTTATCAAGCACCATTTTAGAGGGGAAGAAGAAAATACATCATGTTTCGCTGATGTTATTGCCAGGCTAATAAAGCTTTTTTTATTACTTTCAAACAAGTCAAACTGAGGTTGCGCTACATGGGTGTTACAGAGACGAGAAGGAGATGACATTTACCGGTCGTAGCTGTGGTACCATCGATGTCTAAAATGTTTACAGACTGTATCTCATTTCGTTATTATAGTCAATTATTAAATAATACCAAGATCTATAGCATGTTTAGCATACGATGTCACATTTTTGGACAGTTTAGCACAACAAATCATGCTAAAGTCTTAATGTATCAATTAAACTGCATACTTTCGTAACACGCAAGTGTAACCACTAAAATCTCTAAATACGACAGGCTAGCTTTGTCAGCATTTAAGTGAAGATGGCGCTTGCTCATTAGGTTTAAAACGCTTATTGTGCTGCCATGAGTCTCCGGAGCAGTAAGGTCTTTGGACAAGGATCCACACAGAGCTATCCACTTTCGACTAATTTTAGAAGTCAGGCAAACATTATAGTGACCCCCTCGGCGATAAAAGATTATAAACAGACCCTTTTGTGTATCCTCTTATATAATAAAGGTACTTGGATCCATCATTTTCTGTGACTGCTCCAACATAAGACCACTTTCCATTAGTATTTACAGTAAATGCTGATATGGTATATCCCTCCCAGTCGTAAACCTATTATTTCTATCTATTGTGTTTGAAGTAATTTGTAAGCATTGTTGGCACATCTGCAATGGTCTGCTCTTGTTCCAGCACTAGATTAGATTTTTCCTACATGGTAGTTCGTTTCGCCAAATACTCCAGTTTGCGTTTTTAGAGTTCGAGCTCTTACATTACAGTTTTCTTTTACACATACATAACCCTTTAATTAAACTGAAAGGAGTAATTTCTCTAACAGGGTGTCGTTCAGTTCTGTTTGATACGTTTGTTATTTCTTCTTAGGACCTGTGGAATTACATTTTAGGGAATCAATTCTGACTTGACGATATCTGTATTTGAAAGTGTCGTGAAGAAGAATGTCCTGAGAATAGGTTCATTTTCCGTCAATCAATCCCTGTTTCTTATTTCAAAATTACTGGTTGCTGGCAATGGCACCTCGCTTCAGATCTGTTAAGTAGCAAAATAAATTAAAGTAGGGTTATAATTCTGCGCTACAAAGCTTACAAAATTTTCTAATCTAACTGCAATACAAAGATTCCATAACATACCATATATAGCAGTTACATAGTAACATGGCATAATGGAACTATTAGTTCATACTGGAATGTTCTGGCCTTATATTAAGATTATAATCGAAATATGATTGAGAGGTCTTCATGGATTCCGCCTATCCACCTTTTCTTTGGTCTACCTAGTCCTCTTCTTTCGCAGTGACTTACGTCCACAGCTTTCAAATGCCTTCAGTGTTCATCCACCAAAGGGAAATTACGTGACCATACTAGTCGTTTGGCTCCGATTACACCTAAAATATTTGTGGTATCGAAGATCTCATCCAGCTCAGAATTATGCCGCATCCTCTGTTCTCCATTGATCTCGTCTTGCACCACGACCCAGATCTTCCTTAAGACTTTCCACTGGAAAACGAAACAATTTAACTCCTTTTTCGAGACACTCAATGTTGCACAACTATGGAACCATGCAGACCTCGTTATTGGCGCGAACTTTGTATAGCTGGAGTCTGAAATGTCTTCACAAGCTGCGAGACTGAAGTACGATCAGTTCCCGTTAGGATTATCGTTATGATGTCTGCCTCACATGATGAATCCTCTGTAAAAGCTACTCCCAGGTATTGAATGTGATGAACCTTTTTATAGGATCTGGTTTGACACAGTGGGTGCCTTGCATGAGCATGCGTCCCGCTCATCAACACATACCCTATCTTCGATTCACTCACCAGGCGACAGATCTTACTCGCTGTGACCTTCACGTTGTCGATCATCATATAAGATGTGCCATTTTTCCACCTACGGCCTCGATCACATCAAAATGCTGGTGGAAGGCTTCCCTCATCAGATTTTCGAGAGGCAGAATGAAAAATAGCGGCTGCACGCCGTCTCCTTGTCTCAGCTTACTGACTCTGTTAAAGCTTCCGTAGCTTAGCTCCTGAGCCTCACTTTCCCTTTCGAATCAGTGAGAGAAATTCTAAATAGTCTGAGTAGTTTCTTAAATACTCCAAACTCGATTAATCATTTCACCAGGCTCTCCCAATGAATGCAGTCATATTCCTTCTTCAAATGTATGAGGAGTACTTGAAGGTTGGAAAGGTAGAACGAAAGGAGCTGGTAGTGGAAAGTGCCAGTAGAAACCCATCTACCCAAAAAGTATCGGTCAGTGCTGCTCCTTACGAAGAAACAACAAAATTTACTCACGTTTATTACAGTTAGGCTTAACAGAAGTACATAAGAATTAGCATCACTTACTCGATAAGCATCAAAAGAATTTATAAAGCGTCCATTAATCTGCGTATTTACAGTAAGCAACAACCTACTGTCACCAACAGTCTTGACGTGCACATCCCCTGGTAAAATGATGCAGTTTTGCAGTTTTTCCAGGGAATTTAACTAAAACATTTGAAAAACTTTTCAAAGCATTGAAACTGATAAAACATTCGTAATAAAAACACGAAAACAGGTAATTACAGGATAACACATGACCATCCTTAATATAACTTACCGTAACTTAGCCATACAAGAAAACCATTCATATTTTTAAATGAAGAGTTGTAGATGCATGAATTTAATAATGTTAAATAAGGACATGCAAGGTGAAGACTGTAGTTACAACAGGGAATAACTTTACATTAAGTATAACTGAACAGCCCTTTATAGCTATTAATGTTGATACCGTAATAGAAACAGAACAGCGCATTATCTAGCTAGTATACACATACAGTTTATCGGTATATATAAAACGCTTCGTAAACCCAACGCCAGTAAAAAAAAAAAAAAAAAAAAAAAAAAAAAAAAAAAAAAAAAAAAAAAAAAAAAAAAACGACAGAACACAGGTTATGAAAACTTGTACACGTAATCCTCATAATACGTCACAATTTACACATAAACATTTTAACATTCTACTAGGAGAGCTATAACTACTGTAATGGAAAACATAACCAGAGCCAAATAGCACTGCAAAGACGATTGGAGAACGAATGAAGCTTGGCAAATTAAATAAAAGGCGCCCAGGTCAAGCGTGCAAAGACGATGCACAGAAACCCACAAGTCAGTCTGATGTGGTCGTGAGGAGCGTGGTTTTAAAATTCTTCCACATGACTGAATCTTCTGCTCAGCTTGCAGTGCAATGAACTTAGAAGTCTACCGCTAGCGTTCTACGTATATCTGCCACCGGTCTTTCACTAGCCCGGTACTTCATACTGTATCATGTGCAGTCTTTTGGGATCCACTCTCTGTAATCCAGATCATCATTAATATTTGGTGGATTTTCTTCTAATGCCTCTCACCTTCAGCTTCAATAACTTGCACCCGTATTGCATTATGTCCTGGACTTCCGTCCTTCTTCAGATACATTATGTGATCCTCCAGTATAGATGGTTGATAGTCTAAATCTTAAGTGGCAGGATATTGGAATTCTAGATTTTTAGGTAAATATCAGTTGCGGAGCTCCATGAAGTATAGTATGCATCTCACAGCGCTGTTTAACCCGTTGGTGTGTATGGTCTCATTATTACGCTTGAAGAGCTTTCGGCGAAAAAAGTTTACGATAAATCTTTCAAGCCTCATCTTGTCGAGTCTCCTCTATCATTTCTTCGACGTATATTCACTATGTTCTCCTCAGGGTTACTTGTGTAGTACTCTGCACTTCTGCGAATTGTACTTTACGTTGTGCAAAGCCTCGCAGCCAGCTCTCCTTGGCTTCTCTTCACTTGGCTAAGGCCATAACACAATCGTCCCCAGATCAGATCTTCTTGTCCGTGGTCTCCTTTTTAGTGACAGCATTGCCACCTCATTGTCTTCTTTCCACACGTCTTCTGCGTTCTTTTGTGCATCGTTTTCCTGCAGAATTAAAAAGTTGTTGCTGAGATGAAGCTGATAATCGTCTTTTCTTGTGGTGACATAGAGGGTATCGGCGGGGTAACGCACTAGTTACTTAACATTGTTTCTGCCTTTGGCTTTGGGTTATTCTTCTAGACAGCTTTTTACTATCAAATGGCCACTCTAGCACTATGCACCCAGTACTGTCTCTGCAAGCACCACCTCGCTCTTTACTCTATTTCATTAATTAATTCCGAAGTTCGTTTAGAAGTATTTCGATTAGAAATATCTGCTACACCGTCTCTTTCTATGATGCAAAGGCGATGAATCTGATGCTTTTGTCGTTGCTGAGTTGATGCAAACTGTGTCCTGCAGATGTTGAATTGAATAGATCTTCTCTTCCCACCTTCCATTCTTATCGCCGAGTAGACCTTTACAGCTTCTGTTCGGAATGACTTCAGCCACTACTTTCGGTTTCGTATAGAATCTGTCCTTCACCATCGACATCTTACGTGTCTTCCAGCATGTTATTAACATTGATATTCTAGGCATCACTGACGAAAACCCAGACATATTGACAGCTAAAGCCTTACTCACAGAAGGGCCTACATTTAAAGCTAAATTACAGCAACTATAAACTATATCATAGTGTTTTCGTCGTCAAGGGAAGATTAATATGGAACTCAAAAGTAAACGTTCATATTGAGATGAGGAAATCCCCAATAAGAAACTTTAATATCGTGGCCCTATAATTTTTTGTCAGTCGCATGTGAAACACATAATTATTTCAGAATATATCCCAAACAGATGAAAATATCCTACTTTTAGGCCTCTTTATAGTAAAGGTTATTCTACAAATATCACTAGCTACCACCCAGTCACATTTCTTACACCATTTTTCAAAATTTCTGTGAAGGTACTGTACTCGACGGTTGTCATTCACCTGTGTAATAATGAAGCAGTCAATCCCATTTTGTATTTAAAAAATGGCTACTTTACTCAAGATGTTGTTTATAATTTCACTGAACTCATAAAATATTTTAAAGACAAAAGATCATTACCTGTAATCTTCCGTGACATGCTTGAGTACACAGGTCGTTTAGTTCCTATTTGAGACACGGGATGCAGAAAGTTACACTGGGATATTTGTGTAGTTCAAACAACAATGTCGTATTATATTCCTGGGTAGGAATCACAATAGGTATTCCAGAGGGTTCGATAATGGGTCCTTACTGCTGTTATTCTATCTACCGTGTTATTTGTATCAGAACGGAAAATCAGTCCTTTTTGATGAATATACAAGCATTATTGTCAAGTCAATCAAAGGGGAATCTCCAGGGAAAATAGTAAATGAAGTTATTAACTGGTTTTTCACAAATCGAATAGACTTAAACTTTGAAGAAACATAATTCAACCAGTATTACGCTTTCAAATATACTTCACCTGCTGTGAGTTTCCAAAGAAAAATGATGACAGTATAGAGTTCTATGTAACTGGGTGTGCAAAGTGATAAAAACATCAAAGAGGAGAAACTGTATAATAGACTTGCTGAGACGTTTAAGACATCTCACTTTTCTGCGAGAATATTTGCTACTTTGAGGACAAAGAATTCGCTAAGCTAATATATTTTGGACATTTTGATTCACCGATACCTTAAGATATAATATTCTAGGATAAGTCTTCACTTAGGTAAGAAGTATTTATTGCATATCAGAAAGTATTTACTATTATATGTGTGAAGCTGACAAGCATATATCTCGCAAGCCTGTATTTAAACAACTGGGAACATTACCCCCAGCCTCGCAGAGCATAGATTCACGCAGGACGTTTATTGTCAACTATCCGTTGCAGTTTAAGGATAATAGAGATATTATTATTCAAATGTAGACTGAAGTTGTTTCTCCCTAAGAGTTCCTTCTATACCATGTAGGAACTCTTGAATAGAAATAATCAGATAATTGCAAATCGGTAAATGGTTGGCACGAAGACATGTGTGTGTAGGGTAGAAAATTAAATTTGTAATGTAATTAGGAAACTTCACTTCTGGGCTAATAGTTCTATTCTATAGACGAATTTGTAAATATCGAGTGGTAGTATGTGTAGAGTAGCATGTGTAGAATAGAAAAAATACATTTACGAAACAAATTGCAACAGCAAGCAGGAGTTGTGAGACATAAACGAAAGTTGATAGGCGTGTTTCTGCACCTCAAAGGTGATATCCATTAACATTTCGTGTCAATTGCGTAAGACTGACGCTAGTAGCTCTTCTACGAGGAGGATGCAAGTAAGGTTACCTTTAAATAAATTCTGCAATTGTCGTGAGCATTGGTTACCTTCGACACTGGACGTAGTGAGGTGCCTTTAAGGCGACAAAGACGCAATTATCAACACAATACTGAGTTTGAGTGAGTCGTGTAATAGGGCTACGAGAATCCAGATGTTCAATTTTCGATACTGCAGAAAGACTCGGCAGGAACGTTGCCACTGTACATGACTGTTGTCACCGGTGGTCACGAGAACGTACGGTCGCAAGAAGACCAGGCTTCGGACAGCTACGTGGCATTAACGAGAAAGACGACCATCGTGTTCGAGTGGGGCTCTGGAGCATAGTACTGTATCTGCAGCAGCAGTTTGAGTAGCTGATGGCAGCAGAGACACACAGAATTTTTATAAATCGTTTACTTCAAAGACAGCTCCGAGCCAGACGCCCTGCAGCGGGCACTCCACTGACCCAAAATCACCGCCATTTGCGACTTTAGTAGCGTCAAGCGAGAGCTCACAGAAGGTTAGGTTGGAGGTCTGTTGTGTTTTCTGATGAAAGCAAGTTCTGCCTCGGTTCCAGTCATGACCGTGAATTTGTTAGAGGGAGGCCCGCTGAGGGCCTGCAACCAATCTGTATGCGTGCTAGACACACTCTCCTGTTCATCCCACACTCACTCACTGCAGATTTTACGTCAATCTGTAGATTCGACCTGTCGTGCTATCATTCCAGGTGGTGTTTTCCAACTGGATAACGCTCGTCTGCATACCACTGTTGGAACCTATCATGCTCCACAGAGTATCAACATGGTGCCTCGGCCTGCTCGCTCACGAGATCTGTCTCCTGTCGAGCAGTTATGGGACCCCATAGGACGACATCTCCAGTGTCATCCAAAAACAGCACTAACCACCTCTGTATTGACTGACCAATGGCAACAGACACGCAAGTCCGTCCCACAAACTGACATTCGGCACCTGTACAACGCAATGCATGCACGTTTGCATACTTGCATTCAACATTCAGACAGTTTACACCGGTTATTAATGTTCAGAATTTCACATTTGCAACGGCTTACCTTTATTTATTTTATTTTTATTTACTCGCCAAGCTCCGTAGGATCAAATTAAGGAGCAAATCTCCAAGGTCATGGAACGTGTCATTACATGAAATTACAACATAAACGTAATAACAGATAAAAATAAATGTTCATGAACCTAAAAAAAGTCAGTCCATAACTTTAAGTAAACGCTATCAGCAATACAATAAAAATCAGCTTAATTTTTCAAGGAACTCCTCGACAGAATAGGAGTGACCCATGAGGAAACTCTTCGTTTTCGATTTGAACGCGCGTGGATTACTGCAAAGATTTTTGAATTCGAGTGGCAGCTTATTGAAAATGGATGCAGCAGTATATCGCACACCTCTTTTCAAAAGATTTAAGGAAATCCGATCCAAATGCAGGTTTGATTTCTGCCTAGTATTAACCGAGTGAAAGTTGCTTATTCTTGGGAATAAACTAATATTGGTAACAAGAAACGACAATAAGGAATGTACGTATTGAGAGGCCAATGTCAAAATACCCAGACTCGTGAACAGAGGTCGACAAGAGGTTCGTGAACTAACACCGCTTATTGCCCAAACCGCCCGTTTCTGAGCCAAAAATATCCTTTTGGAATGGGAAGAGTTACCCAAAATGTAATACCATACGACAATAGCGAATTAAAATAAGCAAAGTAGACTAATTTTCGTGTCCAACGATCACTCACTTCTGATACCGTTCGAATAGCAAAAATGGCAGCATTAAGTCTTTGAACAAGATCCTGAACGTGGGCTTTCCACGACAGCTTGCAATCTGAAATTTGAACTGTTCAGTTTCACTAATCATATGCCCATTCTGTGAAATTAAAACGTCAGGTTTTGTTGAATTGTGTGTTAGAAACTGTAAAAACTGAGTCTTACTGTGATTTAGCTTTAGTTTATTTTCTACAAGCCATGAACTGAGGTTATGTACTGCATTATTTGAAACTGAGCTAATGTTGCACACAACATCCTTCACTACCAAGCTAGTGCCATCAGCAAACAGAAATATTTTATAGTTACCAGTAATACTAGAGGGCATATCATTTATATAAATAAGGAACAGGAGTGGCCCCAACACTGATCCCTGGGGCACCCCCCACTTGACATTACCCCACTCAGACCACACATCACAGACGTTATCAACATTGTGAATAATGCCCTTTTACCGCCTGTTGCTAAACTAAGAGGTGAACCAATTGTGAGCTACTCCCTGTATTCCATAATGGTCCAACTTCTGGAGCAATATTTTGTGATCAACACAATCAAATGCCTTAGTTAAATCCAAAAATATGCCAAGCGCTCGAAACCTTTTGTTTAACTCATCATGTACCTCACAGAGAAAAGAGAACATAGCATCTTCAGTTGTTAAACGACATTCTAAAGCCGAACTGTACATTTGATAGCAAATCGTGTGATATAACATGATCAATTAACTTTACATACCTAGTCTTTTCAATAACTTTTGCAAACACTGATGGCATAGAAATAGGTCTAAAAGTATCTACATTATCCCTTCCTCCCTTTTTATAAAGCGGCTCTACTACTGAGTACTTTAATCGCTCAGGAAACTGACCATTCCTAAAGGAAAAATTACAAATATGGCTAAATACAGGGCTAACATGTGCAGCACAGTACTTTAATATTCTACTAGACACTCCATCATAACCATGAGAGTCCTTAGTCTTCAGTGATTGAATTATTGACTCGATCTCCCTCTTGCCTATATCACAGAGGAGTATTTCAGACATCAATCTCTCCCTGCCGTTGTTGGATAAGCAGCTGCATCAGCAAGTCGTATACTCCTAGCTCACTCATTTGCTACATAGTTTAATTCTTAATTTCTTTGCGTGTTTTTGGTACTTGCATTGTTTAATTCATAAATTTCTGGCGTATTATAGTATTTGAGAGTTGTAGCATCTCGTTTTAGTACCTGAATAGTGTAAATTCGCGTAGTCGTTTGTCTTCTGTTTTTGTTTTGAACGGCCAGTGTCGGTTGGTCACAGTCAGTGTGCTCCCTGCCGTCGTTGGACAAGCAGCTGCAGCAGCAAATCGTATACTCCTAGCTCACTCATTCGCTACATAGTTTAATTCTTAATTTCTTTCGTGTTTTTGGTACTTGCATTGTCTAATTCATAAATTTCTGGCGTATTATAGTATTTGAGAGTTGTAGCATCGCGTTTTAGTACCTGAATAGTGTAAATTCGCGTAGTCGTTTGTCTTCTGTTTTTGTTTTGAACGGCCAGTGTCGGTTGGTCAGTCAGTGTGCTCCCTGCCGCCGTTGGATAAGCAGCTGCAGCAGCAAGTCGTATACTCCTAGCTCACTCATTTGTTACATAGTTTAATTCTTAATTTCCTTGCGTGTTTTTGGTACTTGCATTGTTTAATTCATAAATTTCTGGCGTATTATAGTATTTGAGAGTTGTAGCATCGCGTTTTAGTACCTGAATAGTGTAAAATCGCGTAGTCTCCTTCCGCCGCCGAGCAGTGTGTCAGCAGTGCGCAAGTAGCAGCATTACTGCATTTACTAGGCAATCTTGTATTTTAATAACCGTTTAAATTTTGTGTCGATTTGTCTGCGCTCTTTGTAGATTAGTTCAGACGTTCTTTGCACAACAGTTTTTAGCATGGATAGGGACTGCAACTGCTGTGTTCGGATGCAGGCTGAGTTGGCATCCCTTCGCTCCCAGCTTCAGGCAGTGTTGGCTTCGGTCACACAGCTTGAGGCTGTTGCCAATGGGCATCACTGTGGGGTTCCGAATGGGGGTTTGTCGGGGACGGCCAGCTCGTCCCACGCATCCCCCGATCGGACTACGACTGTGGTTGCCCGGGATACTGCCCGCATTGAGGCTGATCCCTCACCTGTGGTAGAGTGGGAGGTCGTCTCAAGGTGTGGCAGGGGGCGAAAGACACTCCGAAGGGCTGAACGGAAGGCCTCTCCAGTTTGTCTGACGAACCGGTTTCAGGCTCTGTCTCAGGCTGATACTGATCTTCGGCCTGACATGGCTGCTTGTTCTGTTCCAGAGGTTGCCCCTCAGTCTGCAAGATCCGGGCGGTCGCAGAGGGTGGGCTTACTGGTAGTTGGGAGCTCCAACGTCAGGCGCGTAATGGGGTCCCTTAGGGATATGGCAGCAAGAGAGGGGAAGAAAACCAATGTGCACTCCATGTGCATACCGGGGGGAGTCATTCCAGATGTGGAAAGGGTCCTTCCGGATGCCATGAAGGGTACAGGGTGTACCCATCTGCAGGTGGTCGCTCATGTCGGCACCAATGATGTGTGTCGCTATGGATCCGAGGAAATCCTCTCTGGCTTCCGGCGGCTATTTGATTTGGTGAAGACTGCCAGTCTCGCTAGTGGGATGAAAGCAGAGCTCACCATCTGCAGCATCGTCGACAGGACTGACTGCGGACCTTTGGTACAGAGCCGAGTGGAGGGTCTGAATCAGAGGCTGAGACGGTTCTGCGACCGTGTGGGCTGCAGATTCTTCGACTTGCGCCATAGGGTGGTGGGGTTTTGCGTTCCGCTGGATAGGTCAGGAGTCCACTACACGCAACAAGCGGCTACACGGGTAGCAGGGGTTGTGTGGCGTGGGCTGGGCGGTTTTTTAGGTTAGATGGCCTTCGGCAAGTACAGAAAGGGCAACAGCCTCAACGGGTGCAGGGCAAAGGCAGGACATGCGGGGACCAAGCAGCAATCGGTATTGTAATTGTAAACTGTCGAAGCTGCATTGGTAAAGTACCGGAACTTCAAGCGCTGATAGAAAGCACCGAAGCCGAAATCGTTATAGGTACAGAAAGCTGGTTGAAGCCAGAGATAAATTCTGCCGAAATTTTTACAAAGGTACAGACGGTGTTTAGAAAGGATAGATTGCATGCAACCGGTGGTGGAGTGTTCGTCGCTGTTAGTAGTAGTTTATCCTGTAGTGAAATAGAAGTGGATAGTTCCTGTGAATTATTATGGGTGGAGGTTACACTCAACAACCGAGCTAGGTTAATAATTGGCTCCTTTTACCGACCTCCCTACTCAGCAGCATTAGTGGCAGAACAACTGAGAGAAAATTTGGAATACATTTCACATAAATTTTCTCAGCATGTAATAGTCTTAGGTGGAGATTTCAGTTTACCAGATATAGACTGGGACACTCAGATGTTTAGGACGGGTGGTAGGGACAGAGCATCGAGTGACATTATACTGAGTGCACTATCTGAAAATTACCTCGAGCAATTAAACAGAGAACCGACTCGTGGAGATAACATCTTGGACCTACTGATAACAAACAGACCCGAACTTTTCGACTCTGTATGTACAGAACAGGGAATCAGTGATCATAAGGCCGTTGCAGCATCCCTGAATATGGAAGTTAGTAGGAATATAAAAAAAAGGGAGGAAGGTTTATCTGTTTAGCAAGAGTAATAGAAGGCAGATTTCAGACTACCTAACAGATCAAAACGAAAATTTCTGTTCCGACACTGACAATGTTGAGTGTTTATGGAAAAAGTTCAAGGCAATCGTAAAATGCGTTTTAGACAAGTACGTGCCGAGTAAAACTGTGAGGGACGGGAAAAACCCACCGTGGTACAACAACAAAGTTAGGAAACTACTGCCAAAGCAAAGAGAGCTTCACTCTAAGTTTAAACGCAGCCAAAACCTCTCAGACAAACAGAAGTGAAACGATGTCAAAGTGAAGCGTTCAGGGAATTCGAAAGTAAAATTCTATGCACCGACTTGACAGAAAATCCTAGGAAGTTCTGGTCTTATGTTAAATCAGTAAGTGGCTCGAAACAGCATATCCAGACACTCCGGGATGATGATGGCATTGAAACAGAGGATGACACGCGTAAAGCTGAAATACTAAACACATTTTTCCAAAGCTGTTTCACTGAGGAAGACCGCACTGCAGTTCCTTCTCTAAATCCTCGCACAAACGAAAATATGGCTGACATCGAAATAAGTGTCCAAGGAATAGAAAAGCAACTGGAATCACTCAACAGAGGAAAGTCCACTGGACCTGACGGGATACCAATTCGATTCTACACAGAGTACGCGAAAGAACTTGCCGCCCTTCTAACAGCCGTGTACCGCAAGTCTCTAGAGGAACGGAAGGTTCCAAATGATTGGAAAAGAGCACAGGTAGTCCCAGTCTTCAAGAAGGGTCGTCGAGCAGATCCGCAAAACTATAGACCTATATCTCTGACGTCGATCTGTTGTAGAATTTTAGAACATGTTTTTTGCTCGAGTATCATGTCGTTTTTGGAAACCCAGAATCTACTATGTAGGAATCAACATGGATTCCGGAAACAGCGATCGTGTGAGACCCAACTCGCTTTATTTGTTCATGAGACCCAGAAAATATTAGATACGGGCTCCCAGGTAGATGCTATTTTTCTTGACTTCCGGAAGGCGTTCGATACAGTTCCGCACTGTTGCCTGATAAACAAAGTAAGTGCCTACGGAATATCAGACCAGCTGTGTGGCTGGATTGAAGAGTTTTTAGCAAACAGAACACAGCATGTTGTTCTCAATGGAGAGACGTCTACAGACGATAAAGTAACCTCTGGCGTGCCACAGGGGAGTGTTATGGGACCATTGCTTTTCACAATATATATAAATGACCTAGTAGATAGTGTCGGAAGTTCCATGCGGCTTTTCGCGGATGATGCTGTAGTATACAGAGAAGTTGCAGCATTAGAAAATTGTAGCGAAATGCAGGAAGATCTGCAGCGGATAGGCACTTGGTGCAGGGAGTGGCAACTGACCCTTAACATAGACAAATGTAATGTATTGCGAATACATAGAAAGAAGGATCCTTTATTGTATGATTATATGATAGCGGAACAAACACTGGTAGCAGTTACTTCTGTAAAATATCTGGGAGTATGCGTGCGGAACGATTTGAAGTGGAATGATCATATAAAATTAATTGTTGGTAAGGCGCTTACCAGGTTGAGATTCATTGGGAGAGTCCTTAGAAAGTGTAGTCCATCAACAAAGGAGGTGGCTTACAAAACACTCGTTCGGCCTATACTTGAGTATTGCTCATCAGTGTGGGATCCGTACCAGGTCGGGTTGACAGAGGAGATAGAGAAGATCAAAAGAAGCGCGGTGCGTTTCGTCACAGGGTTATTTGGTAAGCGTGATAGCGTTACGGAGATGTTTAGCAAACTCAAGTGGCAGGCAATTCAAGAGAGGCGTTCTGCATCGCGGTGTAGCTTCCTGTCCAAGTTTCGAGCGGGTGCGTTTCTGGATAAGGTATCGAATATATTGCTTCCCCCTACTTATGCCTCCCGAGGAGATCACGAATGTAAAATTAGAGAGATTCGAGCGCCCACGGAGGCTTTCCGGCAGTCGTTCTTCCCGCGAACCATAAGCGAGTGGAACAGGAAATGGAGGTAACGACAGTGGTACATAAAGTGCCCTCCGCCACACACCGTTGGGTGGCTTGCGGAGTATAAATGTAGATGTAGATGTAGGAAAGGCATTTGCCAAGAAAGTTATATGATTTCCTACAGAAACTAAATTTTTATTTAATTCACCAGCAGTGCTCAGAAAATGATTGTTAAATACTGTACATATACCTGATATATGAGTAACAGAAATATTTTTACTGCGAATCGACTTTATGTCGTCGACCTTGTGCTGCTGACCAGACACTTCCTTCACAACAGACCATATGGTTTTAATTTTATCATGTGAATTAGCTATTCTATTTGCATACCACATACTCTTTGCCTTCCTGATAACATTTTTAAGCACCTTACAGTACTGTTTCTAATGGGCTACTGTAGCATGATTGTGACTACTTCTAACATTTTGATATAATGCCCGCTTTGTGCTTACATTAATCTGTGCTCTTGCAACATTAATCATTTAAATATGTTACCCAGATAAATTTAATCCGGAATTTTGATTCCTCTATATTAATAATATGCCGTGTTTTTTTTTTCGTAGTTCTATGTGCACTATTGTTATGAAACTTAGCCCCCTCTGTTGTTTGGTAATGTCTAAATGTCCTTTAAATGTCGACATATGAAAGTCATTACTATACACACTATAGACTGAGCTGTTACAGAACAGTATGAATCGAGCAATGAGCTAAGGATCAGGGAACTGAGTGTTTGATTAACTCAAAAGTGGGCGTAGAAGATGCTGGCAAAAGTGGTACAGAATAAGTACTTATTCTATTCCTGAACTGTGCCACATATTCTGTTGCATGCCCTTCTTAGCAGGGCGCTTTACGCTCTTCAGTTGTAGGCAACTGCTGTCCACCAGTGTAGTAGTGCATTGTCTCTGTTTACTAATGGAGCGATACACCTGGAGTGAGTACACTGATGTGGTTGGTGCTTACTACGTAGCGCACCACAACGTACGAGCTGCACAGCGGGTTTATCAACAACAATATCCTAATCGCCGTATCCCGCATCATACGACCTTTGCTGCTGTGTACCAACGTCTGCGTGAGACCGGGTCATTTAGCAGATTACCTGGACAGATACGCCGTTGCACGGTAAGAACGCTGCAATTTAAGGAAGCTGCCTTGCAACATGTGGAGCGGGATCCTTCAGTCAGCACTCGTGCAATTACACGTAACATGGGGACGAATGAGACGAATGTGAGGTCCTTGGAGAGCACTTGTTACGTCCATTTCCTTACAGCGTGCCCACAACCTGGAACCAGTTGATTATCCACCCAGAGCACAGTTTTCGCAGTGGTATCGGAAACAGTGCGAAATGCATCCTACATTTCCATCCTCTGTGTTGTTTACCGACGAAGCAACGTTCGAGCGTGATGGAGTCTTCAACATTCACAATTCGTATGTTTGGAGTGGGGATAACCGACATGCCACAGGTACTAGCGCTCATCAAGTGCGGTTCTTCGTTAACGTGTGGGTCGGTGTTGCTGGGGACTGTTAAATTGGGCCGTATCTGCTACCTAGGCCATTAAATGGCAGGCAGTAATACAATTTTCTCGCCAGAGCATTGCCAGAATTTCTGGAAGACGTCCCGCTCCCTACAAGACAAATCATTTGGTTCCAACTTGACGGCGCGCCGGCCCATTTCAGTCGTCGTGTGCGTCGATTCCTGGACCGACGGTTCCCAGAAACTTGGATTGGCAGAGGTGGTCCTGTACCATGGCCTGCTCGATCCCCAGATATGTCCCCTCTGAACTTTTTTGTTTGGGGAGAGATGCGCAACCTTGTTTCTGCAAATCCTGTTGCATCAGAAGAGGATCTGTTTGCCCGGATAGTAGCAGCAGCAGGAACAATTCAGGATACTCCTGGAGTTTTTGCCCGTGTCAGACAGAACATGACCCAAGATGTAACCTTCGTTTACGTGTCAATGGAGACATTTTTGAAAATCTACTGTAATTAAAATTGGGTTGAGTTAATCTGTGGTCTCTTGGTCATAAAAAAAGGGAAAAGTGTTTTTTTGGTTTAATTGATTTGCCGCCAGAGAAATCTTCCTCTACTAGTTTAAATACTCCTCATAGGAAAAAATGACATTAGGGAAAAATATTTGTTTTGATGTCCCCTACAACCTCCCAGAGTTTGTAGGTTTAAATACTTTTACCCTGTACATAGTCACAATCTAAATTACATTGTTTCAGTCTCATTTTCTTTAGTATTAAAAGGATACATACGCGTTCTTCAAATCATTACCAGTACAACAAGCGATATTTTATAACGCATATTAAGATTTTTGTTCATGAAATTTTAACCAGTAACTTTTTAAGCACACATAAATACACACCTCACTTCTCGCACATGGTTGTTGTGCATGTTTTCATAGCTGCAGTTACAGGCATTCTTGGTCGTTCGGCTGAATCACATATTCAGTACATCGCACGTGGCATTGCAAGCAGTGTGTGGTCTGATATAGCAGCAGAAACTGAAACTACACAACTTATACAAACGTGTGACAGGTCTTGGTTATAACTTTTTAGTAATTTTACAGCTTGAATTCTCAAAGTACACATATGTGTACCCATGGACTGAAGAGGTGCTACAAACTGGCGGATCCCTAAAGCGGACGCAAATTATTTTTTTTCGTTTTGCTTTTAGAACGAGTATCAACCGTTATGGCTTCCCAGAAGACGCAAAATATTGTGTCAGAGAAATGCCTCCGAGGAAAAATGTCTGCAATATAATGCGAAGCGTCTGCTCATTTTGTTATGGAATTTGGTTTCCGTATCATATGAATTCCTCTGCTTCACCTCTTTCTCTCTTCACTCCTCCCTCCTCTTAAACTGTCTCGCCCAACCGCGCGCGCGCATGTGTGTGTGTGTGTGTGTGTGTGTGTGTGTGTGTGTGTGGTGTGTGGCTGCTGCTGTTGTTGTTTACTCAATGGAATATCGGTTCCTTCCGATTGGTAGCCAGGAAAGTTGTAGTACTCACGAAAAAATCCAGTTATTCAAGTCCATCGGATTACCCTTCCAGCAGGTACAAGCTAGTAATGAAACGGGTCGTAGGTCCATGTCCATTATATACCGCATTTCCAACACACTATCACAAAGTCATCGTTGGTTAATTGCATGTAAGATTCACTAAACACAAATAAAACCTCAACATCATTAAATCAATACACCGTTTATTATTCATTTTAACAGGAAATAAGTAAATTTGTATTCGTTCTTAAATAGGGGAAAATTATGGTAAATGAGTCCCAATTCGTCTGCATTAAGAGGTAACAAGCGATTTGCCTTGACTTCGTAACTAATGCCGGCTTTAGAAAAAAATGTTTCGCGATGCATTGCTGCAAGGCGCTGATAGATAAATTATAGCAAACTTTGTCAAATTCTGGTACTGCGTCGGATTAGTTTCAAACTGTCTAAAAATGTAAGTCGGTCTCACTTGCAGTCGCGTTTGCTTCTTGACCGTCACACTGACAATTAATATTTTCATTTGCACCCTAGTGAAAGCTATACTGAAACGTGTGGAGATCTTCGGGAAACGTAGTTTATTCAGTTATTCAGTTTTGTTTCCCGCACACCCTTCAGTAGGCATTGGAGATGAACTGCTGCTGGGAGAAGAAACTTTGCCATGTTGCACTGGGATCCTTGTCGAGCTCTTTCAGCTTCAGCCTGTCTTGAATTTTGCGCCTAGAAAGAGTGAATCAAGTAATTTGTATCATTTAAGAATCTGAAAGGACGTCTAGTATTCAGTTTTCAAAGAGACTTTCATGTGTGGCAAGCGAGACGTTCTTTGAGATGTCTTATCCTCACCTAAATGCTTAAATCCCGCATTATGTGGTATTACTTACGATATGCACGAGAGATCAACTTGCTTTTGTCATTGCATCAAAGAGCTTCGAAAAGCTTAACGCAGCGCTCTATCAAACACCACTGATGAGACGTCAAATTAATAAGCGCATTGTCTTCAGCTACGTACAGCAAATAACTCTACCGTATGAAAGATGAAACTCCATCTCGTGCTGATATCTTGCACCAATTGGTATTCCGATAAATTCAACAGCTTTTGAATCGTCGTCTTCCAATAGCGATCGTTCCTGCTACTTCAGGCTGGACGTTCAATGTCTGAGCTACAACTGTCTGAAGCGAGTGGACGACACATCTAGCACTGTCAGCGAACATCTTGACCCTTTTAATGCCACTGTTATGAATAAGTAAATGTATTTTCCTATGGTCTGTATCCCAACGACATGTGAGAGCATTAAGCTGTCTTGCCATATTTTCTCCAGTCTGGAGCTGTTGGGCAAAAATGTCCATCCATATTACTAAACAGCTAAAATGGTTACATAGTTACTCACTCTGCGTTGCAGGTTGCCTATTTGACGGCTTCCAGGGGCGACAAAAGTTTGATTTTCCGTATTTCATATAGGTATTGAGCGAATTCAACAATTTAAAAAGCTATCATCATTTACCGATTAAGAGGTACAATCTCACGTTAATGCTTTAACACAGTAAGTCAAGTATTAAAGTAGGAAATTATGTATATCTGTTGAGGCAATGTAACACACGGCGTGCATCCAGTATTTTATAATGAGAGCACTTTGTAACTTCCATCAAATTTTACACATAATTTCAAAGCGTTTCGGAACTTTTTCTCGTCAACACCCACCACAACATAATGGGAGTTGCGATCTGTTCAGCCGAGTAGTTGTTTCAATTTCTTGCGCTATGTTTCGACGACCCACCCAGCTGACTTCTTCAAGTGCTGCGAGTTTTGGTGTTACCTGTGCTCGGTTCTTGGACTGACACCAGACTGTGAACTGTTGCTGGTCTCGCGCCGCTATTTATAACCGAGTTCGGTTCCTGACGTCCTCCGCACCCTTTGTTGCTCTTTTGTTTCACAGACTACGCACGAGTTTTCAAATTGTTCTTCGTAGCTGAAATACTTGTTCAAAAAATATTTCATTAGGTTTAACGTAGGTTAGGTATTACTCGTTACTTTAAATGGTATTTCGCAACTACATTTCACAGTAACAACGACCATGCCACACAGAAATGTCCGCCTATGGCAAAAGAACTGGTTAAATTACATCGTCTATTTGATTAAAAAGATAGTTATAGATTACACGCCATATCTTTGGATAAGCTACTTCTGCTTCTATATCTAAATTTACATTCTGCAAACTATATTCTACGTCTACAGGGACATACATACTCCGGAATCCACCGTACGTCGCTACTTGTCATTTCCCTTCCTGCCCGCCCCCGGTAGCTGAGTGGCAGCATTAGCTTTGTATATGCGGTCTCCTTCACAGATGAACTACATTTTCCTAAAATTCTCCCAATACCGGACTCGACCATTGGTCCCCGCCCCCCCCCCCCCCCCCCTTAAAATCCTAACATCCACGTTCCATTTCATACTGATCTGCAACTTAACGCTCAGATATTTAAACGATATGGCTGTGTCAAGTAGCACACTAGTAATGCTGTCTCCCAACATTGTTTTTCCTACTCATCCGCATTAACTCACATTTCCCTACATTTAAAGGTAGCTGCCATTCATCACACCTACTAGAAATTTTGTCTAAGTCATCTTGTATCTTCCTACAGTCACCCTGTAACCTTCCTATTACTAATCGGCCTATCCTGCTTGCGATATAAAATATGAGCGTGGATCGCGTGTATGCCTAATGGATTTTTTCTAATTGTATAAGGCTATCTTTCCCGAAGAGGTGATACCGAGAAGTGGGAGGAAAGTGTACAACCGACCCTTCTGATGGAAAGTCTACTAAAAATAAAAGTTATTGAACCGAACAAGGCTATAATTTGGGAAATGAAAGTTATTTTGTGCATTAACTCACGGATAACACTGGACGGAAAGGGGTACCACTGATCATGAATCCAAAAGTTAAACTAATGAACGAAAAGGAAGTAATTAACGGTCGCCAGCCCACTACAGAAATTTACATCCGAATTCCTTTACAAGATGACGGGAAAGAAAAAAATGTATTATTAAACACTGACGTCGCAACTAAAGGTTGCCACGTTTTTTTTTTGACAATAATTTTCAAGTGAGTATGTAATGATAAAGAAAACTGAGAAGTCACTCTTACGTAATGTTTGACACTACATTTTGAAAAAGGCAATCGAGTAATGATTTGAAAATATGCAATTAAACTGTATGTTAATACTAAACTTTGTTACGTGAACAATGACTTTCAGTGACCTCAGCATAACGTCATCAAAGACATTCAGTAAAAAAGCAAGCACTTTTTACTTATTTTGCAAATTGGATTTCATATTATTGTCTGAACAACTAATCCTTTTTTACTGATTTGAACAGAATTAAATACTAGAATACGTACCAAACCAAACAGCCATGTGCTCCAAGCTATATGTAAAATAAATAAAGCTTCCACACTCTTAATTTGTGCATTTCTTTAGATTTCGATTTTTTCAGTGATTGATTCTCAAACTTGAAAAATGAAATTGCTTTACTTTAGTCATATACTGAAGCCTCTGATGTACAACAGTTAATTGAAAGTAGACTGCGGCTAAAATTCTTAAAAGAGAAATTATTTATTAATAAACTGGCTGTAACTTTCTAATTTGCTTCTTATGACACTCAGTTAGCATATTAGGAAAAAAAGGAACAAGGATCCTGCTTGGTAACAACGTCTGGGGGCAATGAGGACACAATCGCCCTGAGTTTAACTGGTTATTATTTAAATAAATCTTATCAATCAAATCACATTCAATTGTGCTGCTGGGTTAGTCGTTAATACTGTCTACCAATGAACAGTCTTACTTCAGTGTTGTGCATACGACGAAACTCGGAGCCGACGACGAAACTGTGTTTCTGGAACTGCTGCTGTTGTTGAAGACGGTAGCACATTGTGGATCCATGGCTAAATATAGGAACGGGCAAACGTAATTAATATAGCCTCTTGAGTCCGTCCACTGTCCGTACTCTTGCTGTAGACATCTGGCCAGCGCGCGTACGTGATGCCGCCGAAAATGGTACTATCTACTGCGAGAGCGTTAACACCACACTTCCGCACACTACGAGCGCTGGAACACGGCTCCCCTATCTCCGCGCGCTCTGCACAACAACTCCCTACCCAAAGATCTTACAACGAACAAGCACTGCTATTATCGTTGCTAGTCGATGGAAATAACAATTCCTTTTGGCGTTTTCCCAGAGCTTATAAATTTCACGGTAAAACACAGATAAATACAATGAAACGTCAACAGACTTCTACCTAAATGTACACATACAATGAAGCAATGTCCTTACTTATTAAAAGAAAGCATTTAAATTACAAATATTTACATACAATGAAAAAAGTTATCTACTGGTAGTAGATGCTATGCATACTGCATTTTCGGTGTTACAACCCAACGACGACAGCAAACGTTACATCGACAGCTTCTGCACAATATGAAAACAGGAGCACATGATGTGGAGTTAGTACTCCACGAATTATTTTTCCGACCTTCTTTCACGAAACAATAAAGTCCGGTAAGCATATCGACAATGCAAATAACATCTATACAAGGATAGAACAATGAAGAGATCAAGTTTATTTCATGCAATAAAACGGAAGAACAGCTACCGACAGTCCCCCTATGACGATATTGGAGGTGTTTTTTGCGATATAGTGCTCCCAGGGCTTTCATAACGCAAATGTACGTAACCACCTTTATCAATAAATTGTGAAAATGTAGACGAAAACAAATGTTCAGTGCTTTCCACTCTTTTGAGACGAGATGCTTTATATTGTAGGAGAAGTCTCCTCTGGTATCAATGATAGAGTTTATTTCCAAAGTGACTTATAGCCGTAAAATAAGGAACTCCAGGAAACGGCTTTCTTGAAAAATTAGGTCATTAATTTTAATAAGCGTTTGTGAAATTAAGCATCAGAGGTTATAAATGGTGGGAACACTGTTAGTAAAATCCCTTATGTTTAGAAGTGCGAACCGGGTTCGTTGTTGTGGAGTTAAACACTTTTACACTAAAGTAACGTTCTTCAATATTTTTCCACATTATAATACAAAGAAATAATGGTACTAAATAATTACGGTAAGATTATTAATAAACATCACATGAATACAGCTTCTAATTCCACTGTACAGATTTATGTACGTTTAATCTATACAGTACCAAATGTCAATAAAACAGTGATGGACCGTAGGAACATTAATCTGATTCCATGCACCTTCAAAACTAAGCATCTTTTTATAGGCAGGCATAATGAGATGGTCCGGTCGTGCGGCCAGTTCCGAAAGACGCCTCTGCACATCACCTCTTTTTTTTTATCCCTTTTACGTAGACGACCAGTGTCTCAAAACAGCTGGTGACATTGTCGAATACTTTGCGCTGCAACTGAAACAGTGCCATACTCTTCACAAAAATCACGACCCACACTTCTAACTGAATTGCACCTGTAGAAACAAAGAGCGGAAAACGCCCTTTGTTGCTGAGATCTTTCCCTCCGAACTGGAAAAAGAACGAGCGATTTCATTGTGTTTATGTTTTATATTTATATTTTTTTTGTCATCAGTCTTCTGACGGTTTTGAAGCGGTCCGTCTCAAATTCCTCTCCACTTGCAACCTACGTCCTCAGTTATCTGCTGGATGGTTCTATCCTGCCTTCCTCTACAGTTTTTACCCTCTACAGCTCACTCTATTATCAAGAAAGTTATTCTGTGACGTCTTAACACATGTCCTATCATTCTGTCACAGCTTCTTGTCAGTATTTTCCGTAGATTCCTTTCCTCTCTGATTACGCGGAGAACCTCCTCATTCCTTATCTGATCAGTCCACCTAAGTTTCAACATTCTTCTGTAGCTCCACATCCCCTAAGCTTCGATTCTCTTCCGTTACGGTTTTCTCACAGACCACGTTTCACTACTATACGATGCTGTGCTCCAAACGTACATTCTTAGAAATTTCTTCCTCAAATTAAGGCCTATGTTTGATACCGGCAGACTTCTCTTGGTCAGGAATGTCCTTTTGCTGGTTCTGGTCTGCTTTTTATGTCCTCTTTTCTCCATCTAACTCCGGTTATTTCGCTGCCTAGGTAGCAGAATTCCTTAATGTCATCTACTTGGTGATCATCAATTCTGATGTTAAGTTTCTCGCTGTTTCCATTTCTGCTACTCCTCACTTTCATCTTTCTTCGATTTACTGTCATTCGATATTTTGTTCCATTCAACAGATTCTGAAATTCTTCCCCACTTTCATTGAGGAAAGCAATGAATCTTGTCATTCATACCCTTTCGCCTTGAATTGTAATCCCACTCTTGAACCTTTCTTTTACTTTCGTCATTACTTCTTGGATGTATAGACTGAACAGTAGGAGCGAAAGACTACATCCTTGTTTTACGTCCTTTTTAGTCCAAGCACTTCCTACTCGGCCTTCCACTCTTGTTACTCACTCTTAGTTCTTGTCCGTATTGTGTATTACAAGTCTTTCCCTATAGCTTACCCCTATTTTTCTCAGAATTTCGAACATCATGCCACATTTTACAAACTTTTTTCCTGGCCCTCAAATCCTATGAACGTTCTTGATTTTTCCTTAGTCTTGCTACCATTATCAACCGCAAAGTCAGAAATGCCTATCTGGCGCCTTTGAATTTCCTAAAGGCAAACTGATCGATATCTAACGCATCGTAAATTTTCATTTGCATTCCTCTGTATATTATTTTTGTCAGCAACTTGGATGTCCGAGCTGTTAAGCAGATTGCGCGGTAATTCTCATTCTTGTCGGCTCTTGCAATCTTCAGGACTGTATGGATGATGTTTTTACGAAAGTCAGATGGTATGTCGACTGATTCATCCATTCTACACACCAACGTGAATGGTCGTTTCGCTGCCACTTCCTCCAATGATTTTAGAAATTCCGATGCAATACTATCCATCCTTCATGCCTTATATGACCTTAAGTCTTCCAAAGCTCTTCTACATTCTGATTCGAATACTGGGTCCTCTATCTCTTCTCGATCGACTCCTGTTTGTTCTTCTATCACACCTTCAGACAAGTCCTCGCTATCACAGAGCCCTTTCATGTACTCCTTCAACCTATTTGCGCTTCCTTTGCATTAAACAGTGGAATTCACATTGCACTCTCAATATTACCGCCCTTGCTTTTAATTTCACCGAATGTTGTTTGGACTTTTCTATATGCTGAGTCAGTCCTTCCAACAATCATTTCTTTCTTGATATCTTCGCATTTTTAATTCAACTGCTTCGCCTTAGCTTCCCTGCACATATGTTTCATTTCTAAGTACCTTGAATTTGTTTATACTTGAATTTCCCTGAGTATTTTTGTATTTCGTTCTTCTGTCTTTCTTTGCAGTTACCTTCTTTGTACCCATGTTTTTCTCTACAAGTTCTGTGACTGCCCTTTTTAGAACTGCCTAATCCTGTTCATCTGAACTGCCTACTGAGCTACCATTATCGCAGTGTGTATAGCCTCAGAGAAGTTCAAGCGTCTCTCTTCATTCCTTAATGCTTCGGGTATCCCACCTCTTTGCACATCGATATTTCCTAACTGGTATCTTGAACTTCAGCCTACTCCTCACCACCACTAAACTGCGATCTGAGTCTATATCTGCCTTGGTATGCCTTGCGGAGTCCATGATTTCCGAATCTCAGCCTGATCTTGACGTAATCTATTTGAAATCTTCCCTTGTGCCCTGGCCCTTTGAAAGTATGCCTTCTCCTCTTGTGATTCTTTAACAGAGTGTTCGCTATTACTAGCTTGAGTCATCAGTCTTCTGACTGGTTTCATGCGGTCCAACACAGATTCCGCTCCTCTGCCAGTCTCTTCATGTCAGAGTTACTCCTACGTCCTCAATTATTTACTGGATTTATTCCAATACCCGTACAGTTTCTTCATATACTTTCTCTGTGTGTTCATCTCCTGATTGTGACGTCGCCATGTACAGGGTGGACATTAATAAAACCGACACACTGGAGGAACGGATTCCTGGCTGGAAATTGAGGAAAAAAGGTCCTACGATCTTCTGTCGAAAAACCATCGATGTCGCGGTAGATGGCTCTGACGAATGACGAGTGGCCGTACTGCTATACTGAAACACATACGGACACCCACCACTCACATAACTTTTCAAGCCCATTTTGGAAGTTTGTATGTGTAATCTGGTAGTTAGGGAGAGGCAGGATAAGGCAACGATTGAGGATGAGGCCGTAATCAGCTACCATTGGCTACAGTAAAAACATACACTTTATTTGAAGAAATAACTCTCAACAACCATTTTAAAAGATTCTACTGCACTGACGGTTGAAGGTCTTACTAAGAAAGATTTTTTTTTTCTTTCGGCTGACGGCCACAAGCAACTTCAGAATACTCAACAGCTGAAGCCCTGAATTACAGGTGAGGAAGTCAGTTACACATTAACAAATACTAAGCCATTTTCTTCTTAAACAATCAAGAACTGTAACAAGCTAGCCGGCCGGAGTGGCAGAGCGGTTCTAGGCGCTACAGTCTGGAAGCGAGCGACCGCTACGGTCGCAGGTTCGAATCCTGCCTCGGCCACGGATGTGTGTGGTGTCCTTAGGTTAGTTAGGTTTAAGTAGTTCTAAGTTCTAGGGGACTGATGACCTCAGAAGTCCCAAAGTGCCCAGAGCCATTTGAACCATTTTTTTTTTGTTGTAACAAGCTATAGTAACAGTTGAAGGCCTCATTAAGAAATAATTGCAAATTATTGTCGACTGGAGGCCACAAGCAATGTTACAAACAATCAACGGCTGAAGGCCTGATTAAGAAAAAAATTCAAAATTATTCGTCACCTGAAAGGCCACAAGCAATTTCAGAATAATGGCTAAAGGCCTGAATTACAAGTGAGGACGGCAATTACACGTTAAAATACTAAAACCTTATTGATACAGAATTGAAAATTATTTGTTTGCTGAACGCCACAATTAATGGCTGAAGGCCTTAATTACAAGTGGGGAAGGCAATTACACTTTATAACATTAGGGTAAATTTTAAACAATTATGACAACTTGACCAAGTAAGACGGAGTGATCCACAGACAGTGCTCCCTGGATCGACCTAAGGAAGGTAACTACAGCTGTGTAAGTGGTGAGACAGGCAGCCAAGAGTAATGTTCACCTATGGAAGGCAACTCAAACTAGAGACGGTTTAAACGCCGACCAACCTTCTTAGGAAATACACCTAACGCCAGATAGCCAGTACAACGATGGAATAATTCAGGCGAGAGCGAAGTGACAGACAGCACTGCATCTCCAGAATCCGGTGTTTAAATCACCAAAAGGCAGAAGGAACCATTGTAACCCAGGTAGACAAGAACACAATTATCCATTCCCCAATCAAGGAAGCTGTCAAATTGCACTCCAAGCGGACAGCAGGAAAAGTACACTGCTGCAAAATACACTAACCTCCACGGCAGGTAACGGGGGCGTTAGCGGCCACTAGGCAGTAAGATACCGCTGGTTGCACTTCAGCGATAATAACACTAAATCCAGACTAACATCACGTAGTAGAAGGCGGCTAAGAGCTCCCGACAACCTGACAGACTCCACCAGTTGAGGTTGGTCTCGCCGACCCTGGGAGCAGCAACACGCAAACAACAGCGAGATCTGAAACAGTGGAGGTTTCACGACTGGATAGGGTTCACTCAACTTCAAACGTCCTGGGTTCGGTCGTCGGCTACAGCCCCTCGATCCGACAGTGCCTCCCAGCCGCCAGCTGTCCCAGCCTGCTTCGAGTTGCAGACCACGTCGCTGCTCCGTCCGAAGCCGACCTGCATAACACGACGACCCGGAAATACTACCCATAGCACCAAAGATAGTACCACAGTACTGGCTATCGATAACCGCTGCTGCTGCCACTCGCGGACAAACAATACTAGCAAATTCAGTGGCGCAATTAACACAAGAAGAAAGCGAGACCTCACTAACGCTATTGCAAGACGCCAAGTTATGACCGGCAAGAACGCGAGCCCCACACGTCTCAGTGTGATCATGAATACTTTCAAGAAGACGAATGGACAGGTGGGCTGTGGACTGTGCGTACAACAGTTTGGAGGACATGATCCTATAGGATATTGAGACGAACCCTAGTGCAAGCACCAGGAAAATGGCCCTCCAACATTGTGTAAGCCAAACTACGATTGCGTGAATGCTGCTTGACAACTGCTACTACCCTGTCACTTGCAATCCCATGGAGGTCACGTTGAATGCGATGCAGCTCTGTACTGTGTTCTGGGACGACTTGTAGTCTTTATATACAGACTGTCCATTTCTGGACATGTTTATAGGACCATTTTTCCTCCATTTCTCGTCAGGAATCCGTCATTGCAGTTTGTCGGTTTAATTAACGTTCACCCTGTATGCCTGAATTGTTGTTGTCGGTGTTGTTTGCTGTCGATTCTGATGAGGTCAACCTCGTCACTAAACTGTTAGCAGTAGCTTGCACTCTGCCCTGCCTTCCTTTTCATAACGAATCCTACTCCCGTTATACCATTTTCTGCTGTTGTTGCTATTACCCTATGCTCATCTGACCAGAATTCCTTCTCTTCTTTCCATTTCACTTCACTGATCTTCAATACATCTAGGCTGAGCATTTGTATTTCGGTTTTCAGATTTTCTAGCTTTCCAGCACTTTCAGATTCCTTACATTCCACGCCTCGACCCGTAGAACGTTATCCTTATGTTGATTGTTCAAACTTTTTCTCATGGTGACCTCCCTTTGGCAATCCCCGACCGGAGATCCTAATGGGGAACGATTCCGGAACCCTTTGCGATTGAAAGATAATCACATTTTTCAATTACAGGTCGGACATCCTGTGGATACAAATTCAGTGTATGTAATTATACAAATTATGTGTATGCATTCTCATGCCTTTGTTTGTTGCTGATCCTCAACGTTTTAGGGGTGGTTTCCCACCACAACGACAAGAGAGTGTCTGAACCACTGTCCGCTCCTCTACCCTCTTTGACAATGCCGTTGGGTGACTTCTTATGGCGGAAATCTTCGGCCACAATTGCTGACGATTTTTATTCAAAATTTAAACAGTGGCGGGGTTCGAATCAGGCACGGAGGACATTTTGATTACGAAGCAAAGACGCTACCTCTTCATTTTTCTATCTCACGGAGTGTGTCAATCATTGAAAAGTAACAAAAGCATTTGGGCTCGTCGAGGATTTGAACTTGGGACCTCTCGCACCCGAAACGAGAACCCCCCCCCCCCTTTTTTTTTCTTTCTTTTTGAAGCTTCGTGGACGCATCTCCTTATCTAACTAAGCTTAATGTCCAAGAATAAAAGAAACGAAAATGAAATCTACTCCTACTTGGAACTGCGTTTTAACCCTACCATAATAAAGAATGAGGTATCCCTCTTCAGGTGTTGGCCCTAGCTATTCCCAAAAATTCTCCGAAGGCACAGGCTCCACGGCTGTGTAATTTCTTAAAAATACTTTTATTTATTCTTTAGTTACATGATTATAATTAATAGAGGAGTACCAATGAAAGTGCTATAAAACAGAATGTTACAATAAAAATGTTATTCCAAGTATGAACTACAATAGCTTTGTATATTGCTTGCGCTACTTCAGCTAAAAGAATCTTTCTTTAAGATATGGTGGAACTGGAGATTTCTTGTCTACTGCCACTGGAGTTTTCTGTTTCCAATAATTTTGTCCAAAATATCTACAAAGTACTGATGCTGGGTTGCTAATGCCTCAATGAATGGAGCACTTCAGTGGCTTTCCTTCCGCACTGCTTGCAATTCAAGTAATTCTGTCTTCAATGTGATGCTGCCCGGTACATTACACTGAGCCTGCCACTCCCCAACATGCGGAGAGGGGGATTACGAAAACACTGCGTAAATAGTTTTCAAAGAGCGTACTGTACCTCGGTGAGCTTTCTACAGCGTTGTGAGAGTTTCGCAGGTACCCCCAGTAATCTAGGTCCACTTTCTTCCATTCGCAGATGTGCTGGTTTGTCATTCCCTTGACCCATGCAAGCGCATGGTATTTGGAGGAGACAGTATAGGTCATCCGGACGTAGAAGGGAGCGAGAATCAATCACGTCATGTGTGACACTGAGGTAACACGCTAAGATCTTTTGCGTCAGTCTCCAAATGCTGGACGACGACAAGCACGTGAAGCGATATTCATCGGTATCCAGGAGGCGACAGTGGGGGAAAAGTCTTATAATCCGATAGTATGGAGCCACTGTCTCCTCTTTTTTTTTTTTTTTTTTTTTTTTTTTTTTTTTTTGGCTACTTAATACCACATCCTTTATAAGGTTGTTAGCAGAAAACGGTGGTGTTTCGTTTTCCACACTCGTGACCAGTTGACAGCTGGGTACTTAGTTTCCACCACTTTGACGCAACTGATCGCAGAAGGGTGGTGTAAAAATCTTTCCCCTTCGGCGGGCGCATTTTGGGGAGGACCAAAGCCACATCGCTGTATTCCAGAATGAACGTCGATGCATGAGAAAGATGCGTCGCGACGTGCGCCACCGATGCTGACAGAACGCGGGAGACTGGCGTCATGATCTCCAATAGACGAGCCATCAGGGAGGCGTGTTGACTGGTCCATCATTTCAACGTACTGCTGATTTGAAGGACCTGCCTGGGCTCGGATTTTAACATTCCTAGCATTCCACCGCTTAGGAGGAGGATAACAGTGTCATAATGTACTTTAAATCCGTATTCTGTAGACAGGAAATAACCGAAGGCCGCATGATGTCTGCGACCTATCACAGCTTGCAGGGGGTGGACCCATGACACGTGATTGAGTTTTAATGTCACGTAGAGGTTCGGGTTCAAGTCCTCGTGCAAGGTTCTGGCGCACCATTACGCGTACAATCTGCAGTCAGCGTCAGTAGTTCGCCGCGGCCGTCCCGCGCACATCTTTCGTAAACATGACTCCTAAATATCTCACTTCAGTAACTGACGAGAGGGGGGCGACACCTCCGGCTCGATACTTCGCCCAATATCCAGAGCCGCCCATTTGCTGACGTTCAGAAGACTGCCTGCAGCCTGTCTATAGTGCTCCATTCAGTTTAATACACTGTGCACTTCATCGGTGGAACGAACCTGCAGTAGCAGGTCGTTGGCGTACGCCCTATAGCAGAACGTGACGTAACTCTGTGTGATGGCAGATAGCCTCTGGATGAGACCCCCAAGGAATGCCTCCAACACGGTTGCATAAAGTGCGCCACAGGGTATCGATAAGCCTGAGAGGAAATTCTGTACGGTCCGTCAAGTACAGGAGGATTGAAATCGATGATGGTCTCAGGCGCTATGTTGAGGCGACCAAAAGTAGTCGCTGCACTCGCGGTGCCCTTCAGCATGTTGACGTCCCCCCCCCCTCTCGTGCTGAGACTGACAATTCGCAATTTTTCACAAACACAACTTTTATTGATGCAAATTCACAAGGTTGATGACTGCACAACAAACGAAAGGTAATAATAACGATGCCAGTAAAAGTCTCCTAATTGAGGCAAACAAAAGTTCACATATAACTTTCCACAAAGGTTCCTGGCAACACACACACACACTAGTAAAAGTCCAGTTCAGAGACGAAGACGAAATCTCCAGCGGTCGAAGTACACGAGGTCGGCATCCGGAGTGAACTGAACTTCCGGCCTGATTCTAGCTCCTAAATAGCTGTCTCCAGCCATTCAGGTTTTGTCGTAGTGGTACTTCCTGCAGGCCGTGGCTCGAGCTCCCACTGCAGGAAGTAGTGCTCAGAATGTCTGTTTCCATTATCTTGTATGTAAATAGCCGGTGTTTACCATGGTGGTTTTGGTACGCCTTGGATATAGACAACCTCGTCCTCTGTGGTGTAATATGGGTTGCCGGCCCTCAGGGGCTACCTTGGCTCCGGCATAACACCCTGCAACGTCTGTTCTGGGGCGTCAGTTGCTGGCAAAGTCTTCTTAATGCGGCCTGCGAAAAGCTTGGCGAAGATCTTGTAATCAGCTTTCAACATTGTAAGTGGTTGTCATTGACCGATTGCCCTCCTGCTGGCTTGTGTACTGGTATGAGAAGTCCTTCTACAAAGTCCGGGGACACGAGTTCTCGGAACATTATAACCCTGCGGGGCATCATGACGTCACGGAAGGTCCGATAAAACTCGACTCGTAATCCACCGCACCGGCGAGACGTATTTATGACACCTTTGTCAAAGGTATCCCCCACCTTATGAGATGAGATTTCCTCCATTAATGCCGTCGATAGTGCGCCCTGTCGATAGTGCGTGTTCCCTGCTGTAACGCTTCCGCAGGGTCGTCGCTGTCTACGGCCCTTTCCCTTTAAAGATGACGAAAATGATCCTCCGCAGCTTTCACTGTGGTTGCTTGGGCCGCACAGAAACGACCTTCTTGTGTCGTAACGCGTGTGATCAACTGTTGGCGGTGCCGACTCATGTCCGCCAAAATATGGTGCGTGGTGAGGATCTCTCCTGGTGTTCGGTCGTGTCGTCGCGAGGGGATTACGCCGCATTCTAAGCGGCGCTTCGTCAACTATAATAAGTGAGCCGGTATCGTTCTCTGCCCGGCGACGGGGCAGAGCGTAGAGGTCCCTGAGCGTCGCACAGTAAAATTCCAAGTTCCCTAGAAACCACGCACCCGAGTCGTTTCCAAACTGCGTAGTGTCTTTCGAATTGCCACTATGGCGCAGAAGAGCCACCACAGAAAAGTCGAGTGGTATCGGCAGTGACGTCGTTCATATTTGGCCCATGTTGCGGCGACTTGCCGATGGCAGTGCTGGTCCAGGAGGTATTACATTCGTCTTCCAAAGGTTGTTACTATGCTAGACTTACTGAGATGCAGTGTGAAGATGTAGCCATTGTGGTCAAAAAATGCGACATGCCATCGTCCGGCGGCCACCACTCCCTGTGTAAGACCTTGTGACAGATATATCTGATCCAGTCGGCTCGCCGAATGACTGATAAGATGCGCTTGTCCAGAGTTGTTGCCGTGTATTTTTTCCGACGTGTCGCACAACTGAAGATCATGAATCACCGTACCTAGTACCGGACAAAGTGTGTAATGGGCGATTTGATTCTGAGGATTAAGGTCCAATTAATGTCGCCAGAGAAAACGTAGTATTGACACCGCCCTAGGAAAAGGGGGGCAGTGTCAGCGGAGTAGAACGTGGGCCGGTCACGACGTTTGGTGGCGGCCGACGGTGCACAGCCATTAACATGTTCGTTCTGTGTGCTGTGTTTTGTTGTTGATAAGTCGGCCATATACCGCTTTGATAACTACTGGGACAGTTTCGTACATGGACTATCGCCTTTATTTATCACATTTACAGCACGGATGGTTAGAAAAGGAACTTGGGTGACCGAAACTAATCACCATCAACAAATAAAACAGATGCTTCTTAATTCAACTTATGATAGAGTTACAACCATTTATTTCAACTAAACAAACACTGGTTTTGCCCATGTTTCACAATTTTATTATTTAATTGAGAAACAAGGCCGAAAATAGTGCTTGTTTAGTTAATTTACAATGTTTCACCAAGAATCCACAGTTGATTCAATTAAAACCATTTATTTCAATTAATGAATCGTGTGTTTAGTGCTGTGACGGCTAATCCTCGTGTAACGGGGAGATAAGTGATGTCGGTGACTTCGATACTGGCACGCACTAAAATCTCCTCGCCGGTGTCTGTGGGAGCACCAGGCGTCACATACATTGCGTAGCCATTAAAGTTCGGGAATGCGGTCGTTCGCACTTCTTGCAGGAATGCAAAGCCGACTCCTGTTGCTCGTATTGTTTCTCTCAGAAGTTGGATCTTGTTAGGAGAGCTAATCATGTTAATATTCATCTTGGCCAGGCGGTAAGGTGATTGGACAGTTATCCAGTGTAATTGTGGAGATTATCTGACGTCACTAGTGACGTCACACCCGGCAGAACACGCCCCTTCCGGTGTTGTTCAGATCTCAGTGGGCCCCAGATCGAGGTCTTGCGATGTGGGGGCGGAAGTCTGTTCGTGTTACAGAAGGCGGTGGTGGTTGATAGGGAGGGACCGCAGCCTGCATTAGTAGCTTTCGGATGACCACTGTTCGCCGCAGAGGACTGGCGGACGGACTCTGGCCGCCCCGCCGTCCATTCTGCAAGTGTGGACTCAGTGGCAATTGTGTCAGCCTCACGGTCGGCATCCTGCAGGATCAGTTCTTCTGCGAGTAGGAGCTGCAGTGATCCGACGTGTTCGTACGGGTCAATTTGGCATTTCAGGCATTTCAGAGAACGTTGTTTTCGTGTGTGGCCATCCGTGTCGGACGATGGCATTGTCTCACACCTGTTGGCACAAAGGCTTCCGTTGTTGCGGTAAGTGCATCGATTGCCATCCTGCAGTCGGCGGTGCCTGCAGTGTGCGGTGGACGGAGTTCTGCCACTGGCCAGTCCGACTAATTGGCCCGGTGTCGTTCTGCGGAGGGCGGCTCCGGTACTGCAGCGTCGGCCTGTTGCTTCTGGACGGACAGAGATGGCGTGAGCGCCGCCGCGTACAGGTTACTGGCAGCATTGTCTGCGCTGGAGGAAGTATCACGTCCAGCGGTGGAAGTTGTGTGATCTGGGGTTGGAGGCACTCGGAACGGACCTTCCTTGCCGTATCCCAAACACGTTTTAGGCTCCCGATTTGACGGTATGATAGTATGTGCCATCGGAGTTCAATGCGCACCTGGCGTACTCAGTTGAGGACTGGATACGTCTTAAATCTGGTCGTACGTGGGGGCGGAGTCCCGCCATGACGTCTGCCGCGGGACGTTCGAAGAGTAGTTCGAATATCCGAACAGTCCGCAGCTCCAGTCCAGCATGAGCAACCACGACATTGCCGACATTTCCGTTCGCGCGGGAGAAGCGTCGTCGTTGTTTCATGTCTCGAAGAACTCTGTCGCATGTAGTGCCGCTAGTATGTTTCACTTACAGCGTGTTACTTGCGATCGAAAAGTGGATCCTGACGATGTCGGCAGCCGAGATCTTGGTTCGACGTCGTGTGCTTTTGGTCTAGAAAAGTCGTTTCTAAAAGCGAATCTCAGAGTTGATTTTCGGTATTGATTCACCATGATCTAGTAGGACTAAGGCCCGAAAGAAGTAAGCAAGGTGAACGGGCCCCTATTGCTGGCGCAAGCACACAGCATGTCCGCTCTGCTAAAGTCGTACTGTCCTCTAGACCACTCGTGAGCCATCGCCACCAAGAAGACCCCTACAGATAACCACGTGCACCGGCCGACTTAGAAATGGCCCTTGGTACGTGTTTAAAGCAGGTGGTAGGCATAAGATAGTGTCCGTAATTGTACTGAATGCTTTCTCAGAAAGTTAGTTTGGACACTTAGTTCAGGAACCAACCACAAGTGTAAATGGTCGCGAAGTACACTTGACCTTTCAGCAACAAATTATCCTGAGAAAATAGGGAGCATCATGACGGATACAGGTATCAGTGACCACAAGGCTGTTGAAGCGAGACTAAATACCGTAATATCCAAATATACCAAAAATAAACGCAAAGTACATCTATTTAAAAAAGCAGACAAAAATTCGTTTGGAGCTTTCCTGAGAGACAGTCTCCACTCCTGCCAACATAAATATGCAAGCGAAGACCAGATGTGGTTTAAATTCAAAGGAATGGTATCGACGTATACTGAGAGACAAATGTTCAAATGTGTGTGAATTCCTAAGGGACAAAACTGCAGAGGTCATCGGTCCCTGCACTTACACACTATTTAAACTAACTTAACGCTAAGGACAAACACACACATCCATGCCCGAGGGAGGACTCGAACCTCCGGCGGGAGGGGCCGCACGATTAGTGACATGGTGCCTCTAAGCTCGCGGCCACTCCGCGTTGCGTTGAGAGACATACACCGAATAATAAGAGATAGTTCTGATTCCCATTGTACACAAAACAGGTCAGAAAACTGTTCCAGAAGCAACGAAAAAAGTATGGCAAATTTAAAAGAACGCAGGACTGGCGAAGTTTTACATTAGCTCGAAATGTAGTACGAATTCCAATGGGAGATCCTTTTAATACTTTCCACAATGAAAATCTGTCTCTAAATCTGGTAGGAAATGCAGCGAAAAGATGCAATCAGTACCCTCACTGCGCAATAACAATGGTGATATCACTGGTGGCACTGCCACTAAAGCAGAGTTACTAAACACGTTTTTTACGAAACTCCTTTGCTGAAGAAGACGAAGTAAATATTCCAGAACCAGAATATAAAACAACGGCCAACATGAGTAACTTAGAAGCAGATGTCCTCGGGGTAGTGAAGAAGCTTAAATCACTTAATAAAGATAAGGCCTCCGTTCCAGATTGTGCACTAGTCAAATTCCTTTCAGAGTATGCTGATTCAATAGCTCCGTACTTTTCAATCATATACAACCGTTCGCTCTTCGAAAGATCCTTACCTAAGGACTGGAAAGTTACACAAGTCACGCCAATAGCCAAGCAAAGAAACAGAAGTAATTCGGTGAATTGCAGACCCATATCACTAACGTAGCTTTGAGGTAGGATTTTGGAATATGTACTGTTCGAACATAATAATTTGTCTCGAAGAAAACGATTTATTGACAAATAGCATAGTTTCAGAAAATATTGTTCTAGTGAAACACATCTAGCCTTTTTATTCTCACGGAGTAATAAGTGCTATCGACAGGGGATGTAAAACTGATTCCCCACTTTCATTCATAGATTTCCAGGAGGCTTTCGACACCGCAACATCTAATAAAATTGCATGCCTATAATCGCCTGAGTTGTGTGACTGGATTCGTGAGTTCCCGTCAGAATGGTCACAGTTCGTAGTAAATGACGGAAGGTCATCAAGTGAAGTAATATCTGGCTTTCCCCAAATAAGTGTTATAGGGCCTTTGCTGTTCCTGATACACATAAATGATATGGGAGACAGTCTGAGCAGCCCTCTCAGATTGGCTGCAGATAATGTTCTCCTTTGCAGCCTTGCAGAGTCATATGATCAAATCACTTTTAAAAATGATTTAGATAAGATATTTTTAGGGTCGAAAAGTCGCAACTGGATCTAAATAATTAGAAGTATGAAGTCATCCACACGACTACTAAAAGAACTTTGCTAATATTCTGTTAGACGATAAATCACAAACATTTACGAAGGACTTAAATTGGAACGATTACATAGTTTTTTTTTTTTTTTTTTTTTTTTTTTTTTTTTTTTTTTGTAGGGAAAGCAAACCAAAGAATGCGGTTTATTGGCAGAGTACTTAGAAGGTGCAGCATGCCTATGAAAGGGACAGCTCACACCACGCTTGTCGACCTTACTCTGGAGTATTGCTGTGCCGCATGGGATCCACATCAGATGGAAGTGCCTAAAAAGGTCAAAGAATTACAGTTCATTTTGCATTATCACGAAATAGGGGAGACAGCGTCACGGACATGATGCGGCAACTGGGGTGACAATCATTTTGGTTTCGACAGGATCTTATCGTCACCAACTTTCTCTTCCTTTTGCGATAATATTCTGTTTGCGCCAACCTATGTAGGAAGAAATGATCACCACGATAGAGTTAATCAGAGCGTGCACAGAAAGATTTGATTACTCGCAGTTCGACACTGGAGCAATAGAAAACAGCTCGTAGGTGGTTCGATGAACACTTTGCCAGGCACTTAATTGTGAATTGCAGGGTAATCATATAGATGTAGACTTAGAAGCTTAACTTTTGGTTTCCAGGCCTTAGTTGAAATTCTCCCCATGTTTCTGTCGTCATTCATGTCCGTCTCTGAAATCAGTTCCATCTTTTTGAAACACACCGTATACCAATGAGTCCGAGAATTCTTTTGACTTGTTTGAAAGCCATAGTAAATAAGAAAGAAAACCCTGATTCAGCGATGCCTGACTGACTCGAATAAACGAGACGCCAAATTGGCATCTGAATCTCTCGCTTCAGTTGACAGAAGCGACTAGGTGAACATTACGTGATGGGTAATGTGAAATTAGGTTACTGCCTCCTGATTTTGATGATGCCGTAGTCCTACTAGCGTCTCTGCCAAGACGTTCACTTTGGCGTCGCCCAGTTCTGCTTACCTTTTGAACACGTTCGCCTCTGGGGGGCGCCTTCGATATTCAGTTCACGCCTCGTTAGTTTCGCTCTGACATGGGCTGTGTCAACAAGAAGCTCAGTATACACACACACGTATGTGCGTGTGTGTGTGTGTGTGTGTGTGTGTGTGTGTGAGAGAGAGAGAGAGAGAGAGAGAGAGAGAGAGAGAGAGAGAGAAGGCGTGGTGTGACGTCAGAGCTAGCAGACGGCCCCCAACATTTGCAGTAGGTCTGACGTGTCATTCATATTAGATGACTGCTCCAAAATTATATCACAATATGGTTTCTATGTTCATAATCTTCTGGAGGCAGCTTCCGTAACATTTTTACGCGCTGAAGAGCTTAAAAATTACCATGGTTTTTCCAGTCTTGAACTGTGTAATTCATCTCGAGTGAATGACGAGATTTAATCGAATAGGAGCAACGCGTTTCCACCGAGAGAGGAACTCGCATTATGTTTAAATATACTTACGTCTCACATTCATGTAGTCCCTTTATAACACTGATTTTTTTGTTTTGTCTGCATGAGTAAAAACGAACTCTGTCAGTTTTGTTTCTTTCACTTGTTTCTTCTTGCCTGTAACTTTATGAACAGATGGTACGCGTAAGTGTCCTTGAATAATAAGGAATGTTTGAATAGCCCGATGTATTCTATCTCTTTCTCACCATAAATGGTCACTAAATATTTAATGCTTATTATTTTATAGTAGATCATCTCAGGGATTAGTCGATAAGTTTTTTGAGAAGAATTAGCCGGCTTGGTCGCGATTTTCATAGTCACCATTGCGCCCATTACACTGATAAAATTATCATCATTATCTTGACTTCAGTAATTACAATTATATTTATTACGGAGAATTTGTATGTTTTATCTTAACGACTTTCCATCCATCAGTGCGAACAGAAATTGACGCTCTTATAATTCTGAAGGATCACAGTCATAAAATTTCAACCAAGTCAATTAATTGTAAAAGGAATATTTCGTTATTTTAATTATTTTAATAAATACAGAAACCTGCCACTTTGTTATCTATTTTTATTTAAGCTAACATGGTCGATACTGGCCTGTTTTGTGCAAAATAGACGTGTTTGTGCCATATCCGTAAGGACGAGAACAGGAATAACAACAGGCAGAATAGAAAAGCAGTTGCGGCATCCAACTTACTGTCGATTTTGTAACTATGTGCTGACTGAAGACTTAAATATATATTACGCTAATTGTAGATTGGTGAAAGCCCGAAACGCGTATTACCTGAAATAAAAATATTTGGCAATGTGGCTTGTTGCTGTATTTATCACAGTAATATAATCCAAAGCCATGCAGCTCGACAGCCAGTAAAATAGATAAATTATTAAAATATTTCGTGTTCACATATTTAATGACGTATACAGACAGAGAGACAAAGAGAGAGAGGGAGAGGGGGAGAGAGAGAGAGAGAGAGAGAGAGAGAGAGAGAGAGAGAGAGCGGTTCAAGGACAGTAATATCATTGTGAAAATCTCCGCAAAATTTTCTCTCCTACCGATCTAAGGTGCGTTTTTATGTGATCTGAAACCACAATTCGCTACTGAATAAGTCCGGAACTGGAAATTGTTTAAGCCAAAAGATTATTCTTATTTCCTTCTTCGCTGAGATCGCATGTAAACGTTGTTACAGACTCGTATTTAAAAATGATAACCCACAGTTTGGTCTCAACTGAAACTGGTGTTCAGAACGATACATTCACTGCTAGCCATAAGAGTACCGACACCAGAAAGGATATAAAAAACTGAAATTTTGTGTTTATACATATTCAGGATGTAATGGGTGCAGATATTTCTGTTGGTGAAGTAGGACAGCGGACTGGACAACACTTAATCAGTATTTACACTATTTGCAGACTAATAACTATTGCTGTTATAAGTCGTACGTTTTTATGTTGGAAAGTACGTCCAGGTAAAGGTGAAAATAGAAAGCCATTAATGCTTACTTTCCCCTGTTGTCCGTCTGCTTATCTGGATGATAAAGTGTTTGCCTTCCATGCAGCGGGCCCGGGCTGGAGATTTTCTCCGCTCGTGGACTGGGTGTTGTGTTGTCCTCATCATCGTTCCATCCTCATCACCGGCACGTGAGTCGCCCAGTGTGGCGTCGACAGCAATAAGACTCGTACTCGGCAGCCGAACTTCCCCGGATGGGGCCTCCCTACCAGCAATGCCATACGATCATTTCGTTTTTTCTTTCTTTTAGACCTGTTCAGCAGATCAGACATTGGAAACGTTGACACATGGACGAAAACCAGTTAGTCTATATCTCCTAATAGGCACAGTCCACTTAGTGGTGCCCTATGGCCGTACAGAAAACATCGGGTCATAAAGTTTGTGACGCGTTTGTAGGAAGATTGTTCAACGCAGAGAAACAACAACTAATACAGTCACCCCCAGTGGCGGATACATATGGGAGGGGGGGCGCACCCCCCCCACCCCCCGCCCTTTTGGGGGCCACCCACATTGCCACCCGCGCCGGCCCCGCCAGTCAGCCCGCACGCTATTCGTTCGTTTGTTTGTTTCGTCAGTCGACTCGACTGAATCGAGTTATCGAGTAGTTCTACTTTCCTATGTATCACGCACGCCCGCATCATTGTATTTTGTATGTTTCTGTCTGGCTCATATATAGTTAACTACAGTTAACACGTACCTACGAGAAAGTGATTTCGATGCGTTATGAAGGAGGATCGACTTAATGGCTTAGCTCTGTTGAACACTCACCCTGACATTGACTGTCCTATTGACGATGTAATTAACCCATTTGCCAGGAAGAATAGGAGCATAGAATTCATCATTTAAGGAAGAGAACCACAATTGTAACTTTTTTATATCACAAGACGGCAGTGTCTTGTATATGTGTTTAATCAGTTTAAATAAAACTTTCTTAAACTTTTCGTGTGACTTTTTCTTATGGTAAAAGTAAAGGTAGCTCAACCTCCTTGAGGTTTTTCTGTACCCGCCACTGCACTGATGAGTGTGCATATTAAAGCACCACATGAAAAAATCTGCACTTAACGTCAGTTACAACACGTAGAGTAATACAAAGAACATGTTATCAACTTTTGTGTGTTTTAGGGGTATACAGAGTGAGGAATTCAGTACATAGAGCAGCCAGTTTTGGCAGCGACACTGGGACTGCAGGGCATCGAGTCGAATTTGGCTTGAATGGCAGACACAAGTTTGTCATTCCATGCAGCTTGTACTCTATAGCTAGTGGGTAGTGCCATGCCAGCCTCTTGACGATATGTGACCTGATGTTTCTCATGGGTGACACAGCTAGAGGACGTACCAGTCATGGTGATAATCGAATACCGTCCGTATCGAGATTCGTCAGGACAGCACGGGTAACATGAGTACGTGCGTTATCTTTCTGAAAGATAACGTCACGCCGCCCCCAGTCTTAACATGCCAGAAATGTAAAAGTTACTTCCAACATTACCGGTTTTGCGAAGCATAGGTGATCGGGTTGTGTACTCAGTGCCATCCCGTACCCTGACACTGGAGGATGGAGCCAAATGACGGCGACGAACATAGTCTGACCTCATTCGTTCTCCTGTGAGAGTCTACGTACGGATACGTCCATCGTGATCCTGTACATAAAATCTGGACTCCTCAGAATGAGAGACGTGGTGCCACGCTTGCATCGAACAATGTTGTCGGACGGCTCGCTTTCCGCTGTCGCTGCCGCGTCAGTGGAAGGCGCAACAATGGGCACAATGGTGAGAGTCCGTGCTAGTGCAGACGTCATCGCAGTATCCGTGTGAACACTTGTCTTGTTGACCAAAGAGGACCTGCTCGCGAAAAATGATCAAAATTTTGAAAAAAAAAATCCACTCTATAGAAAAGAGCCTTCCATGTCGATTACAAAAACGTATAGATTGTGGACAGTTTAATTTTTCGTTGTTCGTAATTTTATTCAAGCTGCTAGCTGATCAAAAAGAGTCTATTGCAATAATTCATAATTAGCATTACATCGCACCGCAAGCAACTCATCGAAAATGAAGATCCAATCAGTATTTTTATAGCTGTGTATTAGGCATGCCAGCGAAATACTTTTTTGGAACATTAGAACGTCTTTACTCGATGCAAAAACATTGCGAGTGAAACATCATTGACCCAAGTCGTTAATCAAGAGCAGGGTCCTATCCTCCTCACTACAACTTCCGAGAAAATTAACAGAAAACAGATTCAGTAAACTTACAATTGATTTTCAGTCACGTATTTATTGTAATAAAAAGCGGTGGTAACTATAGTTGTTTATGCAGTGTTGCGCTACTGCAGACAATCAATTCAACCTAAAAGGGATTTAAATGCAATTTATATTTCTGTGACAAAACTGTGGTGGCTCTCTTGTAGTCAACGTAACTTCATGATTTTATATTGTGTCCTGTAAATGTGCATGTACCTACGTAACATTAGTATCGAGAAATAATTGCTGCCATGAATTAAGGTTTTTACAGTATCATTTGGAAAGTGATATGTAAAGAATACTAAATAAATGTCAAATACATGAAATTTAATAGAAGTAGCAAATATGAACCAACTTCACCTGCATAATGGATTGAAGACAGTGAAAATTTGTGCAGGACCGTGGCTCGAACACACACTCTCACCCTTAACAGCTTTCGCTCTCCAATCGCGACTCACGCCCAGATCCAAATATCCGTATGTCGTCGTCCATGTGACATACCTGGACTCGAGTATCCCATTAATGTTATTCCCGTACACGGGAGACATTTTATTTGTAAGTCGCAGGCCCGGTATCGGCCGATAAATATATACATGTGTACCCGAAGGAACTTTGCATCGTACTTCCTAACAATAAAATAAAAAAAAAACGGCTCAAATGGCTCTAAGCCCTATAAGACTTAACATCTGAGGTCATAAGTCCTCTAGACTTAGAACTGCTTAAACCTAACTAACCTAAGGACATCCAAGTCCGAGGCAGTGTTCGAACCCGCGACCGTAGTAGCAGCGCGGTTCCGGACTGAAGCGCCCAGAACCGCTCGGACACAGCGGCCGGCTCCTAACAATTCAGGCACTGCAATTTTCTAATTTCATTTGCTCACGATTAAACAAAAATCCAAACAGATAGGTTTATTGTGAGTTACGTAATACATAACAAAACATTTTCTGTGAAGTTTCGCTAGTAATTCCATGAACCCGGATGGTAGATGGGGTGGCTTGCCTGTCAAAGCGATGCAAATAGACGTACCGTAGGTGCAACCACAACGGAGGGATATCTGTTGAGAGGCCAGAGAAACGCGTGTTTCCTGAAGAGGGCAGCAGCCTTTCCAGTAGTTGCAGCGGCAACAGTTTGGATGATTGACTGAAATGGCCTTGTAACATAAAACAAAACGGCCTCGCTGTGCTGGTACTGCGAATGGCTGAAGCCACGGGGAAATTACAGACATAATTTTTCCCGACGGCATGCACCTTTACGGTATGGTTAAATGATGATGGCGTCGTCATCTTGGGTAAAATATTCCGGAGGTAAAATAGTACCCCATTCGGATCTTCGGGCGGGGACTACTCACAAGGGCGTCGTTCTCAGGAGAAATAAAACTGGCGTTCTACGGATCAGGCAGGTAGGTTAGAAAATTTAAAAAGGGAAATGGATAGGTTAAAGTTAGATATAGTGGGAATTAGTGAAGTTCGGTTGCGAGAGGAACAAGACTTCTGGTCAGTCGAAAACAGGATTATAAAAACAAAATAAAATATGGGTAATACAGGAGTAGATTAAATAATGAATAAAAAATAGAACAGCATAGTGGACGCCTTATTCCAGCCAAGATAGACACGAAGCCCACTCCTTTCACAGTAGTACAAGTTTATACGCCAACTAGCTCCGCAGATGATGAAGAGATTGAAGAAATGTATGACCTGATAAAAGAGATTATTCAGATAGTTAAGGGAGACGAAAATTTAATAGTTATGGGTGACTGGAATTAAATAGTAAGGAAAGGAAGAGAAGGAAAAGTAGTAGATGAATATGGATTGGGGTAAGGAATGAAAGAGGAAACCGCCTGTTAGAATTTTGCACAGAACATTTGATTTAAGAATCATGAAAGAAGCGTGTACACGTGGAAGAGGCCAGGAGACACTTTAAGGTCTCAGGCAGATTATATAACGGTGTGACAGACATTTAGGAACCAGGTTTTAAATTGTAAGACATTTCCAGGGGCATATACCGACTGCGACAACAATATTGTGGCTATGAACTCTAGATTAAACCTCGAGAAACTGCAAAAAGCTAGGAATTTAAGGTGATGGGACCTGGAGAGACTGAAAGAACCAGAGGTTGTAGGTCGTTTCAGAAAGAACGTTAGGGAACGATTGAAAGAACGTGGGAAAGAAATACAGTAGAAGAAGAATTAGTAGCTTTGAGACATGAAATAGTTAAGGCAGCAGAGAGTTCTAGTAGAAATCTTTGGGTAACAAAGAGGTATTGCATTTAAATGATGAAAGGAGAAAATATAAAAACTCACTAAATGTAGCAGACAAAACGGAATAAAAAACTCTCAAAAATGAGATCGACAGGAAGAGTAAAATGCCTCAGCAGAGACGGCGACTGGACAAATGTAAGGATGTAGAAGCATACATTATAGGGGTAAGATAGATACACCCTACAGAAAAATTAAAGAGACCTTTGGAGGAAAGAGAACCACCTGCATGAATATCAAGAGCTCAGATGGAAAACCAGTCCTAAGCAAAGAAGGGAAAGCAGAAAGGCAGTAGGAGTATATAGAGGATCTATACAAGGACGCTGTACTTTAGGGAAATATTATGAAAATGGACGAGGACGTAGATGAAGATGAAATTGGAGATATGGTATTGCGTGAAGAATTTAACAGACCACTGAAAGACAGACGTCGAAATAAAGCCCCAGGAATAGACAACATTCCATTAGGACCACTGATAGCCTTGGGAGAGCTAGCCATGACAAAATTCTACCATCCGATCAGCAAGATGTATGAGACAGGCGAAATACCTTTAGACTTCAATAAGAATGTGATAATTCCAATACCAAAGAAAGCAGCTGTTGACAAGTGTGAAAATTACCGAACTATCAATTTAATAAGTCACGGTTGCAATATAATAAACGAATTATTTACAGACGAATGGAAAAACTGGTGGAGCCAACCTAGTGGAAGATGAGTCTGGATTCTGTAGAAATGTTGGAGCACGTGAGGCAATACTGACCTTGTGGGTGGGTGCTTATGTGTTGGTAGCGCTGTATATCGCTTTGCATTGGATCTCTCACTGCGCTTTCTTTGTAAGAGTCTCTGTGGCTCGTTGGGCTCGTTGGAAGTTAATCGCCAGTAGTCTAGGACAGTTAGAAGTTAGTCGCCAGCAGTGATGGAAGTACCGTTGGGCAGTTGGAGGTGAACGGCCAGCAGTGATGGATGTTAGATGTGAGAAGTTAGCATTGATGGAGGGTAGAGGTCTGAAGTGTTAGCGTAGGCTAACGACCTGTACATGTTCGACTTGGAGACTGAATACTATTTATGACTATATACCTTTGTACTAGATGTCAATGACGATCTATGTTTGTGTCTGCATTGAATGCCACATTATTAAGATTAAAAAAATACATTATTTGGTTTTCAACAAAATCTTTCCTTTGCTAATCACATGCCTATTAGTAGTTAGTGGCTTTAGTAGTTAGAATCTTTTATTTAGCTGGCAGTATTGGCGCTCGCTGTATTGCAGTAGTTCGCGTAATGAAGATTTTTCAGACGTAAGTGCTTAATGAAATGTATAGGTTATTGTTAAGATTTCTTTTTAGTCAGGGGCATTCTTTTGAATTAATTATTTGAAGTCAGGTTATCCTCTTTTTGAGCAGTCAGACTGCGTTGCGCTAGAATATTGTGGGTCAGTGTTGACACGATAAGAATAAGTAAAGAGCAAGTAGGTTCACTTGCATTCAGTTTCACTCAGCAGTTTAAGTAAAATTTTTAATAAAGAAGTTTCAACCCTACGACTTACCTTAGAAGACATGTTAAGGGAAGGCAAACCTACGTTTCTAACATTTGTAGACTTAGAGAAAGCTTTTGACAATGTTGACTGCAATAGCATCTTTCAAATTCTGAAGGCGGCATAATACAGGCACCGAAAGTCCCTTTACAATTTGTACAGAAATCAAATGGCAGTTATAAGAGTCGAGGTGCACGAAAGGGAAGGAGTGGTTGAGAAGGGAGTGAGACAGGGTTCTTGGCTATCCTCGATGTCATTTAATCTGTATATTGAACAAGCAGTAAAGCAAACAAAAGAAAAATTTGGGGTAGGAATTAATATCCATAGAGAAAAAATAAATTTTGAGATTGGTCGACGACATTGTAATTTTGTCAGAGACAGCAAAGGACCCGGAAGAGCAACTGAACGGAATGGACAGTGTCTTGAGAGAAGGATATAAGATGAACATCAACAAAAGCAAACGAGGATAATGGAATGTAGTCAAAAATGGTTCAAATGGCTCTGAGCACTATGGGACTCAACTGCTGTGGTCATAAGTCCCCTAGAACTTAGAACTACTTAAACCTAACTAACCTAAGGACATCACACACATCCATGCCAGAGGCAGGATTCGAACCTGCGACCGTAGTGGTCGTGCGGTTCCAGACTGTAGCGCCTTTAACCGCTCGGCCACTTCAGCCGGCGGAATGTAGTCGAATTAAATCAGGCGGTAATGAGGGAACTAGTTTATGATATGAGACACTTAAAGTAGTAAAGGAGTTTTTTTATTTTGGAAGCAAAATAACTGGTGATGATCGAAGCAGTAAGAATGTAAAAAGTAGACTGGCTATGACAAGGAAAGCGTTTCTGAAGAAGAGAAACTTGTTAATACCGAGTATGGATTTAAGTGTCAGGAAGTCTTTTCTGAAAATATTTGTGTGGAGTGCAGCGATGTAAGTGGAACATCGACGATATATGATTTAGACAAGGAGGGAGTGGAAGCATTTGCAATGTGGTGCTGCATAAGAATGCTGAAGATTAGATGGGTAGATCACGTAAATAATTAGGAGTTACTGATTATAATTGGGGAGAAGAGAATTCTGAGGCATCAAGGTATCACCAATTTAGTATTGGAGGGAAACGTGGAGGGTAAAAATTGTAGAGGGAGACCAAGAGATAAATACACTAAGTAAATTCGTAATGATGTAGGGTGCTGCAGTTACTCGGAGTTGAAAAGGCTTGCACAGGATAGAGTAGCACGGAGAACTGCATCAAACCGGTCTCTGGACTGAAGACCACAACAACAACAACAACAATTGTAATCAACAACACTGCAGTCCAGATTAACGTCTTCAGTGTTCATATTGTACGGTTCTCTACATCTAACCTCTTGCGAATGGAGTTTGTTCAGTTGTTGTATTATTAATCTTGTCCAGTAGTTGCGTGATTTCAAAGTTGTTGCTGTCATTTATAAGTTTCAATTTTTGTTTGGTTTGGAACTGGTTACTGTTTTTATTCTGTAGCCTAAATTGATTTGAAAATTTTTTGTATACAATATGATGGCTAACTGCAGAGAAACTTTATGTTATTACCGTATCTTTTACATTTCGACTGTTGTTATACAGCCGGCCGGCCGAAGCGGCCGAGCGGTTCTAGGCGCTACAATCTGAAAACGCGCGACCGCTACGGTCGCAGGTTCGAATCCTGCCTCGGGCATGGATGTGTGTGATGTCTTTAGGTTAGTTAGGTTTAAGTAGTTCTAAGTTCTAGGGGACTGATTACCTCTGAAGTTAAGTCCCATAGTGCTCAGAGCCATTTGAACCATTTTTTGTTGTTGTTGTTATACACAGGAAATACGCTTGTGGTATCATCGCCTACCTGAGATACTTCAGAGTCTCAGTTTGATGAATGAAGCTGAGTCCTTCACTGCTTTACAAGGTGTGTTTTCACTAGAATAGGCAGTCATATGGTTTCGTAATGCAAGTTATTGCATAGCTTATTGGATGATTCGATAATGAGCTTAGGCTCGAAATGATTCACCAAGTAATAAAGAGAATCAATATTGCAACTTCGACAGCTCTCTGTAGTTTATTGCAAAATTTGTTAAAACATGCAGCAGCTGACGTCATGCTACAGATTAGAAACAAATGTTGATTGTGTTGAATTAATTAACGAATCATTCGTGTCTCAATCGGTACAGTAATGCCCCTGGAGATCCTGTTAGTAATGTGTGTATGAGCTACGCAGTTGTGATATTTTCGGGCAAACCAACTCTCTTTGTGTCAATCCGTTGCCAGCAGATGCCGAACCAGTTGTAACAAGTAATATTTCACCTACTTAAGGGCGATTCACGTATACCAAGATAACTTAGACAATGTTGCACGTACTCCTCAAACCATTCTCATTTCAGTTTTGTTTCTTTCTCTGTAGATTTCCCAGCAAATTCTTGCACATTTCTCTAGATTAGAAAATGCTGTTATCTTCCTACATTCTGGAAGAAATGAGCTGTTGCTATATTTCTAACGTACGTATGGATGAAACACTGAACTCTTACCTATTTCCAGATTTGATTAACTTCTTAGCATAATAAAGAGCATCATTTACGGTGCTTCCGCTACGCTCTAATGCAGTGCAAAATGGTGTCAGTTCCACTTGAAGGTTATCTTTTTAGCTTTCCTGTTTTCTTAGTACGCTACCATTGCGGAGAGCTAAGATACAAGATTTAGTGAAATGAGCACGTCCTTGTGTTTATGTTTGCAAAGAATGTAGAACGGTAGATATTTAATTATTAGAAGAGTGAAACACTGTACGAAAACAGAATGGTTTATGACCGAGCTACAAATATATAGCTCCATACAGTAATGCAAAATCATCCTACAAAATAGTGCTCTAAAATAACGGTTTAACGACTGCACGTTTTAGAGAAAGCTTACAACTATAACACTGGGATGAGGTGTACAGAGAACCTGATGCTAATTCAAAATTTAACCTATTTCATGATACCTTTGTGAGTATATTCCCCAAGAAAACGGTAAAGCATAACTGTAAGAAACCATCTAAAATGCCATGGCTTACTAAAGGGATACAAAAAACTTGTCAACAGAAAAGGGAAATGTACCTTACAGCAAGAAGGAGTATTGATCCAGAAACAGTCAGATATCATAAAAACTACAGCACTGTATTAAGAAAAGTTATTAAAAAGTCCAGAAGAATGTGGATGATGTCTGAGAGTAGCACCAGCACCTCCGATAATTAAATCAAAACAATTAGGAGTCTTGTTAAAAGGGAAACAGGGCAACCGAGAGCACAGGAAGACCGTATTTATATCAAACTCAATTAAAAGTGTGTTAGCAAAAAGTCCGAAGTACAAAATATTTTTAATAATCGGTTTTTAAGTGTTGTAGAGGAAACCGGCTCCAACTGTTCGTTAGAAAACGCACTGATGTATATGGCTGGAAAAGTACCTAATCTATTTGATAAAACTGAGACTCAACCCACCTCTCCTTCAAAAATAAAGAAAATAATAAATTCATTCAAAAATAAATGCTTGCATGGAATTGATGGTAATTAAAGCAAAGTATTAAAAGCTTGTTCCCAACAGATAAATTGGATTCTCAACTACACATGTAGTACCTCACGAAAACAGGGCATTTTTCCAAATAGACTGAAATATGCTATTGTTAAACTATTGCATGAAAAGGGGGATAGGTCTAATGCTAATAGCTACCACCAAAGTTCACGTATGTCAGCTTTACCCAAAATTGTTGAAAAATTAATGAATTCAAGAATAGCTTCACATATTGTAAAAATGAAGTACTAACAAAATGTCAGTTTTTGTATTTCTATCGTTTTGACTGGAGTCCACGGGCGTTCATACTGTAAGAAAATGTAGCACCTACAGCCGTACTTATGATCTTATTTATTGAGTAACCACCATTTTCGGGGCTTCAATGCGTCATCTTCAGGGGTTATCACGATCCATATGTAACCCCTTCAGCATCAACTACTGCCTGGAGATGGCGCATTGAAGCGCAGAAACTTGTAGTTACACAATAAATAAGATCATAAGGACTGCTGTAGGTGCTTCATTTTCTTACAAATGTCAGTTTGGTTTTCAGAAAGGCTTTTCAACGAAAAATGCTATACATGCTTTCACTGATCAACTATTAAATGGTCTGAATAGCCGAAACATAGCCCACTTGGATTTTTTGTGATCTCACATAGGCTTTTGACTGCGTGAGTTGTGTGAAATTCTTCTAGATAAGCTTAAGAATTGTGGTATGAGTGGGACAGTGCACAAATGGTTTAATTCATATTTAACTGATAAACATATCAGTAAATTAGCCCACTATGTCTATTTCCATTTATTGCTTTCATACGCCGTCATATTTTGTCTTTGAATGATGCTTGATATCAAATCTAGCAGCTGAGATGCTCATGTGTCAGTGACGTAAGGAGATCACAGAGGGAAATTCCACCATCAGAAGTTTTGCAGTACTCTTACAAATTCTAAGATTCCTAACTGAACATTCAACTTCAAATTCTCAGCTGGTATCTCATTTTCTGTACGTTATTTCGAGCATAATTCAAAGGCGCGTCAAACGTTTCCCTCAATTATTTTATTTCTTACTTTCAGACAAAACGTTTCTGAAAACATTTGAGCATTTTTTTTCAATTGTTTTCATTTTCAAGTTTTGTTTGGAAATCATGGAATATTATATATTTAAATTTCGATCGAGATTTTATTATTGTTAAGTGCAAATAGATCAAGAGAAAGCAGGAAGGTTTGAATTTAGCCGGCCGGGGTGGTCGAGCGGTTATAGGCGCGTCAGTCTGGAACCGCGCGACCGCTACGGTCGCAGGTTCGAATCCTGCCTCGGGCATGGATGTGTGTGATGTCCTTAGGTTAGTTAGGTTTAAGTAGTTCTAAGTTCTAGGGGACTGATGACCTCAGCAGTTAAGTCCCATAGTGCTCAGAGCCATTTGAACCATTTTTTGAATTTATGCTGTTTCTTAATATTTTTTGATGATTCCTTTGCGTAACAGTCAAACATTTCAAATTTCCTCAAATCACGAATTTAGACTTTCTTTACTATCGTGATTACTCTCAAGCTTTTTCAGTGCAAAACTATACCTCAATCTGGTTGATTTGATACCCCATTTGTCGATTTCCCAATCTTCGTTTGGCTATGAAATTTCGGACAAGCATCAATTGTGAAATTTATGGGATGTCATGGTTTCACCCCGCTCAAACGTTCTACTACAAAAAAGATTAGAATCATTTGAAATGAAGTCAGTATGCGGAAAGAATAGCAAAGGAACACATGACGCATAAAGTGGACATTGTAACATGCAGTACTGCGCAATACTTTACGGACTTATAATGGAAAAAAATATTTATGACGTATCTTGTTCTTGAGCTTCAGTTCTTCAGAGTTCTTTCTTTCACAGAGTTATTGATAGTTTTCATGCGAATGTTTCGATGTTCTATACACCAAGAGGATCGAATACGTTTAGACGTGTAGTGCGCAGATAAGGCGCATCAAAGTTAAATTGCGACAGACAGAGAAGTTGAATTGGTTTAACCGAAAGAGGGGAATCTGCGGAGTCATAAAAGCAAAATTGTTGATTTTAATATGGAGAAAAGTTGTGATAATTCGAAACGCGAAAGCTTTAATGAAAATCAAACAAACCTCTTTTCAGAGGATAAAGTAAAATAATTTAAAAAAGCAAATGTCTTAAGAAATCTATACAATTGCTTTAGGGCAGCAACTCTACCAAGCGTTTCTTGCGGAATAAATTATATGAGGTATACAGGTTAGTTCATTTCGGCGTTGTTTAAAGCCGTACATTTTCTAAAAAAATACCGTTCTGTGCTGTGATAACTAAAACTACATTAAAACGAAGTTCTGTATTTCAAAATTGGCAGCAAATATTTAAAACGAAAATATGGTAACTTTACAGAATGGGCCAGCTGTAAAGTTTCGAACGAGGTGAGTACATGAGAGTATGTTTTGCAAACACTATTTACGTTTTATTTCAGCTCTCTGTGATGTAAGTTTATACCATAATATGTCTGGACTATTGTGGTAGATGGATCTAACTTTCTTTATCCACAGTAAGGAGAAGAGAGAGCTGTTTAAGATCCGGCCCTCTGCAAAAGCCACAATGCTTTCCAGTTGATAGCAGGTGAGCTGGTAGGGGAGCAGAGGCTTTCCGTTGTGAATAAATGGTAGGGGCATAGCAGTTAAGTCACAGTCGAGGGAACATTCCGAGAAGAGAGAATCCTGGTAAAACCGGAGATTTGGACTATCTTTAATTCAGTTGTCCGACAATGTTGTTCGTTGTCGTAGATAAAAATCAGTGACGTGTGTGTGTGTGTGTGTGTGTTTGTGTGTGTGTGTGTGTGTGTGTGTGTGTGTGTGTGTGTGAAAGAGAGAGACAGAATTGCGTTACAATTGCGTGTTTAGTTTCACTCTGAAGTTGTCAAAGGAAAGAAAGCTGGTTTTGAGGACAGAGGAGCAGCAGCGTGGAGGAAGCTCTTTTACGGTGCGAGCGCCATTTGGTTCCGTGTCCTTTGTGGGAGACTGTTTCTGATAGAACAAGGAGAACCTAACGTAGAGACCACCAATGGCACCACAATGGAAGACTGTTGTAGCACTGCTACGATGAGAGCGGCGATTTTCTTTGAAGACTCTCGCAAGGAAAAAAGACAACACACCGCGAAGTAATTATCCGAATGGGTCGGAAATAGTTAGATGTGACGTACTTGTACAGATAAACAAATGATTACAATATCAGAAAAACTTCATGAGTTATTCAATAGAAAGAGCTTCACACATTGAGCAAGTCAACAACGGGTTGGTCCACCTCTGGCCCTTATCCAAGCAGCTATTCGGTTTTGCATTGATTGATAGAGTTGGTAGATGTCTTCCTGAGGGATGTCGTGCAAAATTCTGTCGAATTGATGTGTTAATATCGTCGACGTACTGCTATGCTGTAAGGGTGCTGGGGATGACAACTGAAGGAATCCTGCTATGAAAAAAATTGCACCCCGGACCATCACACGTGGTTGTCGGGTCGTGTCGCGGGCGACGGTCAAGTTAGTATCTCACTGCTGTCCAGGGCGCCTCTAGATACGTCTTTGCTGGTCATCTGGGCTCAGTTGGAAGCAGGGCTCATCACTGAAGACAATTCTACTGCAGTCAATGCGATTGCAGGCCGAAGACGTGTCTGGAGACGCCATGGAGAGCGGTGAGATGCCAAACTGACTGTTGGCACCATCTGGCCCGACGACCAGGAGTGCTGTTCTGAGGCGTCATTTTTTTACCTATCAGAACCCTTTTGGTTTTCACCCGCGGCGCCCTTACAGCACAGCGGTACGTCGACGAAATTCTACGCCCCACTTTCTTGCCATTCATGGCAAGTCATCCTGGGCTTACATTTCAGCAAGGTAATGCCCGCCAACTTACCGCGAGAGTTTCTACTGCAAATCTTCGTGGTTGCCAAACGTTATCTTAGCCAGCAAGGTCACAGAATCTCTCCGCAATGAGAACGCTTGGAGCATTAAGAACAGGGCCCTCCAACCATTTCGGCATTTTGACGATCTAACGCACCAACTGAACAGAATATGGCACAATGTCCCTTAGCAGGACATACAACAACTGTGTCAGTCAACGCCAAGCCAAATAACTGCTTCATAAGGGCCAGAGAGTCATCCAATTTTTCTCAAATCGTAATCATTTGTTTGTCTGTACATCTACATCATCTCTGCCGGTTTCCGTCCCATTCGGATGATTCTTTGGTGCGTCTTATTTTTTTGTCTTAGAGTGTGTGTACTAAAAATTGTGTGTTTTGCGCCATAATTTACTTGTCTTTGAAATATGCAGGAAAGTAATGTCATCTGCTTACTAATATAGTGTAGCATAACAACAAATGTCGTTGATTTTTAAGAACGCGAATTCATGTTGAACAACAGCCCAGTGTCCCCCAGCTTAATAACGTATGGCAGCCCGATTTTGTTTGAGTCTGAAACAAAAAATCAAGTAAGCGGAACATGTCAGTCGTCCATCAGTAGCCATCTTGAGATGCGACCATGTGCATTCAGACCAGATAAGCGTACCTTCCAGAGAAAATAAGTCTGGCATATCATATATATATATATATATATATATATATATATATATATATATATATATATATATATATACTGTGTGAATTGGTTTATACATAGTACGGTATAACATAAGTCATTGTTATATGTCTGACGACTACTTCCCACCGTGAAATTAAATGCGGCCTTGTAGTGTTGCTGGCGTGTGAGGCAGTCAGGAAAGTATTGGGTTGGTGCACAGGTCCGTAGCGTTTCTCCATAGTGCTTAAAAACGCAACAGGTACACATACAGAGTCTTTAAGTCGTCAGTGATATATGCTCTTTCACTATTTATAGCAGCCTGCTAGCGCTGGGGTAAGTTTAAGATCCCACGACTGTAGATGTCACTTGGTTTGAGACAAAGAACTAATCGAACCACTTTCGGAGGGCATTTTCATCCGGAAAGGAAGTTCCTTAGGATGTTCGATAGGAAGCGGAAAACGGGACAATCAGAGGGTAAGATGAGGTGGGTGCAGAATGACTTTCATACCTATCTGCCGTGTAGTGGTGATTGCACCTCAGGTATGCAATCGCTACCACACCTTCGCTGTTGCTCTAGACGCATAATATTATCGTTGTGGATGCGCGTAAGACTTTACACGGAGAGCTTGAAACAGGATATCCTCCTCTAGCATTACTTTTCTTCGACTGTGGTTGACGATACCAGTATTATTTTTCGAATTTTGGACAGGTCAATATTATCTAAGCTGCTTTTCTGAAAACTTTCATATAGTTTTATACTCAATATTTTATATTTCAACCTAAAATCTATGAAAAGGAACTACTTTATTTTCGATGTTACAGTCGATAAGTACTAGTTCTGAATCTACAGTTACAATTAATTTTTTTAGAAATATCTGAAATTACGAATTATTGGGCACACTTAAAATATCTTTATTAATTACGCAATGTTTATTTCTGGATTCATTTATAAAATAATAATAGAAATTTATAGAAATTCATTTGTCAAGAAAAACTGTAAAGCCTTAGGAATATGGTTACTACCGCAGAGTGAAGTAGCAGAATGCCTCTGATTTGATCGGACGTATTTCTGTATTTTGGGCAAACAGTGCAATTTCGGCTTTGTTAATGTGAAAATTCAAAAGACTGTACGATATACTAAAATGTGACAAAATATATTATCGTAAAAACAAACATTCTGCAACAACAATCGTCAAATTCTTTTAGATCGATTCAACCATGAGGACCTAAAATGTGAGAATTTCAGCTCAAGAATTAGACTCCTACACAAGAAAAACTGGAGCCAATTCCAAACGAAATGCTAAGTAAACTGGAAAATTTATTATAATCTTCGTTCCTCTCAAATTTTTCATAAAAGACTTTGCTTATTGTGGACAATAGCTGGAATTAGGAAGGAGAGGGGAGATTACAAGGTGCTGCTTTGTTTGGACTCAACCAGTTATTACTTTTTCTTATGTTAGTGTAAAGTTACCATTTCTCGTCACCAGGTTAGGAATTCTCGGTGTTGTTCAAGAGTCAATTGATGATGAGCAAGCAGAGATGCACATTGGCCACCCACAATTTTGGTGCTTCTGGTGAGTACACATGCACCCGATGTTTGAACCTTCCCCAGTGCGTACAAATATCGCACGATGGTGGAATGATCACAGTTCATCACATTTGCGAGTTCTAGAGTACACAGACTTGGATCGTTGTATGTTAATGCGTTTAAACGATCTGCACCAAACCACGAATGTCTTCCTGAACTTGGAGAGTCATTAATGTCAACACGACCCTCCCTTAAACGGGAAAACCATTTTCTTGGCCGTGCTCTGTCCAGTGGCACTATACCCGTACGCGGCGCAAATGTTCCTGGTGGCCTCTGTTGCTGCCATTCCTCTGTCGAACTCAAACAGAAGAATACATCGGAAATGTTCCCACTTCTCCATTTGGCACTGCATTTTCTAGCGTCCACAGCTCCACTGACTATCTCCAAATAACAAAATGGCAGGTTGTAAACTCGAATAGCAACAGTGAACTACAAAAGAAAAATGACGATCGATAAATAAACCCATAGCAACCCTGTAATACACGAATGCTACGAATTTACGCACGAGCCTAATACATAAGTGGGGCAGAGACGAATGGGGAATCATTCTAATACGACACTGGCCGCAATGGGACAAAGCCACTTAAATAAGCGAATTTCATAGATGGCAGATTGTTATGACCCGACCCTTGGCAACGCAAATAAAGAAGCTGGTCGACTGTATGCCTGTTACATCTAGATCTACTACATCCAAATTCCGACATCCATCTGACGGTGTGTGGCTGAGTGTATTTTGTGTACAACTGACGTTTACCCTTATTCTGTTTCAGTCGAGAGGGATGGACAACTATTAGTCAGCCTCGTGTGGGATCGAATGGCTCTAATTTTACGTCCACGGTCTTTGTTCAAGATATACGTAGGAGAAAACAATAATTTGGTTGACTCATCTCAGAATTTTAACAGTAAAGCCCATCACGATTCACAACTCATCTTGGCAGTGTCTACCACTAGAGATGTGTGAGCTTCTTCGTGACACTTTCGTGTTTACGTAATGAACATACAACAAATCGCTTTCATTTCTTTCATTTCTTCTATAAATCCCATTTGGTACGGATTCAGTAAGTCACTTTCCCAGACAGAAAAGTGAAGAACTCTAGTGTCGAAACGCCGTATACGTAGTTCTGCGAAAGCAGCCCTGCGTCATACCAGCGTAACCTCTTTGGAGGATACCATTATAGCCTCGCAGGGGCGCTGTGGTCCGTTGTGACGTCAAAGCCCCTGGACCAGGGTCAGCGCACGGCCCTGGCCTGTTCGCCGAGGCGGTACACGGCCATCTTAAGTCTTTCTCCCCATCCTCCTTTCCGTGGTAAATGTCAGGGGTCCCTCGCGCTCATCGTATGGGCCTTGACAACTGGAATGATGCTTTAACCTTTCCTTGAATGTTGCGATACATGTTTATATGAAACACCCATGTCTGTTTAACGATAACCCGTCTTTATTTTCAGGCCGTGTGGGGATCCCTGCAACAAATCAGAGCACCAGAAGCATCTTGGGAAAAAAAAAACTGAAATATTTCTCAAATCACACTTGTTTTCCGACAAATCAGTTTGGAAAAGACCACTAATGATTGAACTATGTCATACAGGGTGTTACAGGTGGTTACATTAACCGCTTTTCCACACAATATGGACTATTTCAAGAGGATATCCTTTCTTGTGTAATATGTTCCATAAGGATTTCCTGTCTACATGGTCGAAGGCTTTCTCTAAGTCTATAAATGCGATGTGTACTTCCCTATTGAAGTCTCTTTCTTTTTCAATAGTTAGTGTAAGTCTGAAAGCATTATCAGTACAACGTCTTGCTTTTCTGAAACCATTTTCCACTTTAGATAACAGAGCTTTGGCGATAATTTGTAGACACTGATATATTATCTTGGCTTAAATCTTATATCCTGTACCTGCCAATGTTATCCACAATGGTTATCGCAGTCACTTCGTTAACGTTTATTAAAGATTGATACAGGCTGACAATTATTGAATTATATGAAAAAACGTAAATTAGTTACAAACTACGGCGTGAACACACTTTATTCATCTTGAGACGTCACTACAGTTATTCGGATTTAGGTTACAACATGTTCAATATGCCTGCCATCATTGGCGATGATATGGTGGCAGACGAATAACGAAGTTCTGCATGACCTACTGAAGTGTAGGAACATTTATGCTGTCCAAGACCTCCTAAATGGTTGTTTTCAGCTCAGAAATCGTTTTGGGTTTATTGCTGTACATCTAGTATTTAAGTTTTTTTGGGTAATCAGTCTTCTGACTGGTTTGATGTGGCTCGCCACAATTCCTCTCCTGTGATAACCTCTTCATCTGAGAGTAGCACTTGCAATCTCTATTATTTGCTGGATGTATTCCAATCTCTGTCTTCCTCTACAGTTTTTGCCTTCTACAGCTCCCTCTTGTACCGTTGAAGTCCTTCCTTCATGTCTTAACAGATGTTCTATCATTCTGTCCCTTCTCCTTATCAGTGTTTTCCACATATTCCTTTCCTCTCCGATTCTGCTCAGAACCTCCTCATTCCTTACCTTATCAGTCCAACTAATTTTTAAAATTCATCTGTAGCACCACATCTCAAATGCTTCGATTCTCTTCTGTCCCGGTTTTCCCACAGTCCATGTTTCACTACCATACAATGCTGTACTCCAGACGTACATTCTCAGAAATTTCTTTCTCAAATTAAGGCCGATATTTGATATCAGTAGACTTCTCTTGGCCAGGAACGCCCTTACTCTGCTTTCGATGTCTTCCTTGCTCCATCCGTCATTGGTTATTTTACTGCCTTGGTAGCAGAATTCCTTAACTCCATCTACTTCGTGACCATCGATCCTGATATTAAGTTTCTCGCTGTTCTCATTTCTTCTACTTCTCATTACCTTCGTCTTTCTTTGATTTACTCTCAATCCATACTCTGTACTCATTAGACTGTTCATTCCTTTCGGCAGATCATGTAATTCTTCTTCACTTTCACTCAGGATAGCAATGTCATCAGCGAATCGTATCATTGATATCCTTTCGCCTTGAATTTTAATTCCAGTCCTTCCAGTCCTTCTTTTATTTCCCTTATTCCTTCCTCAGAGTACAGATTGAATAGTAGGGGCGAAAGACAACATCCTTGCCTTACACCCTTTTTAATACGAGCACTTCGTTCTTGGTCGTCCACTCTAATTATTCCCTGTTGGCTGTTTTACGTATTGTACATGACCCGTCTCTCGCTATAACCGGAACCGCGCGACTGCTACGGTCGCAGGTTCGAATCCTGCCTCGGGCATGAATGTGTGTGATGTCCTTAGGTTAGTTAGGTTTTAATAGTTCTAAGTTCTGGGGGACTGATGACCACAGTAGTTAAGTCCCATAGTGCTCAGAGCCATTTTTTTCTCCCTATAATGTACTCCTATTTTTCTCAGAATTTCGAACGCCTTGTACCATTTTATATTGTCGAACGCTTTTTTCAGGCCGACAAAGCATATGAACGTGTCTTGATTTTTCTTTAGTCTTCCTTCCATTATTAACCGCAAAGTCAGAATAGCCTCTCTATCTTTCCTAAAGCCAAACTGATCGTCATCTAGCGCCACAAAAAGGAATCACATGTGTTCAGATCTGGAGAATATTGTAGCCAATCGAGGCCATGCCAGTGGCCTCTGGGCATCCTAGAGCCAGAATTCGGTCCTCTAAGTGCTCCTGCAGGACATCAAACACTCTCCTGCTTCGATGGCGTACAGCTCCGTCCCACATGAACCACGTCTTGTCGAAATGAGGGTCACTTTGGATAATGGGGATGAGATCACCTCCCAAAACCTCCACGCACCATTGGACAGTCACTGTGCCATCAAGGAATATTGCGCTGATTATTTCGTGACTTGACATGGCACACAACACAGTCACCCATTGAGGTGAAGATACATTTCGATTGCGAAATGTGGATTCTCAGACCCCCAAATGCACCAATTTTACTTACTGATGAAACCATCCAAATGAAAGTGGGCTTCGTCCCTAAGCCAAACCATAGAGCACATACTAATTCCCTGCCCTGCGGCCAACCGTGCAGTTTGAACGTCCTAACTCATACCTTTCAGAAGTTAAGATCATTTTATCTCATATAGTTCAGTAATTGTCACACTGTATGATATCTACATCTGATCATGATTTTGGGATTTGGCGTCTTTGCCAACATCTGTTACATTAATGAAGAAGTTTAAGCTTTAAAATAATCCTCCGTATTTAAGTAATTTGGCTTTCATACCATCGGGATATGTCGCTTTCCGGTGTTTTGTTTTATTCAGAGCCTCGTTTAGTTCTTGGGTCGTTATGAGATCGCCATCATAAGGTTCATCAGTTTCAGGATGCTCCTCCGCTAATGTTTGGTTTCTAGTAGACCAGAGCTATTTATAATTTGCAATCAATTTATATTCTGATATTATATTTAGGTTTGTTGTCTCTTTCCAGGTTTATTTAAATGCTTTATCATCTTGTAAGCTATAGACTGTCATCCATGGATGACGTGTTCAGTTCTGCTCACAATGATATTTCGCCATTGTTCATTTGGCTCTGGTTTTTACTTCATTTCTTTTCTCTTTATGTTCTTCTTTCTCCAGATTCTGTTTTCGCCTGTAAATATATCTAATATGCTCGTTTCTTTTATTCGACTGCGTTGTAGGGTATCTCAGTTCCACACTAGAAGTGCCTTCTCAATTCTTTTCCCTAGTGGCTTATTTTCGGCCTGTTCAGAACATAGCTTAATACTTTCCCATTCTGTTTTGAAGTTATCATTTGCGTCTGTTTGGTTTAGGCAAGAGATTCAGTCAGTTTTGATGTAGATGTTTTACGCCCTCATCCTGTAATACACTAATGGCCATTAAAATTGCTACAATACGAAGACGACGTACTACAGACGCGAAAACTAACCGACCGGAAGAAGATGCTGTGATATGCAAATTATTAGCTTTTCAAAGCATTCACACAAGGTTGGCGCCGGTGGCGACACCTACAATGTGCTGACATGAGGAAAGTTTCCAACCGATTTCTCATACACAAACAGCAGTTGACCGGCGTTGCCTGGTGAAACGTTGTTGTGATGCCTCGTGTAAGGAGGAGAAATGCGTACCATCACGTTTCCGACTTTGATAAAGGTCGGATTGTAGCCTATCGCGATTGCGAATTATCGTATCGCGACATCGCTGCTCGCGTTGATCGAGATCCAATGACTGTTAGCAGAACTTGGAATCGGTGGGTTCAGGAGGGTAATACGGAACGCCGTGCTGGATCCCAACGGCCTCGTATCACTAGCAGTCGAGATGATAGGCATCTTTTTCGCATGGATGTAACGGATCGTGCAGCCACGTCTCGATCCCTGGGTCAACAGATGGGGACGTTTGCAAGACTACCATCTCCTCGAAACAGTTCGACGACGTTTGCAACAGCATGGACTACCAGCTCGGAGACCATGGATTCGGTTACCCTTGACGCTGCATCACAGACAGGAGCGCCTGCGATGACGTAGTCAACGACGAACCTGGGTGCACGAATGTCAAAACGTCATTTTTTCGGATGAATCCAGGTTCTGTGTACAGCATCATGATGGTCGCATCCATGTTTGGCGACATCGCGGTGAACGCACATGCGAAGCGTGTAGTCGTCATCGCCATACTGGCGTATCACCTGGCGTGATGGTATGGGGTGCCATTGGTTACACGTCTCGGTCACCTCTTGTTCACATTGGCGGTACTCTGAACAGTGGACGTTACATTTCAGATGTGTTACGACCCGTGGCCCTACCCTTCATTCGATTTCTGCGAAACCCTACATTTCAGCAGGATAATGCACGACCGCATGTTGCAGGTCCTGTACGGGCCTTTCTGGATGCAGAAAATGTTCGACTGCTGCCCTGGCCAGCACATTCTCCAGATCTCTCACCAATTGAAAACGTCTGGTCAATGGCGGCCGAGCAACTGGCTCGTCTCAATACGCCAGTCACTACTCTTGATGAACTGTGGTATCGTGTTGAAGCTGCTTGGGCAGCTGTACCTGTACAAGCCATCCAAACTTTGTTTGACTCAATGCCCAGGCGTATCAAGGCCGTTATTATGGCCAGAGGTGGGTGTTCTGGGTACTAATTTCTCAGGGTCTATGTACCCAAATTGCGTGAAAATGTAATCACATGTTAGTTCTAGTATAATATATTTGTCCAATGAATACCCGTTAATCATCTGCAATTCTTCTTGGTGTAGCAATTTTAATGGCCAGTAGTGTAGTTAAATCTTAAAACTGTCTTCCCTTCTTGTCTCAACTCCTACGTGTATTCTTCCATCTAGCGACCGTAGCTATTTCTGCTACTACTAGGTTGTGGTCTAAGTAAATATATCTAGCTCTGAAAATCTGAATATGCTGAACTTTCTAGCATAATCTATTGTTGGCCGACATATAATCTATTACTGATTTCTGTTCCCTTTCGCTCCAAGTGAATTTATGTATATCTTTCTTCCTAAAAAAAGTACCAGTAATTTTCCGTTCATCACTTGAGACCAAATGTATAAGAGAATGTCCATTGCTTATGGGCTGTTCGCCAAACGTAGTAACTGTTAGAGGCACTGTATTATTTACCATTCTCGCATTTACATCACCGTTTTATTGTATTTATCTGCTTCCCTGTATGGGGTTTCACAAAAACTTCTGTGAACTCTTTTTTCTATCTTCAGGTGTGGCGTCAGCCTTTTCAGTAGTTACAGAGGCAACAGCCTGGACATTGACTGATCCGGTACGACAGTACTGGGCACTACATATTGCAGTTTGAATTGTTTGGCTCGAGCCCTATATATATTTTACACTTAATTGAGTGGCCCAGAGATGTGGATGGTCTCAGTGTTTCGCTACGTTTTTCGTCATAGGGTGCCAGCTCACACCCGTCGTAAACCCAATTTTTTAAGCTGAAATAAAATATAAAAGAAACAATGCAGGCAATTATTGCGGTGAAATTTACAATATTGAGCCACTCACGTTGATTTATGATCTGAACAAATAGTTTATTTCTATTTTTCAATACATTCACTAAACACTTAAAATGCAGCCTGAGGAGCTTTTACAGAAGGGCGGCCTTTAACAACTGATGCTACAACACTTCACTATAAAATTCATATGTCGCGATCACAGCACTCGACAGTCTGTTCGTAATTCACAAAAAACACTCTCGTCTACTGTCCTAAACCACTATATTGCGCTCCACGTGATCGCTTTCGACGTGGCTACCAACCCTCTACTACCCCCAGATGCGTGGCACGTCCAGCTCTTAGCGTCGCTCAGAACCCACTCCCCGTCATCAAAGATCGCCGCCCTATGCACCCTCGAAATGACTGCATAACTCAAAATAATGTTTGATAAAAATTACGAATAAATTAAAACAAAACACAAAAACGTGTATGATATATCGGAAAATATGGAAATTATCTGGGCAATAACAATTTACAGTCCAATATTTTTTATCTGTCACCGTCTTTTCACAAATAATGTTCTTGTGGCGTGATTTTGCTTTTCCCGGGTTTTTGATACTAAACATAAACGAACAAATAAAAACACATACTTAATTACTCATCTATCTCTTTAAACTTTAGAATGCTGCCGCTAGTTTCGTCTCTTTAAATTTATTTGTTACCAACAATACAGTTTTTCTCAGTCGAATCCCCTATTCCGACCTCTCATTAGAGAATTGCTAAATCGGCTGTAATTGCTCGATGACGCTCTACTAGCTTCATCTGTAGACACTTTGTTCATATTAATCGGCCAAAGCATTGCCGAGATATTGGTTTTTGAACTTTCATAAATTTACAATTTTTAAGACGACAATGCCTAGTTTCGTCTCTTTAAATTTTTTTGTTACCAACAATACAGTTTTTCTCAGTCGAATCCCCTATTCCGACCTCTCATTAGAGAATTGCTAAATCGGCTGTAATTGCTCGATGACGCTCTACTAGCTTCATCTGTAGACACTTTGTTCATATTAATCGGCCAAAGCATTGCCGAGATATTGGTTTTTGAACTTTCATAAATTTACAATTTTTAAGACGACAATGCCTTTTAAGCTATTACATATTTTTGTAGCGCGTCTAGATAATTTAGTTTTACATACATTTCTGTCCATGAGAGTCAACTCCCACCTCCGTGGCACTCCTAGTTCTGTTTTTATGAATTTTTCTGTGGCACATAAATTTCTCCAAAAGCGCAAACATGGCCGCATACACCCCTGCCAAGCGTCCACTCGGGTTTTTCCAATGCCTCGTACATGCTAGCCCCTCGCCACGGCCCCGTAGCAACGGCCAGCGGGAAACTGCCGCCCTAATTTCCCGCTGCACCTTGTACGCTCTCACCGGCCTTGTTAACGTAACCGAAACGGCCTTGCTGTGCTGGTACTGCGAACGGCCGAAAACAACCGAAATTTTTCCAGAGGGCCTGTAGCTTTACTGTATGGTAAAATGATGATGGCGTCCTCTTGGGTAAAATATTCCAGAAGTAAAATAGTCTCCCACTCGGATCTCCGGGCGGGGACTACTCAGGAGGACATTGTTTTCAGGAGAAAGCAAACTGGCGTTTTACGGATCGGAGCGTGGAATGGCAGATCTCTTAATCGGGCGGGTAGGTTAGAAAATATTAAAAGGGAAATGGATACGTTAAAGATAGGGATAGTGGGAATTAGTGAAGTTCGGTGGCTGGAGGAACAAGACTTTTGGTCAGGTGAATACACAGTTACAAATACGAAATGAAATAGGGGTACTGCAGGAGTGGGTTTAATAATGAATAAAAAAATAGGAGCGCGGATAAGCTACTATGAACAGCAGAGTGAGCGCATTACTGTAGCCAAGCAAGACGCGAAACCACGCCTACCACAGCAGTACAAGTTTATACAAACTATCTCCACAGATGATGAAGAGATTGAAGAAAAGTATGATACGCTAAGAGAAATTATTCAGATAGCTAAGGGAGTTGACAGTTTAATAGTCGTGGGTGACTGGAATTCAATAGTAGGGAAAGGAAGAGAAGGAAAAGTAGTAGATGAATATGCAATTGGGGTAAGGAATGAAAGATGAAGCCGCCTGGTGGAATTTTGCACAGAACTTCACTTAATCATAGCTAACACTTGGTTTTAGAATCATGAAAGAAGGTTGTATACGTGGAACAGGCCTGGAGACATTGGAAGATTTCAGATAGATTGTATAATGGTAAGACAACAGATTTACGAACCAGGTTTTAAAGTGTAAGACATATCCAGGGGCAGATGTGGACTCTGACCACAATTTAATCCTTATGAACTGTAGACTAAAACTGAAAAAATTGCAAAGAGGTAGGGATTTAAGGAGATGGGACCCGGATAAACTAAAAGAACCAGAGGCTGTAGAGAGTTTCAGAGAGAGCATCAGGGAACGATTAACAAGAATAGGGTAAAGAAATACAGTAGAAGAAGATTGGGTAGCTTGAAGATACGAAAGAGTGAAGACAGCAGAGGATCAGATGGAAAACCAGTCCTAAGCAAAAAAGGAAGAGCAGGAAGGTGGAAAGAGTATATAGAGGGTCTATACAGCGGTGATGTACTTGAAGACACTATTATGGAAATTGTAGAGGACCTAGATGAAGGTGAAATGAGAGATATGATACTGCGTGAAGAATTTGACAGAGCTCTGAAAGGCGAAAATGTTTATAAAATCGAACAAGCTAAAACTAACAATTAGAAAAATTAAAGACAATAAAATCAAAGCTAATCTAACTTCATATGAAATTGTTTGAGCAACAGAGTAGACAACATTCCGTTAGAATGACTGAGAGAGCATTGGGAGAGCCAGCCACGACAAAACTCTACCATCCGATGGGCAAGATGTATGAGGCAGGTGAAATACCCTCCGATTTCACGAAGAATATAATAATTCCAATTACAAAGAAAGCAAGTGACGACAGGTGTGAAAATTACCGAACTATCACTTTAATAAGTCACGGCTGCAACATACTAACACGAATTCTTAACAGACGAATGGAAAAACTGGTAGAACCTCACTTCGGAGAAGATCAGATTGGATTCCGTAGAACTGTTGGAACACACACGGCAATACTGACCCTACGACTTACCTCTGAAAACAGATTAAGGAAAAGCAAACCTTCGCTTCTAGCATATGTAGACTTAGAGAAAGCTTTTGACAATGTTGACTGGAATACTCTCTTTCAAATTCTGAAGGTAGCAGGGGTAAAATACAGGGAGCGAAAGGTTATTTACAATTTGTACAGAAACCAGATGGCAGTTATAAGAGTCGCGGAGCACAAAAGGGAAGCATTGACTGAAAAGGGAGTGAGGCAGGGTTATAGCCTATCGCTGATGTTGTTCAATCTGTATGTTGAACAAGCTGTAGAGGAAACAAATTAAAAATTTGGAGTAGAAATTAAAATCAGTGGAAAAGATATAAAAACTTTAAGGTTTGTCGATGACTTGTAATTCTGACAGAGTCAGCAAAGGACCTGCAAGAGCAGTTGAACGGAATGGACAGTGAATTGAAAGGAGGATATAAGATGAATATCAATAAAAGCAATACGAGTATAATGGAATGTAATCGAATTAACTCAGATGATTCTGTGGGAATTAGATTAGGAAATGAGACACTTAAGGTAGTAGACGAGTTTTGCTATCTGGGGAGCAAAATAACTAGAAACGTACAGAGGATATGTAATGTAGATTCGTTCCAGCAAGGAAAGTGTTTCTGAAGAAGAGAAATTTGTTAACATCAAGTATAGATTTAAGTGACACGAAGCCTTTTCTGAAAGAATTTGTATGGAGTGTGGCCATGTACGGAAGCGAACCATGAACGTAAATAGTTTCCACAAGAAGAGAATAGAAGCTTTCGAAATGTGGTGCTACAGAAGAATGCTGAAGATTTGATGAGTAGATCACATAACTAATGAGGAGGTATTTAATAGAATTGGGAAAAAGAGGAATTTGTGGCAAAAACTGAGTAAAAGAGGGGATCGTTTGATAGGACACGTTCTGAAGTCTTAAGGGATCATTAATTTAGTATTGGAGGGAAGCGTGGAAGGTAAAAATCGTAGAGGGAGACCAAGAGATGAATACACTCAGCAGATTCAGAAGGATGTAGGCAGCAGTAGTTATTCGGAGATGAAGAAGGTTGCACAGGATAGAGGAGTACGGAGAGCTGCGTGAAACCAGTCTCGGCACTGAAGACCACAACAACAATCTTCGATTTTAGATTTCCATTTGTTTTCTACTAACTAGATCTTTAGGTATTGACCTAAATCTGCAGTTCCTCTCAGCCTTTTCTTTGTTTCTGTAATTGTTGCAATATTAATGTTCCTTTGTTTCAGTCCTTTACATAGCTCTATTGAGCTTTTCCACTATTCCAAATCGTTTCTCCCTTTCTTGCTTGGGTCGTCTTCTGTTTAATCCACCTGGTTGATTTCTTTCAAGATTATGAGTAAATTAAAGTCCTCAGCACGGGATGCCACCCTTAGCCAGGATAGATAGATTATGGGGCTGCCACTTTTGGCCATATGACTCGCCAATAAATTTTGATCAAGGTTTATCTCCTCTATCCTTTTGTAAGCCAATAACTTTCCTGCACGGCAGTAGTTGTTTAATTTTTCTTCGGAGCTATTACCCCTGGGAAGATTGTCTTCACACGATGCCTAAGAGCCCTTCCTGCCCCATGTCTGAGCCCTCTTGGAGGCTGTCTAATCTGGAGCCTCCAGTGACCTCGTTGTGGACTGCTCTTTGATCCCAACACTTTGACCTGCCTGCGATGGGTAGCTGTGCCAGGAGCTTAAGATCCCACCAGGATGGTTCGCAGAATGTAAAGGAACTCGCAGACCTCCTCGCCACTGTAAGGTGGCAGTCCTCAAGGAGGACAATGGTATAATTTTAGTAAAATTTTAATATTACGTCACAATTGTGTGTGCTGTGTGAGTGTGTGTGTGTGTGTGTGTGTGTGTGTGTGTGTGAGTGTGCGCGTGCGTGTGTGCGTGCGTGTGTGTGTGTGTGTGTGTGTGTGTGTGTGTACCTAAGTACTTAATGAATGTGACATGGCATCATTTTTATGCCAGAAACAATGAATATCTTTGATTTTCAAACTTGGGTCCTGTAACTTTATTACTTATCTGTCGCCATTTTTACACGTCATTTGAATATTGCACTCTGTTTCAGCTGTGATAGGGAGGAGGGACGAGGGCGTGTATATAGAAAATAACGTAATTTGACGCTATTTTTTGCAAATCATTTAAAACTGTGAATATTTCGAGGGGAAGAGGAGTGGCGTAGGGCATAAAGCACAAGTAGTTTGTTTCCATTATACTGGGATTTTATAAATATTTTCCTATCACTGACTGGACATAAAGAGGCCGGAAGGGACGCGACTTCATGCGTGCACTGGAAATAATGTAATTTGGCACCATTTTTACACATCATTTTAATACTATACTCTGACTGGCTGGAGTTTTAAATTTTCCTCTAACACAACTGGGAAATTTCCCTAATCTTGGATTTTTTGAATTGAATACTGCACTATGACTGTCCGAAGATAAGGAGGAGAAGGACATGGTTTTTAGAGAATGAGATTTTCTCTCTGCAGCGCAGTGTGCGCTGATATGAAAATTCCTGGCAGATTAAAACTGTGTGCCGGACCGAGACTGGAAGTCGGGACCTTTGCCTTTCGCGGGCAAGTGCTCTACCATCTGAGCTACCCAAGTACGATTCACGCCCCGTCCTCACAGCTTTACTTCCGCCAGTACCTCGTCTCCTACTTTCCAAACTTCACAGAAGCTCTCCTGCTTTGACATGGTTTTTAATTATCCACTAACACAACTGAGTTATTTTCTCAGCAACTTGGATTTTTCAAACTGCACTATAATTGGCTGAGATAAGGGATACTGCATTGTGACTAGTTGCAGAGAGGGAAAGGGTGGACACAACGTTGAATTCCTCACTAACGGAATTGCATTATTTTCGTCATCTTGGATTTTTAGGACTGCATGATTGGCTAGAGAGAAGGAGAGGGGAGATTAAAGCGACGTGTTTCCGACTGATAAGGATCTATATTTACATCTACACGGATTCTCTGCAAATAACACTTAAGTGGCTGGCAGAGGGTCATCGAACCACCTTAACCATAATTCTTTATTATTGCATCCTCCAAGAGCGCGGCTTTCCGTGCGAGCTCTAATTTCCCATATTTTATTATGATGGTCGTTTCTCCGTATATAGGTCGACGTCACCAAAATATTTTCTCATTCGGAGGAGAAAGTTGGTGATCGAAATTTCGTGAGAAGATTCCGGTGCAACAGAAACGCCTTTTGTTTTAATGGCATCCACCCTAAATCCTCTATCATGTCAGTGACACTCTCTCTCCTATTTCATGATAATACAAGACGTGCTGCATTCTTTGAAATTTCTCGATGTACTTCGTTTATCCTATCTGATAAGGGTCCCTGACGGCGCAGCACTACAACAAAAGAGGACGGACAAGCGTAGTGTAGGCAATCTCTTTAGTAGTTCTGTTACATTTTCTAACTGTTATGCCAAACAAACGCAGCCTTTGGTTTGTCTTCGCTACAATATATTCTATGTGTTCTTTCACACACACACACTCACACACACACACACACACACACACACACACACACACACACACACAGACAGAGAGAGAGAGAATTGTTCGTTATTTTAATTCCTACTAATTCACTGCCTTTATATGTCACTGATTTATCATGTAACCGAAGTTTAACAGGTTCCTTTCACCTCTCATATGGATGACCTCACACTTTTCACTATTAAGGGTCAATTGCCAATTTTCGCACCATTCAGATATCATTTTTAAATCGCTTTTCAATTTGTTTTGATCTTCTGATGACTTGACTAGACGAAAAACGACAGCATCATCTGCAAACAACCTAATCCCGTGTCAATAGCACTCAACATTTTGTGCATGTAAAGAGCTCGATGCTTTCTAAATCCGTGTTGAATGTTTGTTAATAGACTGTTCTCTTCGAGGTAATTGATAACGTTCGAACACAGTATATGTTCCAAAATCCTGCTGCATATCGACAGTAATGGTACGAGACTGCAGTTTAGTAGATTACTCCTACTATCTTTCTTGAATGTTGGTGTGACCTGCGCAACTTTCCAGTCTCTGGGTATGGATCTTTTGTCGAGCAGATGTTATTACTGATGAAGATCATGCCATCACTGGTAAGAGTGATGATCTCAGTACTACCGCCGCTGCATTTAGGCACCCTCAATACAAAATTTAAACTGGATTATGTTCACCGTAGCATTACAACTTATACTCTGCATTACAGAAACCTCCAACAGTGTCTCAGATTTGGTAGTTGGGATATCTCATTCAAGCAGCGTCATTGGTTGAAGGTGTACTTTGATGTAAATCCCGAAAGAGAGCTCGGGATGTGTGATTTGGAAAAGGATTTTTTTAAATTAATGAATAATTCTTTTTGCGTCAAAAGCAATGGAAAATATTAGAAACGATCACGTCATTCATTTAGCTTACCTCTAGGGTGAGCGTTATGACGCAAGAGATTACGTTGCCAGGACAAATTTTAAGCAAGCCTCAATATTCAATTAGAGGGTAGTCGCTATGAAATGTCCAAGGTTTCACTGAAACTAAAATGCAGAAGAATGAGCGATGACCAATGACATGACAATGCCGAAGGGAACGGAAAGCACAGCACTAAAGACACCTATCCACAGGGTATGTGGTCTCTTACTGAAAAAGTGTCGTGATAATGTCACCATTGCCAAAAGATTCCGTTTTACGAGCCAGAGCGTGGAATGGCAGAAGTCTGAATGATGTAGGGAAGTTGGAATCTCTGAAAAGAGAAATGCAAAGACTCAGCCTAGATACAGCGGTAGTCAGTAAAGTGGAATGGAAACAATGTAAGGGTTTCTGGTTAGACGAGTGTAGGATCATGCCAAAAGGAGCAGCAAATGGTGTATCAGGAATAAGAGCCGTCATGAATAGGAAGGTAGCAGGAAAACTGACTTGCCGTGAACAGTTCAGAGTAGTTGTTCTCATCATAGTCGACAGCAAACTATCGGCTGAAACAATGATGCGGGTATATATGCGGATGTCACAAGCAAAATAAGAAGGGATAGCGAAAGTCTATGAAGATAGTGAATGGCTAATTGATTTCGTAAAGATAGATGGAAATCTAATACTCGTGGAGGATTGGTACAGTGTAGTAGCGGAGGGAACAGAAAAAGAAATTTCAGAATAGTAGGGGCTCAATAGTTGGAACTGGATAGACTTTTTGAAGTGGTCGTATTCATCAGAAAGTTATCCACGATCGTTACTTCTGCAAAATCAGCTTATTTTGTGTCTATCGAACGCTATTTCTGTTTCAAAATTACTGGTTTCTGGCAATGTCCCCTAACTTAAGATCATATCTTGTAGTTACAGAGTAACAACCAGATAAGCTTTTTTGGACTGTATATGACAATGACGCCAACGGCCTTGCCGCAACGAGAACATCAGTTCCCGTCAGATCACCGAAGTTAAGTGCCTTCGCGCATGGCGGGCCTGGCGAGCGGTTTTGTCAAGTGGCGTGCTCTGAGACCTTGTGGGGCCAATTGAGGAGCTGCTTGACTGAGAAGTAGCGGCTCCGGTGACGAAAACTTCCAACGGAGAGTGGTGTGCTAAGCACTTGCACATCAATATCTGGATTCAGTGACGCCTATCGGCTTAGAATGACACAGCAATACGTTGGTGTCTTTGGGCCTCCCGAGATCCGTTCGGAGTTCTATAACAATCAAACTTCTCATTTTGAAATAAAAACAACGGCTGACAGACAGAACATAGCCTATTTTATAATTTAGCTCTGTAAAAAATTTCAGCTACTGTTAGCGAATACATTCTTCAAAAATCAAAAGAGAAGATCTACGCCGAAACGGATCTGGAGTCGAGAGAAATTCCAGGTAAATTACATCAGAGTGAGACAGATTCCGAAATCAGATAGCGGATTGAAAGGAATACCTAGGAGAAATGAAAGATCGAGATCGCAATTTATTAACGATGAAGAGTAGACTGAAATTTCAAAAAAAATTTCTAGAAGGATTTAAGAAGCAAAAAGTGGAATAATGAGCAACTGAGGAATAATGATGTGCGTTTGAAGTTCTCTAAAAATGTAGGTACGGCGATAACGATTACGACGCTAGGTGATTTAGTTTAAGAGGAATAGATAACTCAGAATATGGCAGTCACAGAAGTTAAACAGACCGATGCAGCTACAAGGTTGCTAACTACTTAGAGACCATGAGTGACAGAAGAAATACTTGATGTACGAATGTTTGATGGACGAAAGAAGAAAGTAAAAAAAAAAAAAAATGTTCAGGAAAATAGCGGAAAGCCACACAGGAATGAAGTAAACAGCACCTATAGCAAGCTAAATCACAATGACTGCGGGAAAAATGTGAAGAAATAGAAAAAGAAATTGTACTCGGGTGGGCAGATTCAGCGTATAGGAAGGTGAAAGCTACTTTTGATGAAATTAAATGGGCGTCTAAATTAAGAATTCAATGGTAATTCCACTGTTAAGCCTAGAGGAGGAAAAGGATAGGTGGATACGGTACAGTGAAGTCCTGTACGGAGGGGAGGACTCTTATAATAACGTGATTGAGGAAAACAGGTGAGGCGATGAGGAAGATGTGGGGATTCAGAACTAGCGTCGGAGTTTACTCGAGCTTAGGAAGACTTGCCATCAAATAAAGCGAAGGCATCGATAACTTCCTTCGGAATTCCTTAAATCATTGGCGTCAATCTCCAACAGACGACTATTCGAGCTGTTGTGTAGATTCTACGAGACTGGAGGCAAATCATCAGACGTTCGGAGAAATACCACCCACGTAATCCCGTAGCTAGAAGGGCAGTAAGTGCGGGAGCTATGGCACAATCAGCCTTGAAGTTCATGCGACCAAGTTCCTAACAAGAATAATATAAAAACGAATGGAAAAGAAAACTGAAGGTCTGCTACAAGATGATCACTTTGTCTTTTGGAAAGGTAAGGGCACAACAGAGTCAGTTCTGACGTCGTGATTGATAATGAAAGATAGGCTCAATAAAAATCGACACGCATTCATAGGATATAACGACCTAGAAAGAGCGTTCGACATTTTAAATACGTGCAAGATGTTAGAAATTCTAAGAAAAATAGTGGTAAACTGTAGGAGAAGACAGGTAATAACAATTTGCACAAGAACCAAGGGGAACAATAAGAATGGAACACTAAGACAGAAGTAAGGAAGAGATGAAGCCATTCGCACCTACTGTCTAGTCTACACGTCAGAGAAGCATTGACGGGAATTAAGCAAGCGTCCAAGAGCGAGATTAAGGTTTAGGGTGAATGGATAAAAATGTTAAGATTCGCTGATGACATTGCTGTCCCTCTGTGAAAGTGAAGCAGAATTACCGGACATTTGAACGGAATATACATTCAAATGAGCACAGAATGCTGATCGAAAGCAAAACGGACAAAAACTGAAGTACTGAGGACTAGCAGAAATTAAATTAGTGATAATAGCAAAGTTGGAATATCATTTCTCAGGTACAGTTACTCTCCCAACCCATTGTTTATTATTAGGAACCTAAATCTAGTTCAGCGGCTTCCAGCTTACCGTTTGTTGTTATGCTTTCGAGAAATCTGCAACAATGTTGTCAAGATACGAGGTAAGTGGAAATTTTGATTGGGCCAGATAATTGTTTTACTTCAGTTGCGCATTTAATATACAGACAAGTTGCGCTGAGATCAGTTAAGTTCAGTTCAGGTTAACTTCTGTTCAGCATACGAGTTTAAGTTGGATAAAAGTTTGTGGGTATGCAGGGCGAGTCACTAACTATTTCCACCAAGAATAACTCCGAAAGTATGACAGGAGCTGAAAAGCATGTGGGACAAAAGTTGCGTTGGCCAACGAGGGCCATAATATGACGTTGGTTTTTTGTAGGTAGCTGGGGTCGCGTCAGAGATACGAACGTCAGTTTTGTTTTCTTAAATCGGATGCTATAGTTTGGTACTTATTTTCTGATAGCGACTATCGAGACGAATCTAATGATGTGTAACTGAAAGGTCTTTGAAGATCAACGAAGGTAACAAATGTGACATGACCGTCCATTTCAGAAGGTGTTCGAAGTGATGACCATTGTTATCAATGTAGTGTTGCAATCTTCTTATCACGGATTGAGTGGTATTCCCTATCACATGAACACTTACCGAAGCACATGCTCTGACGATTCTCTCTTGCATATCTTCAGGTGTAGTTGGAACGTCTTTATAAACAGTGTCTTTTACGAATCCCCATAAGAAAAAATCCAGAGGCGCCAAGTCTGGCGAACGGGCAGGCCACGACGCATCTCCTCTGCGTCCAGTCCAACGATTTGGGAACTGTCTCCGCAACTCATTTCTAGCCATCAGCGAAATATGTGTCGGACACCCATCGTGTTGATACCACATGTGTTCCTTGTTCCTAAAGGTTTTTCTTCCAATAACAGACTTAATGTTTCTTGCAGTCATGTGGTGTACTTCCTACCAGTAAGATTTCCTTCGATGGGTTAGAGGCCTATAATTCTATCCTCCAGAATCCCACACCATACATTCACCGACCACGGTTTCTGATGTGCAACTTGCCTCAGAAAACATGGATTTTTTAGTTGTCCAATAATGCATTTTATACAAATTAACATTTCCATCGTTCGTGAATGTAGCCTCGTCAGTGAATAAAATCAAATTAATGAATGTGTCACCCTTCTGAATCTGAAGAATCGGGAGAATTCAATGCCACGCATACAGTCCGTACCAATTAATTGTTGGTGGAGACTGATATGGTAAGGTTGATATTTATGGCGATGCAGAACACGAAAAACACTATTCTGGCTCATGCCAGACTCCCTTGCGATTTCACGCGAACTAACACGAGGATCTCGAACCCCAGTGGCATGAGTACCAATTTCCGTTTCCTCGTTTGTAACTTTCCTTTGCCGGATATGTTTACAATGCGCTAAAGATCCAGTTGTTCTCAATTTATCACACACATACTTAAATGTACGACGAGTAGGGTGAGTACGTTATCTTTCAGCGTATGTCTCTAGCTCTCACTGAATTTCGTTGGCATTCTCTGTAAATGAGAATCATATCGACTTGTTCTCTGAAGGAATACATTATTCACATTCGTTTGACTCAACGATACTAGTCTTACCGTTCCTATTAGTGTTGTATTGCGAAACCGTCGAATGGTGTTTACATTTCAATGGCACGTTGGATAGATATGCCATATTCGGCGAATATTTACTATTTGCACGATATACGATAGAGAATTGTCAGAGCATGTCCTTCGATAAGTGCCGAAGTGATAAGAAATACCACTCAATCCACGATAAGAAGATTACAGCACTGCGTTGATACCAATGGTCATCACTTCGAACACCTTCTGTAAATGGACGTTCATGCCACCTTTGTGACCTAGTTGACCTTCAAAGACCTTACACATAATTGGATTCGTCTCGATAGTCTCTGTCAGAAAATAAGTACCAAACTATAGCATCCCATTTAAGAAAACAAAGTTGACCTTCGTATCTCTGACGCGATCCAACCCAGCAACAAAAAAACCAACGCCATATTATGGCCCCGTTGTTCCATGCAACTTTTGTCCCACAAACTTTTCAGGTCCTATCATACTTTCTGAGTTATTCTAGGTGGCTATAGTTACTGACTCGCCCTGTATACTTCTCGTAATACATAGACTTTTATAGAGTGGGAGGTAAAGTTGGGCTAAATTCCATACAGAAACGAATATAGCGGGGACATTACATTTTATATGTACTAGTTTGTCCCAATTCGCCAGAATGATAGCGTAGCGGTCGATAACGTGCTAACCTGCACGACTTGTAAGTTTTGTATTGCTGGAATGAAATGGACATTATCGTAGAAATCAACGCCTACATGAAAATTATTATAGAGTTGCTCACAACTGCCTGTCCCGCATTTAAGTGTGGTTCTCAGAGACTGACAGTGAATACAGTTGTCTGGTGATAATGATAATTTCGTATGGTTTGCGGGCACGATTCAAGTCTTTCAATCGGTCATGCATGACCCTGACCAACCCCAGTTATCAAAAATGCGGAAAGGGAACAACGTGGATTCTGAATCATGTATCTTTTCTAGTGAATCTCTTCATCACTAAGAAGTGAATACTAGCCTAAAAGTCAGACTGAATTGTCCATGGTCCGACCAATATTAGATTCCGCAACCATCCTGTTTCCACGCACGCTCTTTACCTCTAGACTACCACGTCCAACCCCATCTTGTTGTGATGAACCACAGTGCTATTAGTAATGTTGCATATGATTTATTTAACTTAATTTCTTGTGGACATGTAATTGCACCCTATGTTGACGTTTTACGGTAGTAAACGAATGGTTGAGTACATTTCCGATCCTTTGTTTGAACCCTGAGTGGATGTGGTGACTCTTGAATCTATTACCTGGGGGGATACGCGTGCCACTGATTTCTGCCAGCGGCACCGATATGTGGCTGCAGACTCGAGGAAGAGGAAGATGGCAAGAAAAGTGCAGTGCCAGTGACGTACTACACGGCTGAACTTGGCGGAGGGAGGCAGTGACCTCGGAGCAGCCGGTCCGTGCTGTTCCTAGGCGTCAATAACCCGACTGACGCACGTCCGCTCCTCAGGGAACGTCCCGGGATTGGCCACGATCGTGCCGGTCCGACTACAAAAGAGCAGCATGGGTCTCATCTCAACAGTCTTGGGGCCTGAGAGACGTTGACCGTGCCAACATGAACAAGGTTCTGGTGAGTACATTCAGAAAGTAGCTTTTCGTTCTACCATAAATAAAATATTTGATTTTACACATGATAATGTCTTAAAAAGCTGCTTCCATGCATGTTTGCTTAGATTATAAGTGAATGAACACAATCAGTCACTGAATCTTAATTTCATTATTTATGACACTTTCCATACGTTTTGCTCTGCCATCAAGTAACTGTTTTGATGTGAATAAAATAATCTGGGTGATAACATCGTCGTCGTGAAGCACTAAAACAACTATACCATCGATGTTTCGGTTGTCGTTGCAGCCGTCCTCTTCAAGGCGACTAACTGCTCAGGTCCTGCAGAGTGCCGCCGCAAAGTTGGTCGAAACATCGGTGCTATAGTTGTCACAGTGTTTCTTATTGATATGTCCTAACACCAAAGAGAATTTGTTCGAACTTATAAAGCAGTTTTCAAGTGAAGCGCATCATCGTTCATGTAGGAAAACCAACGGTGCCGAAGTATCGGCGTTCCTGAGCATATGCGTTGCGTATTTTCTTTGACAGCCTTGAATTTGGGCGTAACCCACACTGTTTTCAAACAGTAAATGGGTGAAGTAAAATAAGGTACAAGAAGAAGAAAGACAAATAAAGATTTATTCATTACAATATCACCACTGGTACGAAATATTGAAATAAAAATAGGAATAAATTACGAAATAAAGAGGACAGTTACCCGAAGAGACAGGTTAGTGGCACATCAGCTGCGGCACCCAGGAACAGTGAAGCTGCTAACGGAAGAAACAGTAAATGGAGGAAATAGCACAAGCAGGCAACGAGCGAAATACTAAACCACGTTACGGAAGATGTTTGGTGTAGCATTGACAGAGGTGAAGAGAAGATCACAGGAGAGGAAGAGATGAGGGACTGAATAAGACCAGTGAAACACTGGTGACTTGAAAAACAGAACGTAGGCTTTACGGAATATTCTTTGTAGTGTTTAGCATGAAACGTTTTCTTGGGGTGTAACTAGGCTCACACATTATGATTAAGAATATTTTGTGAGCGATATTCTCTGAATTTAGCCTCATCCATACAAGTCGAGTTCCTCGGAGAAACTGACACATATGTATTGCGTAGTATTTTTAGTCTACTCGACGTAAAACAACAAATAATGAATTTCATTGCTCTGTGTTTGTGTAAGAAGTGTACTTAACAAGAAAATTACGGAATCAGAACGTTAGTAGTGACGTGAAAGTTCTTGTGTTGTTGCGTGTGTGAAAGTCGTAGTACTCCACTTGCTATATCGTGACACCTTACTATACGCTCAGAGCATACGGTGTAAACTAAAGCAAGTCACTTTCTTTTGACAGATTGTTGGCGTCACGCTCGTAGTAGCAGTACAGTTCATGATGACAGCTGGATTCCCCACTTCATGGGCGGCCCCTCCAGAACCTGAAGACGACGGTCACCATGGCCACCACCACAATGATGAATACGATCACCATCATGACGATCACCATGGCCACCACCACAATGATGAATACCATCACCACCATGACGATCACCATTTCCACCACCACAATGATGAATACCATCACCATCATGACGATCACCATTTCCACCACCACAATGATGAATACCATCACCATCATGAGGATCACCATAGCCACCAATACAATGATGAATACGATCACCATCATGACGATCACCACGGTCACCACCGTGATGATCACCACGATCACCATCATGATGATACCAACGATCGTAACATTCACCATCGTAATGACCACCACGATCGTGACGATTACTTCCATCTTGGCTTCCCTCCTGTAGGTTACATATGATGATCAGTTGTAATAAACGTCTTCATTAACAGAGAAAGTAAATATTAAGTGCAATGACCTGCTTCATGTTTAATGTATATCTTTAGATGACTTAACATGTCACACTTGTGTGCAGCGGATGAGAGTATCTGACTTTACTGTTGCTGTGGTATTAACATGAAATCTACGTCATGTCCACAGACACTTGAAATAAATTTTTTCCCATTATGCTGCATTTTGATTATATTTATTTTCTTCTACCTTACATCTCATCATCATCTCGAAAACATTATCATCTCGAAAACATATATACTCACAAAATGTAGTTTTTACTCGAAAAATGTCTATTTCACTATTAAATGACATCTGGTGCTTTAAAAAAATTCGCCAACAATGGAAAACTTCCTCGAGACTTTCTACATTTCCCACTGCAAGTAGCAGTTTCTTGCAAATTGAATAGATATTTGAAACAGCTGCATTACACAACGAAGTTTCCACTGCGGAATCTGCCTTAATGAAGTCGAAATTGCACTGAATAGTATTTTCGGGATAAACTGTATAAATTATGAACAATACGTTCTGACGCAAAGGAAGACGATGTTTTGTTGCCGTTTATGGTAAGTCATCGAAGGGTTACATTTCAGCGAGATAATAAACCGCCTGCTTGCAGCGAGAGCTTCTGCTGCTTGTCTTCCTGCTAGCCAAACCCTACCTTGGCCAGCAATGTCGCCCGATCTCTCCCTCACTAAGAACGTTTGCAGCAATGTGGGCAGGGCCCTACAACCAGTTAGGGACTTTGACGATCTGACGCACCCATTGGACAAAATGTAGTACGATATCCCTCAAGAGGACATCTAACAACTCTGTTACACAATGACAGGCCAAATAACTGCTTACATAAGGGCCACAGGTGGACCAACGTGTTATTCACTCACACGATTTGTGAAGCTCTTTCTCTTGAACAAATCATCCAATTTTTCTGAAAGTGTAATCATCTGCTTCTCTGTACATGTAAATCATATCTACCTATTTTCGACCCATTCGGATAATTCCTCCGTGTTCATTTTTTTTTATCTTAGAAGGAACGTCGTTAATATAGCTATCGACCGTCTACTTATACTGAACAGAAAAAGTTCTGTCATTTGTACCAAACATATACCTTAAAAACAACATGGTGTTAATAACTGGTAAACACTCTCTGAAACAAGTGTAATATTCTCCCATTCACTTTTGTAAAATCTTTTAGATCAGCAATGACTTTATAAGCGTGAGCTAAACACACTAACAAATAAACGATCAGTCACGACATTCTATTAGATAACGAATACTAGCATCTCTTGCTCTTTCACTGCAAGATACTTTGAGAATAAAAACTCAAATTTTTACATATCCAAACAGTTATGAATATTTTCAAAATTGATGTGCCCATGTTATTCTAACTCCCAAGACATAATATGCACACATTTTCACTGTTGAAGAAATCGGATTTGGTGGGACTAATGGTCGATGATCTTGGCAGTATATAACTTCGAATCTGGGGTACAAAGAAGGAGCCTCCTAGAAGATTGTGAACCTAAAGACTGAAGACAGACACAATCGGGCGTACCCTGGAAACAGTGAAAGATTTCACCGGCTAATCCTTCTAACACCAGATCAAGTTAAAGTCCAAAACCAAATTAACATCAAGATGCAACGGCCTTTATCAAGACCACCCCTTGTGACGATCTCGATAAATATTAAGGGATTCTCTAGTCATAAGAGTGTTTTATTAGCAGACATGCGCTATAAGCATAAATGCGACGTATTGTTGGTGCAGGAAACACACCGGGGAGCCACCAGCCACAAACTTAAAATAGCAGGAATGGATTTGGCCATTGAAAGACCTCACGACAAGTATGGGAGTGCGATTTTCATCAGACCCGGGCTCAACGTAACATCAGCCGCAATGACAGAAGTAAATAATATTGAAGTACTTACCATTCGCGCCCAGAAGTTCTCTGTGACGTCTGTGTACAAACCACCAGATGTGGACTTTGTTTTCCATGAACCAAACAATTTTACATATGACCATATTAATTTTGTCATGGGCGATTTCAACTGCCATGGTGAAGAATGGGGATATAATGAGACTGATGAGAATGGTGTACAGCTTGAATACTGGGCTGACACTAATGACCTACAACTCATTCATGACCCAAAACAGCCAGCACCGTTCAACAACAGAAGATGGAGAAGGGGATATAATCCTGACAACATCTTTGTGAGTAGGAAGTTGGCAGCACAGTGCATGAAGCTTGTTGAAGAACCTATGCTAAGTACACAACACAGACCCGTCATTTGTGTTGTGAATGCCATGGTTAAACCAGAGGAGGTGCCTTTCCGAAGACGGTTTAATTTCAAAAAGGCAGACTGGTAGAAATTTAAAGAGCAATTGGACGAAAAGATTGAGAAAATCCCTCCTCGACCAGATGAGTATGGTAGATTTATCGATCTTGTGAAAGGGATCTCAAGGAAAAACATCCCAAGGGGTTGCCGTGCCCAGTACATCCAGGGTCTGACCGGCAGCAGCAAGGTCTTACTTGACAGGTACCAAAAGCTGCTCACTCAGGACCCCTTCTGCGAAGATACGATGGAGGCAGGGGAGGAACTAATGCAGGCTATTGCTGAGGATAAGAGATCACGGTGGTGCAAACTAGTCGAGAATCTTGACATGAAACAAAACAGCAGATGTGCATGGAAATTACTGAAAAACTTAAGTGGGGACCCAACTGACCACCAGCAGAAGAATAACGGGGTAAAAGCAAATCAGATTGCTAGCCAACTTCTGAAGAATGGGAAAACCAAAGGGAAAAGAGAAAGGGAAAGAGTTATACCCCAAGAACAAAAAGATTACGTACTCCTCAATGCATTCACAGCAATCGAACTGGAAGACGCCATTCAGAGTATGAAACTGAATAAGGCCGCTGGAACTGATGACCTTAGAACGGAGCAGATAAAACAGTTTGGGCCCAAAGCTCTAAAAATGATGAACACCTGTATTAAAGAGCTGAATATTCCAAAACTATGGCGGCAGGCGAGAGTGGTGGCTTTAATAAAACCTGGCAAGGAGATAAAGGAGCCCAAAAGTTACAGACCAGTGTCACTTCTATGCCGTCTCTATAAGATACTGGAGCTGATGATTCTCAACCGGGTGGCAGAAACTATAGATGGAAAGCCCATAGAGGAACTAGCCGGTTTCAGACCAGGAAGATCTTGTTGTGGGCAAATACTTAATCTGACGTATCATATAGAAGATGGGTTTGAAAAAAAAAATTAATAACTGGAGCAGCTTTCATAGATCTTACTGCTGCATACGACACGGTAAACCACAGAAAGCTATTGCGCAAATCATATCACCTCACAGGGGACTGTAGGTTGACGATGGTTATTGGTAGTCTTCTGCAGAATCGAAGATTTTATGTCTCCCTAAATAGTAAGAACAGTAGATGGCGACTGCAGAAGAATGGTTTACCATAAGGAAGTGTACTTTCTCCCATCCTTTATAATGTGTACACTAATGACCAACCTATACCTCAAGATACAAGACTGTTCGTATATGCTGATGACACAGCTGTGGTGGTCCAGGGGTCCAATTTTGATGCAATATCTGGAAATCACTCTAGGGCGCTTGAAGAACTGGCTCAATACTACGACGCCAATCACCTCAAGCCAAACCCTGACAAAACACAAGTATGTGCTTTCCATCTGCGCAATAGAGATGCTTGAGTTGAGCTCGACGTTACATGGCAAGGTAAGAAGCTAAAGCACTGTCCAACACCTAAATACCTTGGGGTTGTACTTGACAGAACACTTTCCTTCAAGCAGCATTGACAAAACACGAAGGCTAAAGTCTGCTCCAGGAATAACATCATCCCCAGGCTGACAAACTACGAATGGGGAGCACAACCATCAGTACTGAAAACATCAGCACTTGCTCTGTGTGTTTCTCCAGCAGACTATGCAGCGCCAGTATGGGAAGCATCTGCACATGCTAAATAGGTTGATGTAAGTGTAAATGAGACAATGCGAATTGTTACAGGCTGTCTCAGACCCACACCAACGGGGAATTTGTACCTACTTCCTGGAATTGCCCCATCCAAGATCAGAAGGCAGGTGGCAGCAGACGCTGAGAGAACAAAGAAAGAAACAGATTCTCGACATCCACTGAATGGGCACGTCACTTAGGATCAGAGGCTTAAGTCTAGAAATAGCTTTATTGCAAGAACCAAGATCCTTGACGGTTCACCGGAAGATAATAGAGTCCGTAAATTGGAGAATGAACAAACCGCACTGCAGATAATACCAAAAGAGGAAATGGCACCTTGAAACAAACTTCCTTATACAGTGTGGAGAACACTAAATAGGCTGAGGGCTGGTGTACCCAGATGCAAAACTAATCTGTGCAAGTGGGGACTGCTGACTAACGATGACGACGTTCATTGCGGATGCGGAGAGGTACAAGATGAGGCACATCTGTGGTCATGTGCCGACTACTGCCGGAGCCCTGCAGTTTTAGTGACCTGCTACAAGCCAACGACAAAGCGGTAGCGGTGGCTAACTATTGGAAAAATAAAATTTGATCTGGACACGGAAAAGTAAAGTAAAGTACTTGGAATCTTTCAGAAGAACCAGCACCATTGCTCCAAATTTGTTGGTGATACATTTGTGCTGAGTATCAGATGGCGCTGCCCTTTCTCCAATGTTGACGGTCTGACAGACTCATCATATTCTGTAACACGGATCCCAGATTTCATGTATTACAACAAGTAATTAATGAGCAAACTATACAGAATCTCATAAGAAGCAGTGCCAGTTGTAATTAAATCTTTTGCAATGATAGTGATTGTGATGATAATCACTGACAGCTCAGCATCAACCCATAGCTTCTTTCTCCAGTGCTCATGATATGCTCCCCTGCTGATTCAGCGGGTAAAAATATGATAATTATGCATAAATGTGAGTAGTACGCATTTCTCAGCAAGTTTCTTGTTTTTTTTTTTTTCAGGCTTCCACCAACGCCATGAACATGAGCACCCTGAGATATCCCAGAAACTGAGTCTTTTTAGTATCCCGAATCTTTTGGAGAGGAAACAGACAAGCTACACTTCGTTTCTATATACTGCAACTTTGAATGAAATAGAAATATTATTCCAAGGACACGTAGGCAACATCTTCCCTATCCTTGTCCTCTTCACATTGCTTCTAAATTCATACAAAATGATTTGTGGAACTACATAGCAATAAAAGCAGATAACTTTGCAAGTCAATTTTACAATAGAAATCCAAATTTTTAAATTAAAACTAAATGGTTGAAACTGTTGAAGACGAACTGAAAAGATTTTTTTCTTTGCATATCCTAATGTGCCAGGTTCAGGCCTTTCCTTCAGTTCTATGGGCCCATAAGAAAATACACCCACACTCCAGTATCGCCCTATAAAAGATTTCTCGCCCTATCCAAATTTCAACATGTTACTGATAATGTGAGTCAGGATCTTACTTCACTTTACGGATTTCAGAATAATGTTGGCTGAAGCGCTCACTGAATTCATCACCTTACCTGATTATCCTGAAGATAGCCCTTCTCAAGGTGTGTCACTCACCAGACTTCAAGTTACACAATAGGGGCATTTAATAAGATTTTTCCCTCCTGGAATCCATCTAGAGAGTCTACAGTGTGTAAGTCGAAGAAAAAAGAAGTGAGAATAGATAGGGGTGCAGAAAATGTCTAATTTCCCTAATGAACGCACTCAAAAATTTTTAAATTACAGCAGTTCCAATTTCTACTCTCTCAACCATCATAAAACATCGTTACAAGGTGAGGTTTCCGTTGTTACATTTTTATAACTGATTTTGAGTAATTTACAAAATAATGGAATTTTTGAATAAAAATAATATTTTTTGTCTTGCAAAAGGCATAAAAATGTTTAAGGCAATGGCTTAATATTCTCATATGCAATTTAAATCTATTCTTAAGCATCTTCAGGCGATAATCGACGATTTTCGAAGTTCCTCTTCACTAGACAGTATTTCGTTGTCAAGTGAATTACTGCCCACCGGTTTTGAAGCCAGTAACAATACTAAAATCGCTCTGCAAATACATTTGGGTTAATACCTACTGGTGATTTACTGGAGACCATCTTTCAGTCTTGTTGAACATCATTCTCTCCTGCTTTTACTTCATATTGTCGTATTCTTTCTCATAATCATCATCATTTTCCTCATCGTAATCATCATCTTGTTATTCTTCTTCTTCATCATCGCCACCTTCTGCTTTCATAAATTGCTTTTGACGTCTTCAGCCGTCTTCTTTCAGAATAGTTATCACAGTCTCCAAGGAGTGGGTCTGCTGGGAAGTAAAAGTCAGAGCTTCTTGAACCAAAACTCCTCTCATGTGCCAAAACCTGGCGAGATTTTTTGAATTGAACATTATGCACATGAGAATTAGCGTCTGAAACTAAGAATAATATATCATTAATATCTCCAGTAGGTAACGCTAAGGAACTATTTTAAAAATGTTGCTTTGCATTTTTACTCACGGAGCTTGATGTAAAGCTGATTCTTTGAAAACACTGTAGCTTCAGGTGTGCACATTTCCTTTGTAAGCAGAGTCTGATTTATTTATTTCCTCTCCTTAAACTGATTCCCAGTGTGCTAAAAAGTGTTTGAAAATTTTCAGTGGCCTTTATAATCGGTAAACCTTGAACAACAGCTTCTTTTGCTATTTTCAAATCTTCTGCAATTTATTGTGAAGTCATCTGAAACTTAAAAGTGGATTATATGGTGTCAATAATGGCCCATGAACCGTGATCAGTGATCACTGATACAGAGATCAATAAGGCCCGTGATCAGTGATGGTCACTGATCCAATGCCTGCTGCAACCCTATGTTCTTAAAACCCTTAATAATCTGTACGACACAAAGCAGAATTCACCTTGATGCTGTGTAATGAATAGTAGGAGGCAGTTAAGTGTGATCTGTGATAATAATGTTACTCAGTCACCGACCAAACAGCTGACATTACAGCTCACACTGAGCATCTTAAATACAAGACAGCTGCAGTCACAATCGTGAATGACAGGGGAGGCAATACCATTTTCCCTAATACGGTAGTAGCATAGGAAATGGTTATCATCAGTATAATTGTGAGAGGAACGTCATTACCAGGAACACAGTGTTTAATCCAAAAGCTGTGTGATGCAAAATTTAGGGCTTACCTTGATGCTGTGTATAGCCAACAGTATGAGGCAACTGATCTGTGTTAACATTGTTACTCACTCGACATTCAAACAACTAACAAAGACACCTTTACACTGCGCCTCATATATAAGGAGCGTTCAAAAAGAAATGAGGCGGAGGCATAATTACAGAACCAGTACCTGTATGTTAGAAGTATTGACCCTGGGTGTTGAGACACTTGTTCTACTGTGACACAAGGCAGTGAATGGGTGTCACATAAAATTCCCAGGTGGTCCCCTTCTGGTTCACTTCCTGCAGCACGGAACAACAGTGAATGCCCAGCGTTACTGGCAAAACTTGACCACTATTCACCAAGCGATCAAATTAAAACGACCAGGCAATCTCACATGTGGGGTCATTTTGCTCAACGACTGTGCAAAGCCTCATACGGTCAACACAATCGCGGCACACATGCAGAAATTGAAATGGGAGGTTCTCGGCCATCGTCCATATAATCCGGACCTCTCTCCCTGTGATTACGCCATTTTTGGTCCCCTTAAAAACGCTCTGAGGGGCAAACGATTAGCCTCGGACGACGACGTCCACCTGTACGTGCGGAACTGGTTAACATCGCAGCTCCGTGAATTTTATTAGACTGCCATTCAGCGCCTTGTGTCACAGTGGGAAAAGTGTCTCAACAGCCAGGGTCAATACTTGTAACATATAGGTACTGGTTTCTGTAATTATGCCTCCAGCTCCTTTCTTTTTGAACGCTCCTTATATATTTGTGCTCCAAATCATGGGTAATTTTTTTTCAAATACGCTCTTTTTCAGCAGGCCGTTGTGGCCGAGCGGTTCTAGGCGCTTCAGTCTGGAACCGCGCGACTGCTACGGTCGCAGGTTCGAATCCTGCCTCGGGGTTTGGATGTGTGTGATGCCGTTAGGTGAGTTAGGTGTAAGTAGTTCTAAGTTCTAGGGGAGTGATAACCTCAGATGTAAAGTCCCATAGTGCTCAGAGCCATCTGAAGCTCTTTTTCATAAATGGAGAATGCTGTCCTTTTGGCTGCCTAGTTTCAAATACTTTTTAAGATCACCCAAAATACACTTTTGGATACTTTGTGAGTTCACCATCAAAAGATACAAAGAAAGAGGAGAAGTTTACGATTACTGGCAGAGTAGCAAATCCTTGGGGAAAAACTTTATTAATTTTTGCAAATACAATTACAAACAGAAAAATCTCTTTGTTTATGCTTCTTTAGTGTAGTTTTAATTGCATCAGATTAATTTGAAGTTATGATTTAAATCTAGATCTCAATCACCTAATTCTTTCTCCAAATAGCAATTTGACAAACAGAAAGAAGATATGTTCTCAAACTCTTATAGATTTCTAATTTTTTCCTATAAATTATCTGTTCCAGGGCCTTAACATTTAGCTCTGTTTCTTCTTGCGGTTCTTCTAATCAATAACATTCACCAGTTTTAATTTTTCCTTTCCTTTCGTGCATAGTAATATTGTTAAAATATTCCATTCTCTTGGTTTTAAGATGGCAACTCTTCTCCTCCAGATTATTGTACAATCTGCGTATAACGAAGTTCATAATTTTTTCAAATGAATGTAATGATTCTGTTTGTTTCAAAAACTGCAGAGGGTTTTTCTGTTGCCAGCTACACAGTATCCAGTCTACCACAATTTAATAAAATATAGCTATCCCTTGTATGGAGATCCAAATGGGAATGTATGTTTATAAACAGATTTTTCCTATATCCTCTGAGTTAGTAAACATCCTTGGATCCATTGATTTCTACAAGTACTCCAACCTGAGGCCCCTTTCCGGTGGAACTTACAGTAAATGTTGAGATCTTTGCATTCCCGTCTCAGCCATATTTTTCCGTGTAATGTGTTAAAACAATATGAAGTACTGCTTCCATATTTGCAGTGGCTACTTGTCTTTCCAACAGCAGTTTATATTATCTTATGGCAGTTTTATTCGCCGGATACTCCACTTACAAATTTTCGTCTTTGCTCTCTTCCATTTCCAATTTCTTTTGCATATACACAAACCACTTTTTGTATTTCAAGGAGTAATTTCTTTTATAGGAATCCCTTAAGTCTATGTGATATATCTGTTATTTTTCTGAAGACTTATGGAATAAAACTGTTCATAGGGACCAGCCATAATTCAGCGTTATCTATACTTGACAGTTCTTTGGAGAACAGTGACCTAGAATGAGAAAAATACTTTTTTTTATTGTACGCTTCTAGTTACGTAGGACCAAACTGCGGAGCAAATCGCCAAGCACATGGAACGTGTCAGTGCATGAAATTACAACATAAAAGTAATGAAAGATAAAATAAAATGTTTATATACCAAAAGAAAGACAAACCATAAGTTTATGTATACGCTGCCATCGATATAACGTAGGAATCAGCTTAATTTTTCAAGGAACTCCTCGACAGTTTTGATTTGAAAGCGCATGGATTACTGCTATTTGAAATTTCTATGGCTGCTTATTGAAAATGGATGCAGCAATACACTGACACACCTTTCCGCACAAAAGTCAAGGAAGTGTGATACAAATCCAGACTGAATTTCTGCCTAGTATTAACTGAGTGAAAACTGCTATTTCTTAGGAATAGGCTGATATTGTTAACAAGAAACGGTAGTAAAGAATATATATGTCGAAAGGCCAATGTCAGAATACCCATACGAGTGAACAGGGGTCGACAAAAAGTTCGGGAACTTACACCACTTATAGCCCGAACTGCCCATTTCTGAGTCATAAATATCCTTTGAGAATGGGAAGAGTTACCCCAAAAATATAATATCGTAATACATAAGCGAATGAAAATAAGCAGACTACTTTTCGTGTTTAAGTATCTCTTACTTCAGATACCGTTCCAATAGTAAAAATCGGAGCATTAAGTTTTTGATCATCCTGATGTGGGCTTTCCACAACAGTTTGCTATCTATATGAGCACAGATAAATTTTAGGTGTTCAGTTTTGCTAATCACATGCCCATTCTGTGAAATCGAAATGTCGGGTTTTGTTGAATTGTGTGTTAGAAACGGTAAAACTGAGTCTTGCTGTGATTTAGTGTTAATTTATTTTCTTCAAGCCATGAACTTATGTCATGAACTGAAATATTTGAGACAGAGACATTGTTGCACACAACGTCCTCTACTGATGTCATCAGCAAACAGAAGTATTTTAGACTTACCTGTAACACTAGAGGGTATATCATTTGTATAAATAAAGAACAGGAGTGGCCCCAACACTGATCGCTGGGGCATTCCCTCCCCCCCGCCCGCAACATTTCACCATTTTCACCATGCCTCAATCACACCCCACATCACAGCTATTCTCAACACTGTGAGTAATGACCTTTTGCTGTTTGTTGTTTAAGTAAGAGATGAACCAATTGTAAGCTTTTCCCCGTATTCCCTAATGGTGCAACTTCTGGAGCAATATTTTGTGATCAAAATAATCAAACGCCTTAGTTAAACAAAAAAAACCTAGCGTTCGATACCTTTTGCTTCATCCATCCAGTACCTCACAGAGAATAGAAAATATAGCATTTTCAGCTGTTAAACCGCTTCTGAAGCCGAAATGTACATTTGATAACAAATTATATGAAATAAAATGATCAATTATCTTTAAATACACAGCCTTTTGAATAACTTTAGCAAACACTGATGTCATAGAAATAGGTCTAAAATTGTTTACATTATCCCTTTCTACCTTTTTATAATGTGGCTTTAGTACTGAGTGCTTTAATCGTTCAGGAAAGTGACCATTCGTAAAGGAAAAATTACAAATATTGCTAAGTACATGGCTAATATGTCCAGCACAGTGCTTAAATATTCTGCTAGGCATATTCTGCATATCCATGAGAGTCTGTAGTCTTCAGTACTTTAACTACTGACAACTACCCTTTGTCAGTATCATAGAGGAGTGTTTCAGTCATCAGTCTCGGAAAAGCATGTTCCAAGAGTATTATACAGGGTGATTCAAAAAGAATACCACAACTTTAGGAATTTAAAACTCTGCAACGTCAAAAGGCAGAGCTAAGCACTATCTGTCGGCGAATTAAGGGAGCTATAAAGTTTCATTTAGTTGTACATTTGTTCGCTTGAGGCGCTGTTGACTAGGCGTCAGCGTCAGTTGATGCTAAGATGGCGACCGCTCAACAGAAAGCTTTTTGTGTTATTGAGTACGGCAGAAGTGAAACGACGACAGTTGTTCAGGGTGCATTTCGAACGAAGTATGGTGTTAAACCTCCTGATAGGTGGTGTATTAAACGTTGGTATAAACAGTTTACAGAGAATGGGTGTTTATGCAAAGGGAAAAGTTCTGGACGGCCAGAACGACTGATGAAAATGTAGCACGCATCCAGCAAGCGTTTGTTCGCAGCCCAGGAAAATCGACTCGCAGAGCTAGCAGAGAGCTGCAAATTCCACAATCAACTGTATGGAGAGTCCTACGAAAAAGGTTAGTTATGAAACCTGAACGTCAACTACCCGAGGCGATGGATCGGCCGCCAGGCAGCCCGTGATAGAGCACTTCATCACTGGCCTCCAAGAAGCCCTGATCTTACCCCCTGCGATTTTTTCTTACGGGGGTATGTTAAGGATATGGTGTTTCGGCCACCTCTCCCAGCCACCATTGATGATTTGAGACGAGAAATAACAGCAGCTATCCAAACTGTTACGCCTGATATGCTACAGAGAGTGTGGAACGAGTTGGAGTATCGGGTTGATATTGCTCGTGTGTCTGGAGGGGGCCATATTGAACGTCTCTGAACTTGTTTTTGAGTGAAAAAAAACCTTTTTAAATAGTCTTTGTAATGATGTATAACAGAAGGTTATATTATGTTTCTTTCATTAAATACACATTTTTAAAGTTGTGGTATTCTTTTTGAATCACCCTGTATGATTCGCTGTACAAATTAAATTTTTATTTAATTCAACAGCAATGCTCAGAAAAGCTTTAATGTAACACTTCTGTATAATCATCTTTGTTGAGGTCTGTGTTAATTCCTACACAGTTTATAGGCACCTAATTAAAACCGCAGGCTGACACTACTTTTCTCTATCTAGATCGCCTGGAAGGTTTACTTGTACAGTAGTCAACGTATGTGCATTCTCATTACCCCAGTAGACAAATTGCAGTACAATGTAAGCGTTACATACAACACAGCAACTATTCTGTAAGCTATGTGATAACTTACAGCATTTAGAAGCAATTCACACAAAGTACAGTGGAGCACGATGCAAATATTCTTTGTAGGCATTTGATACATTTAAACCAATCTTCCACTTTCTCGAAAACATGATCCATTGTGTAGTTGTACATTATACCCTGCAATATGGTAATAACATGTTCCTTAGCTGAGGAAAGTGCAGAACTTTCTCGTAGATGGGTGTCAGAGCACTTTATAAAATTGGTAAGATAGTTCTGATATCTGTGTTCACGCCTGGGCTCGTGATTTGATACATAAAGTTGTTGTATATTTTTACATTACATCTGGAGCTCATCCATGTTAAACCATGTATTCCAACTGGCTTGTTTTAGTCCAATATCACGTTGCTGTTTCCTTTGTAGTCTTGTTGGATTCAGGAACTGTGGTCTCACGATACATAATCGCAGATCTCCATTTTGTTAAAAATCCCAGGAAAATCTAATGTTATATCCAGGTAAATAAGGTAATAATCGTTTGCATGGGACTGCTGCAATATCCCAGGCAGTTCATCCATTTTAGCTTCAGCCGATTCCGTGTTATGTGGTACAGCCGCAAGATGTTTTTATTTCCCTGAAATGGATTCCAGTACTTGCTTATTCAATTTTTCCAGTATTTCTTGTTATTCACGTGTGTTAGAAGTGTTACTTTAGCTTTGAGTCCATTTGACGAATTTGGAGAAGTTACGACGTAGATAATTGTTGAAGGACAGTGGAGCACGGTGCAAATATTCTTTGTAGGCATTTGATACATTTAAACCAATCTTCCACTTCGTCGAAAACATGATCCATTGTGTAGTTGTACATTATACCCTGCAGTATGGTAATACCATGTTCCTTAGCCTTAACATTACAGACTGTACATTTTCTAATTGCTCTCAGTAGGCCGATTTATAACATATTTTAACTACCATAATGTCGTCACAAAGCGGTCTGTAACAGGCACGTTGACATTTAAATTATTCTTGCTAAGATGCGTACCATTTGTTAACGGTGTCATATGCTACCATTGTCAGTAACAAGATTGTCCAGGTTCTACAACAGTAGCCTCAAACCAAGGCATTCGTCTGTTGGTTTCCTCTATAATAGCTCGGGGTGTCAGGCAGTTTACAGGAAGTCATGTTGACACCTTCCATTATCAAAGAAGATTGTTCGGTTACAGTTATCAAACCTCCTTATATTTTCTAAAGATTAATGATGGTTTGTCTAAAAATGCATGTACTTAAAGTCCAATCTGCTTGTTCCGTAAAATTCGGATCCTGCATCCTAAATTTAGCAGGCTGTATAAATTTAGGAGGCCATGTACATTTAGAGGTCATGTAAATTTAGAAAGCTGGCTATAAATGCATATGCAAAAATTATTGAAAATTTTACAAAAGAGTAATTGTTTTTATAACCATTACCCAACCAAAATGCTAAAAAAATCCCGCTTTCTCGTTTGTATATTGAATGGTGATCTTGAAAAGTTGTCAGAAATTGGTAGTTAGGTGATCTTGAAAATTTTCCAAAACTAGGTAGCCGAAAGCAGAGAATGCCCAATTCATTCCTCTATCACTGAATGAATTCATCAAAATACTGGATAATTCTGAAATATTAAAGATGGAGGAGAATGAAATTGTCCTTCAACAAGACTAAATGTTGAGAATTAGCTCAAAAATGGTATACAGGGTATCCCATTTATCTTGACTACCCTAAATAACTGTTTATCCAGATGAAAATTACAAAATGTTTCAAGCAAATGTTCTTTAGCCGACAGGGAAACATCAATCAGCATGATTGCCTTCGTTGTAGCTTAGTTTTTTTACAAAGATATGAACAGCAGTATGACTATTTTAAATGGCACCCTGTTTTTTTATTCGGTAATTCATTTGCTTGAAACTTTTTGGGTGGTCAAGATAAATGGGACACCGGTGATCCATCTGAAGTTTCGGATGAGATTATCTCGAAAACCATACATCGGGTCAAAATAGTGGGTAGACAAGTTTGTGAGCTCAAAGGGGGGCATCAAAATGATACTACACGTGGCCCCAGCCCCCGGTCCCTTGGGTGGGGCGGGGAGCAACTTTTAAATCTTAAATGGAAACCCCCATTTCTTATTGCAGATTCGGGTTCTCCAGAAAAAAGCAATAAAGTTTCGTCTGAAACATTTTTTTAAACCATTGGCAGATGGCGCTGAAATCTAGAAAAATTAAAATTGGGGAACAACTCCGATTTATTTAGAATGATAAGAGAAGGACGCATCAAATCGATACATAACGTGCACCAATTCTTTCATTACGCCAAATTACGCTATTTTTTTTTTACAAAATGTGTCCTACCCGCCACAGTTTTTGATGGAGGGAGGCGGAATGGTATTAAAATCTCGTTAGGGAACTCTTCACAATTGCATTACTCACCCGACTGTGTCGCTACCATGGCCAAATTGCGAACTATGGCTAAGTATAAAAGTCAGTGCAATGCGATCAGACGTCACTTCATTTTTATATTGTAAACCGTAAACATCAACTGACGAAAGTAAATTATTCTTTAGCGAAACATGGCTCACTATCCTCCTACAGAGAGTGTTGATATGATGATAATTTTAGGTGAATGCTGTAACAACTACGCTGCAGCTGCGCAATTGTATGCAGATTGTTCTCAGACGACATCCAAGAGAAAACATTATTCGAAATTGCACTCAACGGTCGCGAAATGGATACATGCACCGTCCACCTCGTCATCGCGAATACAATGAAAATGACGCTCGTACCCTTACCACTCTCGCCTGTGTTCAACTGGATCCCGAAATGAGTAGTCGTGCGATTCAGAAACAAATTGGAATTCCGAAATCAACTGTTTTGAGGATTTTGAAGGCACATAAATATCATCCGTATCATATCACACTGACACAGGCATTAACGATGAAATATATGCAAATAAGCGTGCATTTCTGTCAATGGGCCTTGGAAATGATAAGAAGTGAAAATTATTTTTTTAGATACGTTATGTTCACCGATGAAGCCAAATTCAAAAACTATGGCGAATTAAATCGTCATGATTGTCATTATTGGTCCCCTGTAAATCTACACTGGCACAGACCCGTTGACAATCAACACAAATGGTCGTTAATGGTCTGGTGCTGAATTTTAAACGGTTACTTGATAGGGCCGTATTTTTTTGACCGAAATGTTACTGGGTAATCTTATTTACAACTTGTCCACGATGATTTGTTAGAGCTAATGGAAGATGTTGATTTAGAAACTAGGCAACGAATGTGGTTCCAACAGGATGGAGTAGCTCCCCATTATGCTAAAAATGTGTGGAACGTTTTAAATTTACAGTACCCTGGTCGGTGGATAGGACGCGGCGGACCAATTCAGTGACCTCCACATTCACCAGACCTAACATCTCCTGATTTTTTCTTGTTGGGTTATTTAAAAAATATTTTTCTCAAAGACATCCCACAACCCGAAACGATATGGAGCAACGCATGTGCAGCCGTACCACGGAATGTGCTGCTCAAAACTGTGGACAACTTTCGCAGGCGATTGACTTTATGCATTGAAGCTAATGAGTATAATTTTGAACTGTTTCTGCGTGGCTAATCTCATTAATTAACACCCCAAATTGTGAGAGGTAAGGGGACTCACACTAATGAAGCACCCCAACATGTGAGAGGCAAGGGGACGCACACTAATGAAGCACCCCATGGGAACATCATACTACTACGTCAATGTCGTTGTTCCTGGGTAACGCTAAAAGTAGGATACAGTACATTTTGTACAAAAATAGCTTAATTTGGCGCAGCGAAAGAATTGGTGCACAATTTTTATCGATTTGATGCGTCTTTCTCAGATAATTCTAAATAAATCGGAGTTCTTCCCCAATTTTACTTTTTTCTCGATTTCAGCGCCATCTGTCAATGATTTAAAAAATGTTTCATAGAAAACTTGATTACTTTTTTATGGAGAATCCGAATATGCAATAAAATATGTGTGTTTCGATTAAGATTTAAAAGTTGCACCCCACCCAAGGGAGCGGGGGCTGGAGGTCACATATAGTATCATTTGATGTTCCCCTTTGAGCTTACGAACTTGTCTTACACACTGTTCGAGATAATCTCATCCGAAATTTCAGTTGGACCACCCTATATATATATATATATATATATATATATATATATATATATATATATATAATGTGTGTGTGTGTGGATGTGTGAGAGAGAGAGAGAGAGAGAGACAGAGAGAGAGAGACTGTGCTGACATAGCACAGAGCATTTATTTTTTGAACCAAGAAATAGCTTTCCCCGCCTACCTTGCAAGCTGGAACTCGAAATTATGAGAGGAATCATAGTTAACTCTGAAACTTCAGTATAACTCTCTCTGGGTTACTTCTTTTCTCTCCAGAGAGGTACTGAGATTCAACAACTCGGGTATTTTTTTAAAGCTCATTTTTTCCTCAAAATTGCATTCACATATTTCATCTGTAGCTACGAATATATAATAACTAATATTTACAGTTTACATGTAGTTAGAGAACCAACTCGAGAGGATATCATCTTAGACCTCCGGGAAACAGAGAGACCTGAACTTATCGAATCAATTAACGTTATGGAAGGTTCAGTGATCAAAAATCTGTGGCAGCATGTATGACTACGGGTCCTACAAGAAATGTAAAGACAGATAGCAAGATATATTTGCTCGGCAAGGGTGACAGGACACAAATTTCAGAATATCCCAGCAGTCATCATCAAATATTTGATAATGAGGACTAAGACGTGAAGAACAAATGGAAAAAATTCAAAAACATCGTTCAATATGCCATAGACAAGTATGTTCCTAGGAAGGTTTTAATTGATGGAGAAGACCCTAAGAGACATTCGCCATACGTAAAATCAGTACGTGGGTCAAAATCATCTACTCATTCTCTCAGCGAGCACACCGGCATCGAAACGGAAGATAACAGAGAGAAAGCCGAAATACTGAATTCGGTCTTCCAAAGATAATAACACTGTCCCTCCTTTCAATCGTCGTGTGAACGTGAACTCAGATCGGTTGACAACGTCTTACTTTTGAAATCATTAAACGCTTCTCTCGTTGCTCTTCTTAGAGCCAATACAGAGGCTTAGCGACAATCATTCTTCCCACACACTATTAGGGAGTGGAACAGGGTTGGAGGGAGATCAGGTAGGGGTGCCTAAAGTACCCTCCACCACACACCATTAGGTGACTTGCGGAGTATGATGTAAATGTAGAAATATATAGTTTGAAGGTTTATTCTGCTTGTAAAGTGTGAGGAATCCTACATACAATACAATTTTATTTTGTTCGAATTTTTGTAGAGATCTTCCACACTACAATGAGAATGCAAGCTACGTGTTTATTAAAGAACTGCACAGACACTTTTCGAAGCGGAAAAATATTTAGGTTGAAGGTCCATAGAGCTTGCAAGCTATTGTTTGGTTGGTTGGATGATTAAAAGGACCGGACTACTAGGTTATCTGTCCCTTTTTCCTCGAACACATGGAAGCCCAGAGGAAGATCACCCCACATCAACGACGACGAGATAAGGGACAAAAAGAAAAAAGGCAGGCAACGGGCTCTATTAAGGAGCAGCCGGAAGCTCTCGAAAGCAGAGTGTGATGAGGGGACATACATTTCCCAGTCCTCGCCATTTCCATTTGGAAATTGCCTAGCAATGCGGAAAGGGCAGAGAAGCACAGAGAGACAAAATATGAACAAGTCTTACAGACAAGGCAGGAGGGGGGAAGAAGAGTAAAAGGGCAAGAAGAGCGAGGACTGGGCTGGATCACCAAACCCAGACAGCCGCAGGCCATTCTGGGCAGAGGAGGCAACAGAGTGTTCTGCCAACCCCTAAGTGGGCCAGTAAAGTTAAGTGGGCCTTCCTTAAAGAGGTTAGTAAAAGGCCCTTTACGAATAAAACGTAAAATTAAGTCAGCTGCTGTGGCATTGACTCCTAACACCAGGGGTAGCGAGTCAGGGAGATTAAGAGTCTGTTGCAGGGTGGCTCTGTTGGGACAGTCCAGCTAAATGCGGACCACCATCAAACAGGAACCACAACTGTGGGGTGGGTCCTCACAGCCGATCGTGAGGCGCTGGCAAAGGACAGTAAAGTCCTTTTGAGAGGCCTGCATGAAGAACATACAAAGATCTGTAGTTTCCTTTACTACCTGAAGTTTGTTTGATCAACTCAGAGTGAGCCATTCCGTATTGCAGATTCCTAAAACTTAATGGCGTAATACCGATCGAAGGTCTGCTTCCAGAAAAAAGAAAAATGGTTCAAATGGCTCTGAACACTATGGGACTTAACGTCTGAGGTCATCAGTCCCCCAAAACTTAGAACTACTTAAACCTAAGTAACTTAAGGACATCACACACATTCATGCCCGAGGAGGACTCGAACCTGTGACCGTAGCAGTCGCGTGGTTCCGGACAGCGCCTAGAACCGCTCGGCAACCGTGGCCGGCCCAGAATACAGATCTCAGGAATCGGTTTAGTGACAAACAGTTTGTCCAGACTACAGGGAATCCTGGATAACAATGACCAAGGGATGGCCAGGGTAACACTGGTTGAGAGCATGCGGACTTCCTAAGGACTTACTGCAGATGAGAAAGGACCCTATTGGCGCGTGAACTGATATGCTCAAAAGCACGAGAGACGGCTAAACCTCCACAGTGAAAACACTATAGCCATCCACCAAGGAACGTTCAGTAAGTCCCGCATGACCAGCAACCATCTAGCTATCAGTGAGGAATTATTCTGAACCGCGGGATACGCCAAGGATCGAGAAAAATTGGTGACCTATGTATGTGATTACCGACTGGAGAGCTACCTCAGGAAAGCTTAGCTTATTCCCCAAGCAAGTAGAATCACTTTTAACTCTTCTGATCTCGAAAACCAAAAAAAATAATCATGCTTGCTGACTTCAGTGTAAGTTTTCCTACTTGAAGTAATGATAAAAAAGATTTTGACAATATGATGAGCTTTTTTAATCTGAGGGCAGTTGCTGACTTTTCTACAAGAGTGACAAAGGACTACACGAGTCTGACTGACAATATCTTTGTTATCTTTGTAGACAGTCACAGAATTGATAACATACATGTAACACAAATCTTAAATGGTCTTTCTGTCTATGATGGGCAGCCATTAAAATTTCATGATGTAAGCCCTGTTAACAGGAGTAGTGCTATGAATAGATCTTTTAGACTAACCAGCAGTGAGAATCTGGAAATCTTCAGCAGGCAGAAGTTGTAGAGTGGGAATGGGAGCTAAAAATGACAATGATAAATTTAACCTATTCCTGAACGAATCTTCCACCATTTTTGAAACTGTATTTCTTAAGAGAATTTCAAAAATTACCAATGTAAATGATTACAGGAAACTGCTCGCTAAGGGAGGCAAGATATCTTTCGAAATAAAGAGAATACTTTATCTTTCACTCAAAAAACTCTAACTAACCTTACAAAAGGGAGCACTACTAATTATACTGGAGGATCATAAAGAATGTAATTAAAAATCCATGATTACCATATCTGGAATTGACAGCTCAAATAATTACATCAAATCTATTTCGAATGTGGACAAAAGGGAGACAGGAAGGATTTCAAAAGATGCAAAGAGTATCGAAGTGTGTCATACTGCTAGCATGGTAGATAAAGGTGATATGGTGATATCTTCAACAACTATTTTTTGACAGTAGTGTATCGAACTGGTTGTAGGATCTATAGTTGGAGCCATGAACCTTCATCAAAAAGCAGTGCCGAACAAAAATAGCCAAATGTATGTACCTTATGTTGTAACAGATAAGACTGAGAAGGTAATCAGCCAAAGAAAAGAGAAAAATTCCACCAGTGTGGATAATATATCCATGAAAGTACTGAAGCAATGCTCCAGATTTATTCTTTAAGTTGTCTCTCACATATTTAAGGAGTCTATAAATTATGGTACTGTCCCTAATAGACAGAAATATTTAATTGTTAAGTCACAGTTCAAAAAAGGAGATAAAGCTGAGGTATCCACCTACTGTATTTCTAAAATCTTAGACAAACTTATGTTCAAGAGAATCATGAATCATCTTAATAAAAGTACCATCTTCAACAAAAATCAGTTTGGATTACAAAAGGCTATTGGAAGTGAAGACGCCGTTTTCTCATTAGTCAACCAACTCCTCAAACCCATCTTTTGTAATCTTCGAATCTCTTGTAATCTGTCTAAAACATTCGACTGTGTAAATCACAAACTTCTACTTATGAAGGCTTATGTGGTAAAGTAGGGAGATGTCTTAAATCATATCTAGGCGGAAGGCAGTACTGAATAATTCTGCAATGCCACCTGCCTGCTCTGACTGGTGCACAGTACCACAGGGCTTACTTTTCATAATCTTTATCAATGACCTGCTGTGGAGTATGACACAAAAAGCACACTTTAGCCTGTTTGCAAACGACACAACCATTATGATAGAGAAAGTACCAAACTGCATTCTAGAGAACTCTCTGACCATCACATTCAAAGAAGCTCTAAACTGGTTTTTTTCAAGTGGTATGTCCATCAATGTTAACAAGACTCAGTTCATTCACTCTCACCACAAAACAAAAAACAGGAAAATACTGAAATATAATGTGGTGACAAAAGACAATTGAGTCTTCCAAACTCCTGGGATTACACACTAGCAACACTCTAAAGTAGTTGTGTCACAACATCAACGTATGTAAAAGAATGAAATCAGCAACATTTGCCATTCACTCAATCTCATCTGTTTGTGATTTGGAAACAATCAAAGCTGTTTACTTTGGATATTTCAGTCATGTATGATATACAAGGTAATGTTTTGGGGAAACCAAATAAAGTCTTTATTGCACAGAAGAGAGTTATCAGAATTATGGATAGAGTGCACTAGATGCTCCTGTAGAAATTTATTCAAACAACTGGGGATAATCACCATACCATATCAATACATTTTTCACTAATTGTTTTGTCAACAATATTCATACAATTTACAGAACAAACAGTGAATATCATGGTCATGATACAAAAATAAACACGATCTTCATAAAGATATAAAAATCTCGGCATGATACTGTCAGGAGTACATTATTCAAGCATAAAAATAAACAGTAAACATCCAGTTCATGTTAAATCAGTCATTTGGCATAAGACTAAACTAAAAAAAAAAAAACAGCTAAAACTTTATCTTTTGAATAGTTATTTCAATTCTTCACAGGGACATTGGCAGTATGTAATAATTATTGAAATACGTTTAATTTTAAGCATTCCTGTAAGAAATGACTATGTAGCACTGGAATATCAATTGTTGATGTAATGCTTTTAATGTCTGTAGAATGGAAGCCCTATGCTTTGTTTTGTGTAACCCTCATTCCTACTATAATCTGTGTTGTTATTTGTACAATTGAACTCAAGTATCTGTTTTCATATGATTTAGATTGTAAACCTCTTGACCACTTACATATATTTGTTACTGTAATAATCGGACATGTTCTGAATCAATCAGTTCACATCAGTGATCAATGAAATTCGAAAATAAATATGTGAAATGAATAAATGACTGGTTAGAAGGAGTAGCGAGTGGGGTATAAAGCATACAATTAATCTATTCTTATTACCTTGTATTTTAATACTGCAGCATGACTGACGGGAGATGAGGGGAAGTTATCAAAAGAAATAAAATACTCTGACACTATTTTTACGCATCATTTGAATACTGTGTGGTGAATAGTTGGGGTTTTGAATTGTCCACTAACAAAACTGGACTGTTTCGGCAATCTTGACTGTTTAATACTGCGCTGTAAGTGGATGGAGATTGGGTGAGGGGTAGGGGAGAGGGGTGATGTTTTTAATTTCCCATTGACACAATCTGACTATGTTTTCCTGCTTCACTCTGCTGCACAAAGTGTGTAAACACAAGTTAGTTTGTTTCCGTTATCTTTGGATGTTTATTACTGCATTCTGATTGGCTGCGGATAAGGAAGAGAGGAGGGACAGAGGGTTTTAAAATTTTCTGTTTCCACAATTAGGTTTCCCGCCATCCTCGATTTTGAAATTGCAGTATGTTTGGCAGGAAATAAGAAGTACTGTACTGCGAATTGTTGGAGAAATGGGAAAGTGAAAACATGGATTTCAGTTTCCCACTAACTAAACTGCGTTATTTTCACGATCTTGGATATTTTAATTCCACACTATGATTAGCTGCAGATAAGGATCAGGTGTGTAAAGTGGCAAAGGTGATGGTGTCACTGATAACAACTATGATGTGAGTGAAGACATAGCTGATGAAAATGATGACACCATTAGGTCAGTGAATTTGATGCACCAGAGACATCAGTGTAAATAAGGTGTTCCAGATATTTGGTACACATACCACTAATATAGCTCTTTCTATTCCCCAGCGTTCCCCTTAGCTTGAAGATGGAACCATTGTGTGGTTCTATCATCTCCAGACATAGCAACAAGTTACTGTGGGTGTCATGCAAATTGACAGGATATGTCAGTTAGGCGTCCACGACATACCATTCACCAGAATTCACACCCAGATGTTGGATCTCTTCCTTCATTCTGGTGATTTTCTCTTTGGATATCAATCGGAAAACTCCAAACGGTATAGATTGTTCCATGGCATGCACGTAGAAGTTGTTTACACCAAAGTGGTGGATGTAACTGAAATAGTCAGATATCTTGTACTCCTCCTCACTCATTCGTGGGTTATTCGCCTTGGTGTAACTGTGCACCCAGTTGCAAAGTACCCTTATGAATACCGCATTTGAAAAACTACAGTATATCAATAATAGTCAACAGTCTGACGTTTATGGGTGTTATTTTTACCATTGTATCTCATGAGAGTCTGGCTCCGCGTAATAGAATGCAGGATACTGATTGTATGTGTTAATGTCCACACTCTGGAATTTTTCTAAAATGTCTGAGTGCAAGCATGATTATTGTCCTTGTACAATTTAGCATATCCCCCTAAATAAGAAATATAGAACTCCTGCAAAACATTCAGACAGGTGTGAAAAGGAGGTAGTTACACTTTCAGATACCTAGTTGCAACTACTTTCCAAGGACAGCCCCCCATCCCTCTCTTCCATCTATCCAAAAGATACACGTGTAGATAACCATGATTTGGAGACGTTTTTAGAATTTCTGGTAGGGTAATGAATGAGACAGCAAATATTCTCATACAAAAATATTTATTAATTTTTGCCTATACACTTATATACAGACAACAGCTCTTCTTTATTTTCGTTTGGCGTAATTTCAGTAACATCCCACCCAATTGTTATAATTTAAATTTTCATCTGCATCATTTGCTTCTAACATATAAGTAACTAACTAGGGACGGAATCACTTAGAATTAAATTACAAAAATTCAAAAGAGAGAGTGTGGGAGAACGCATGACATATACAACGAAAGATGCATATCGATATAAACAAAAAGATTAGACATTACGACACAATGATTGGCCCTGAGTCTCTGTACGGGAGAGAAGTTTTAACAGTCAACAGAAAAGGAGATGTAGAAAATATCTTGAAGGAAGATCAAAGAGTTATGAGGAAAACTCTTCGCCCAGACATAGTGGAGGGCCGAAAGAGATTAAAATTGTTAAACTTGGCAGCAGAAATTAGAAAACGAAGTTTTAAATTTTGCAAACCTGTTCAATGATAGTCAACAAGGTCTACACTCAGGATTGTGGCTTACATGAAAATCTAAAGAATATACCACAGATCAAGGATGTGGTAAAGACCCTTGAGAAAGTCCAGAATGAAGCACTGGAAGTACCAGACAGGAGTCTGTTCAGCCGCTTTTCGTAGAATGAGGTTAAAAATACCTGAGAGAGAGACTGTCAACAATACAGAAGATCATGAAAGCGAATCTAAAAGCGTAGCATGATCCGGTAGGGTCCCACACAACAACAACAGCAGCAATAATAAAGAACAGATTTTATTTACTAATTATAAATACAAAAAAGTGTTTAGCTCCGAGTTTAGAAAATACTTCTTTCAAGTAACATATTTGTATTATAATTTTACTTCGCATTTCTTTATTTTAAGTACAGAAATCTCATTAAGTCATTGAAATCAAGTTCAAAATGTGTTTTGCATAGTATGGACAAGAATTCAGGGTTGAGAATCCGCTTTCATCCAAAGTAACGCAGTCCCTGGCAAAGCTATTTTGACTGTCGGATAAATATCTCTTAACCTATACTTTGAGAAACCTTCAAAATATCCAAATTGGAATCACCATCAATGCTCTTAATCTGCTGTTTCACCTAGAACTTTAAAACAGGTATTACTTTAACCAGCTACGTTGTATCTATGCTATATTTTGCATGAAAATCAGCAGCACATTTATAAAGATGACACACAGTGCTTTTCTGACAGGAAAATAAAGTCAGGTTAATCGTTTTGATGTGGAAATGCACTTGTTATCTCTCTGTTGAATACCTTTAAGCACTTAAGTCCTCAAACAGTTGCCCCCCAGTGCTCAGCTGGTAAAAGCCAGGTGCCTTCAGTAAAGTTACACATTTATTTCAGCATCAGCTCGCTATCCTACAATACTGTAACGAAGTTGTAGTAAGAGCTCCACTGTTGAACATGTGCGACTTGCGAAGGAGGCACCTCTGTGAACCAAAGCCACTGTTGCCAAATAAATCATGTTACCGACAGACATGTATCTGGTAGGAGTCGTTTCTTCATCGTCAGGTTTGGATGATATGACACATGAGTTACAAATGAGACTATGATAATAGTGTGTCCCTGCACTCGCTGGCTGAGGCAAAGGGTCCTTCCCATAGACAAAAGATGGAATGCAAGGGGTAGAAAACTCACATACTTCTCCCAATTAATATTTAAACCGCATTCTTTACAGGTGGTCAGATTTTGCTCCCCATTCCTCTGCCTCTCAACCTTAGTCGTATCTCACCATGCCTTCCGAACGCCCCTACTAGGCATGGACCTATAGGAAGATGGTCTGCCGTCGCCTTTCTCCGAGCTTTGAACTGACTCAGACAACAGAGATCTGCAACGGAGCCAGTGCGAATGTTGCGTTGCGGGTTGCTTACTTTGCAGATCAAGGCGGCACTATTGTATCAGTGCTAACTGGTTCCTTTCTTTCCCACTGTAGTTCTGCGAGGATGAGAAGTCTGGAAACTATGGCACTGCGCTAGCTTCGTACCCATCAACTCGTTCTTTCTCACTCGCGCGTGCAGTAGTGTAAGGCTAACTGTGACTTATTGTTGGTACAGAAGATGAGTACATTATCTTCTTGTTGTGAAGTAGCATTGTCAAGGTGAAATGACCGATTGTCAAGATCAGTTGGTTTTTAACGAAGCTGTATTTAGTGAGACTGTGGGCAGTGTAAGACGAACATTGGGATTGCACCCAATCACGAGTGTGTTCCATTAGAGGAGGAGTGCTGCCTAGAATATGCTTCATACTACAGTCTATGCTTCAGGTGGAAAACCTACAAGTTTCATCCAGTCCGTAAAGTAGTTGTATTGTTGTTTATTACGACTCCACCATGAGAAAACTTCTGTGCTGCGTCAAACGGAAATTGGGCAGAGAATAACGCCACTGTCATATCCCTACGGCGATAATGCGAGCTATTTCTTTTGGTCACGGAAACTTGAGTTTTTGGGCTAACAGCAAGTTGTGTACCCTAGCACTCATTTCTGTAAACTTTCCGAAGACTATTTTAAATTATTTTAGTAATTAATCAACGTTTAGAGATTGCACTTCATCCTCATGTGATGTTTTCTGGTACTGTCGTCACCGACTAGGAAAAGTCTCGAAAGTGCGTGTTCCCTGAATAGATATTAAATATTAAAATAAATTTTCAGCGATCTTCGAAACAGTTTTGTATATATTTTAACAGCACAATATTTACTGCTAATTGATGTCATTATATTGATATACCACAATCGTCATGCCCACATAGTTGCTTATGTCGTTTAGGCAATTCGGACATTTTTGTGACATATAAACATGAGAATGACTGTAAATCCACTATCATAAAAATCAAATACATGAATAGTTATTCAAAGTATAATGGCGTCAGTTTCTTTGGAAACGGTTGCGTATTTAGCGGAAATGCCGCGAGTCCGTGGTTGTACTTGAGAACTCGCATACTCGCTCTCCGAGTCCACGTGTTCCCGACAACAGACTCAGCTGACGAGTGTACTGCGGTGAAGACTCACCAGTCGAGTCTAGGGACACAAGGAGATCGAGAGTTCGAAGATGATGTCGTAGGACTCACTGGAGAATTTAAAGCGAGTAGAGTAGTGGAAGTCAGTATAAAGGCATGGGTTTTTATGGGAAAAGTAATATTATCGGTTGGAATAATTGTGAACTGTGTGTGTGAATTAGTATGAGATACAGTATTCCGACAAATGCAGACAAAAGGTACCGCATCTGACGTCAGTAGAACAGTATACAGGGCGTTTCCGTAGAGCGTGCAAAAATTTAACAGGGCATAGAAGATGCTGCAGTGAATAATTTAAGCTAGGGAACCTGGGGTCGGAGTAGCCATCTTAAGGAGACAGTAGGAATAAAATCACATTACTGTGTACTTTTTTACTTCCATTAGTTACAGTTAATTGTAAATACCATCACTGACACACTGAACCTACCATTTGTATTGTATCTTACAAAATGTGCTGAAACTGACGGCAGTCAACATCAATGCAACCATGACATCGGCGAACAATATTTTGACGTACCCTGACACATATCCCTGGTGTGTTTCGAATCACATCGCAAGTAGCTACAATTCTGGCTACTAATTCCAGCTCCGTATCAACTGCGGCCTCATACACACGTGACTGTGGATATCCCCATACGAAATAATCAAGGGTATTCAACTCAGGTGACCTCCCAGGCAATGAAATAGGACCCCCCTTCTAATCCAATGACCGGGAAATACCGCGTTGAGATGGTTGCGGACATAAACCCTGAGGTGAGGCGGTGCATCGCCATGTTGTATCCACATCCTCACATGAACAGCCAAGGGGACGATGTAAACACGATGCAACAGAGTTACCTATGGTCAAGTAAAGTAAACAAATCTGCTTCATGTCTTTCCAGGAATCATGCTAGTCCTCCTTGTATCCCTGCAGGAAGTACAGAATGTACATGTAAATACTTGTGAACTTGTACGCATGTTAGTTGTAAATAAGCTGGAAAACAGTAATGCTAGATGAAGCGATGGACAAGTTTACTTCCATATCTCCTTAAGCTGGCTTCACCGACCCCACATTCTCTACCTCAAATTGTTCAGTGGGGCTCTCTATGTCCTGTTACATTTCCCCTCTCTGTATAACAATAAGACATCAACAATGCAATGGTAGAGAGTGGAACACGTTGTAAATGTAGTTGGCTCTGTGCGGTGTTAGGGTGTGTGTATGTGCCTTTACTGCAGAGAAAAAACAGACACCATTAGTGACACTGGGTATTTGTATATAAACCAAGATTGTGACAATGACACGCGGAAAACAGTTATCATGCCATGAAAGAGCAAAAATCGGCGAGTACAAAGAAATGGAACCCTTTAATTGTCAAATTGCGAAGAAGTTTGCGGCAACGGCCTTACGGCGGTGGATACGGCAGTCCCCCTGAGATCACAGAAGCTAAGCGCTATCGGACGTGGCCGGCACTTGGATGGGTGACCATCGAGGCCACCATGCGCTGTTGCCACTTTTCGGGGTACACTCAGCCTCGTGAGGCCAATTGAGGAGCTACTCGACCGAATAGTAGCGGCTCTGGTCAAAGCAAACCATCATAACGACCGGGAGAGCGGTATCCGTATCCTCAACTGTGAATGACACGGCGGTCGGCTGGTCCCGATGGGCCACTTGTGGCCTGAAGACGGAGTGCAAGAAGTTAGACCGCTTCAGTACAGTGATCGACAATTTCTTTAGATTGGGCGCAGGATATGTACAGAAAAGAAAATGCGAGCAAAGTAGAAAATTATCTGTAACACGAAAGGTTCCATTTGCGCAAATAAAGGGACACAAACCGTTATTATTCTGAATTGCTGATTTACAGTTGCCAGTAAGTGCCAGACGTGTATGACAAATTTTGTCGCACGACATTTTGCATTCAAGAATTGCTGCAGAAAGACTGCAGGAACCGGCTCTAACACCTAAACATAAACAGTATAGATTGGAGTTGCGGACATACGGCGTGGACTTCAGAGTGGGATGAAGTCTTCAATGATGAGAAGAAGTTTAATTTGGATGGGCAGGATGGATTTCCATATTACTGGCATGATCCACGATTACAGCAGCAGATAAGAATGAGAAGAAATTTTGGCGGTAGAAGTGGTGATTTGGGCAGCCTTCTGGGTTAAAGGCAATTCACGCGTTGCCTGGTTGAACACTAGAATGGACTCTTAACATATGTTAGAGACAGAATTGATAAGAATTTATGAAGACCTAGGGGGCGAAAGATAATGTCTCAAGAAGGTAACCCATCTGCGTATATTTCCACTACACCAAAAAAGTGGTTTTACGATAAAAACATCGATGTCTCGCCCTGACCTGCGCGTAGCCCGGAATGGAACCTCGTGTAAAAGCTTGGAGAATACTTGCAAGGCGTGTTTATCGCAATGGAAGGCAATGGTCATATGTGAGCTAAACAGAGCGGTACGACATGAGCTAGGGACAATTTCACTGCAAGGGCTACAAATATTAACAAAATCAATGCCAAAGACAGTTTTTAAGTTAATAAAGAAGCAAAAAGTTAGGAAAAAGTGCTAACAATGCGCTCGGCTGCCCCCGTCGGAGGTTCCAGTCCTCCCTCGGGCATGGTGTGTATGTTGTCCTTAGGGTAAGTTAGTTTAAGCTAGACTAAGTAGTGTGTAAGCCTAGGGAACGATGACTTCAGCGCCGGCCGCGGTGGTCTAGCGGTTCTAGGCGCGCAGTCCGGAACCGCGCGACTGCTACGGTCGCAGGTTTGAATCCTGCCTCGGGCATGGATGTGTGTGATGTCCTTAGGTTAGTTAGGTTTAAGTAGTTCTAAGTTATAGGGGACTGATGACCACAGATGTTAAGCCCCATAGTGCTCAGAACCATTCGAAACATTTTGATGACCTCAGCAATTTGGTCCCATAGGAACTTGCCACCACAGATTTCTACTAAAAATACAATAGCAAGAGCCTTTTGTACCATCTCCTGGAAAGCCTTCTATAAAACGTAGTAAATGTTATTGTAACTACAAGTGAACTGTGTCAATAACGAATAAAAACTATGCGTGTTTATGTATGTAAATGTCCTATCAGTGATGAAATATTATTTTAGAACGAGAAAACGCTTGACCTTTAACTGTTTTGCAAATAAAAGTGTTAACAATAAATACATTTCTTCGTAACAGATACTAAGAATAACAAATACTCTGAGTATATCATGTCATGGAATTTCTATATTACTGTGGCGTAAAGACGTGGACGAAGATAATTATCACTCTGGTGTCATCTCTCGAATCTATTTGAGGCTTTTGTACGAGGTTGCTTCTGAACGCACGACTTTGTTAATCGTATATAAGTGTTTTCACAATACATGCATAAAAAGTATATTTCCTGTTAATCTCATTTCATAAGTCCAAACCTATGAATATAGATAAGTGGAAATAATTAAGTATCGCTAGAATTCACGTTTTGTCATTGGCCATCTGCCATTGTTTTGCCGTAATGGCACACTGGCAGCCATTAGGTGAAATATAAGTAATCACATGATTTTCGGGCTTCACCCACAAGATAACAAGAGAAAATGCTTTAAATATTTTGCTATCAGAACAAGTACGTATTTTTTGTAGGAGAGTTTTAATTAAATATAGAAGGAAAACCCAAAGATAATAATAATATGAGACTCGGGCTTGCTTGTGAGTAAATCGCTGAATGGTCAAAATCTTGTTTTCACATCCGTAAATATTATTCAGACCGTAACAGTATGAAAGGTCAGTGTTTACGTAATGCTGAGAATAATAGTGCTGCTACGTAGGTGATTATATCGTTACTCTCTGTGCAACAATATTTACTTATCGGGTATCAACTGCTACAGTTTTAAACAAACCATGCGTGTTTTTGTGCTGTGTTGACAGCATACGTAAATTTATACAACCCAACGTATTACCTTTACCCAGAATTATTTGCCTACCTAGCAACATTGACGATAATTACCGTATATATTAACTGCTTCTACGAGGCAAGTAAAGAAGAGCGTTGTAACGTTCACTGACAACATACACACTATTAATAAAATGAAATGACATTTAATTGTACTATGTACACCTATGAAGCAATTCGTATGTACTGTAATTGTTTAACAAAAAAATATTATTTAATTTTGTATAAAGAACATTCGTTATTATTGTAATATTTTCTGTAATGATATTCTCGATGTATTTATGATTGTAATATTTCTATACTCATAATGTAATTACGAAATATGTTAATATCTGCGATAAAAAAATGTAAACTACAGCCACAGAGGAAAATAATGTTGTAAGATTACAAAGAGACATTAACAATCAGCAAAAGTATAAATAGGAATACATAATGTGCATTCTAGGTCGTCTTCCTCGAGAGCTGAGAGAGAGAGGAACCTGTGACGTAGCATTTTATGAATGAGTAGACTTCTTTTGTCTGTATCTATCTTTAGCCACCATTAGAGGAGAAATTACAAAGTAATGTAAGTTTAATTATTGTTGTGGTCTAAATACATTATAATTTATCAAAATTGTGTATTACTAATGTAAATTAGCTTGCCCATGTCATCTATAATATTCCTTTAAAGAATTTTCAGCATTTTTAGTGATTATCGATGGTGTTGCTGGGCTGTGCCGCGACCGAACTATTTGCAGCGGCGGCACATTTAAAAAATTGTTCCGCTAAAAAATTATCCAAACCCGTAAATCGGGAGCAGATAAAATTAGCAGTGAATTACGAAATATTTTTCTTTTACAGCGATCCTGAGACTGACGGAATTTATTACTGGTTTTACATTTGTGCATTCATAGGCGGATAATTAACATTGAAGTTGTTAATCTGTTGGTTCTTTCAATTTCTAAAGCAAATAACTTAAACGTATAGTGAAGTGTGTTTTGTCAATGATAATTAAACGTTCAGGTCGGCTTGACAATATTTAACCATTTATGCTAACAGACAGTCTTGTGTCCCATAGCTAACGCCGGGAAAGAATTCAGTAAATATTTAAGAACCCACTGCATTTAGAAAATGTGTGCCAAGGCCGAAATACGTAAAAAAAATTAATTTATATAATTTTCAACTAAATGTTCTTAATCAGTTGGTATGAATTTATCAGCATGAGAGGGTTGCTAAGGTTCACGTAATTTTAAATGTGCTTAATTCTGTCTAAATGAATTTTTTATTACCACACGTAAATAAGGGGTTCTACAACAAAGTTCGTACTGAAGGAGCAAATAACAAAAATATTCAAAGCAACATTTTCTTCTCCACATTTTCAAATCCATTTTCATTCATTTTCATTTTTACATAATAAATAAGTAAATATTTTTAATTTTTTTTTATTTCATTAGATTGGCGCCCAACAACGTGAGGCTCGAATAAGCAGTGGCCACAAAATACCCATGAGATAACTAGGGAATTATTGTAGTCGAACTTTGTTGGAGAACAATTAATAATTTTTTCATGTATTGTATGTATTGCCTAACCAATATTGTGTGGTAATACCTGTATATGATTTTTTGCATGAGAACACTATATACCCAGAGGCAAGCTGAAGAAGAGAGCTCATTATATCAAAAAATTAATTACCTACCACAATACCAGGGGGCAGCTGCACCCAAGATAGATCACCAAAAGGTAAAGCTACAGTGTAGTTGTCCTGTGGGTAGTGAAGTAGCCTCAGTACGGTGTTCTCGGATCATTAGTGGTGTGCTTGTTGTTAGTGTTCTTTTTTTTTAAAATAACAGGACATTTGAGTAGTTAGTCATCGTAGTATATAATAAGTGTGTTTCAACAAATGACCATTTCTTGTGTGATTATGTCAGTGAAACCTGAGTGTTAGGATATTTAGTTCAGATTTTGTTTCTTTGGTTGACTATGGTTAGATTGCGTAGTCAGAAAAATATAAACATGGATAATGAACAATAGTTAGCAAGCAGTGATACCGAGTTAGAAAGTGGGGCACAAAGTAATATTAGTGGCATAGTTCAGGAAGTACAATGTGAGAATCTGTGGGAAGAAGGGCAAGAAATGTTGCCACTGCCAGCCAGTGATTCAGTTGAAAGTAGAAATACTGTGCCACCTACAAGCACTAGACACGGACCAGAGAGTGGTGAGGTGTCAGAAGTGCAATCATTAAGAGTTATGTTCGAGCGCAAGCTCAATTTCAAGCTACGTTTGTGCATGAACAAGCAGAGCGTGACCAGAGATTGGTAGCTGAATTTGCACGTGTGCAAGCAGAACGCGATAGAGAACGTGATGCTAAACAAGCAGAGCGTGATCGATGCCAGCATGAGAGAGACTTGCAGTTAATGCAATCTTTGGGAGCTATGCAAAGTGAGAAGAGTAGATAATATCCAGGTGGCTAACGCCAGTATCGTAGATGAAATTAGTGCACTGGCTAACAGGATCGAAAAATTAGAAATTGACACAAGTCAAGCAATCGAGCAGAAAATGTCCGAACAGGCGAACAAAATTGAAAACGAATTTATAAAAAAAATAGACGGGAAGGTGCACTCCGCGATTGAGGTCAAGGACTTCGGCTCGAGTGCGGAAGTACATGACCTAAAAAGGGCGGTGCGCACTGACATTCCGCTGTGGCAGCAGAATGTCAACCGTCGTCTTGCGTAGCTAAAAAAAATAGACGAGAAGGTGCACTCCGCGATTGAGGCCAAGGACTTCGGCTCGAGTGCGGAAGTACATGACCTAAAAAGGGCGGTGCGCACTGACATTCCGCTGTGGCAGCGGAATGTCAACCGTCGTCTTGCGTAGCTGGAAAACAGCTTGTTGCACGGCGACGCACAGGCGTGTGTCACGCCAGCCGGGTCCAACAATGATAGGCGTATAAATACAGCAGTGAAAAATTGACAGACAGAACAGACAGAACAGGCAACTAATGTTAGCGAAGCAAACAAATGTCACTCCAAAATAGTGATTGAAGAAAGCCTGATTAAAAACCGACAGTTTCAGATCTTTACAACGGAGAAGAAATCTGTTCACCCTGTAGTATTTATCAAGGGATTTAGAAACATTTTGCCTAGCGTTTGGAGTCATACACAGAAAATACAGTTCGTTATGTCTTACATACAAGGAGATGCTGCATTATGGGCCACCGAAGCAGCTGACAGTTGCGACACATATGAGCAATTTGAAAAGGCTTTCTTGGCCAAATATTGGTCAACATGTATTCAGGAGAGATTAAGGAAAGAGGTATATAATCCAGAGCCGTATTCTCCACGATTAGGCAATTTGCGAAAATATTTTGAGAAATACATTAATAAGACCCGTTACTGGGACGAGCAGATTTCATCCCGGGATTTGATCAGACTTTTGAAATCACACTTGCCGATACACGTAAAGGAAAAACTTATACACGTACCGGAGAACGACATGGAACATTTCTTGTCTGTTCGGGACTCAATTGACCTGATTCAGGAGGATGTTAAGGCAGCCTCTGAACAGGCTAGAAGTAACGGAAACGGTTACAGAAATGGTCGAAATAACACGCCTCCACCAAATACTGGAAACGGTGGAGGTAACAATAGGAGACAAGATTATGTATAAAACGGGAATAAAGGTAGAGACCGGAAAGGCAATAGTCTGCCGGTGAACAATGACCGGAAAATGAGGTTCGATGACCGATATGAAACAGGCCCACCAAGCAATAGTAGATGGAAAAATGCCAGGGGGCCGTGGAACACCAATACCTATGACGATGCAAACCGAACTTGGCCACAGAACCAGAGGCCCAGTCCGGACCGGCAAAACAGTGAAAGATATGATAATAACCGATCGCCACCACAAAATGCGCAAATTGCGCAACCGTGGCAGCCGACGCAACACAACTTACACATAGTGGAGGTCAGCGACACAGAGCAGCCACACCCATCCACCAGTAATAATCCAACAAACTAGATTCAGCCGAGATAAGCTCTCCATCGTCGGCTGAGGTTTGGAGTGAGAGCAGCCCGACACAGAATAAAACATCGGAAATCTGTATCCTCAGGTATAATGACGGTGTACAGATGGGACATGAATTAATAACTGAACCATCCACGTGCATAAAGGAGCACAAAGACAAAGTACAAGCGATAATAGAGATCAAAATTAACAATATTGATGTGCAAGCAATCGTAGTTACAGGTGCTACTGTCAGTGTCATGAGTATGGACTTATTCAGAGTACTGGGGAAAGAAAAGCGTATGCTGACTTTTCCTGTGAACAATTGCAAAGTCACTGGAGCCATCAGTGCACAGCGACAAATAATTAAGCTCCAAGTGCGGGTAGAGATGTATATAGGGGGAGAAGCCATAGCGTGCTCGTTCCTGGTAGTAAAGGGTTTAAAGGTAGCCTGCATTTTGGGGGTAGATTTTTTGAGAGAAATGGACGCAGTAATCGACCTTTCTCGGGGAAAATTAAGTTTGATGAACACGGGTAGGAGGATAGAATTGTCCATGCTCAGATATGAAGAGGTACCTGCGCTTAATTGTAATAATATTAACATAAAATGTAGGAATCAGTGGATACTATATTTAGACAATCATTCTCTAGGACAAAGTGATCACTTAAAAGCAAATATGGATGCACTTGTGAACAAAGTATCACAGTCCGAAAATTTGAACTCAATGCGACAGCAGGATTTGTACAGTTATTATATGACTATGCAAATGTATTTTCAGAACGACCAGGAATTGTTAAGGGATATCAATACAATATCGAGGTGAAGCCTCACAAAACCTACTGTCGAGCCTCATACTCCATTCCTTGGTCCAAGAAGGAAATAGTAGCTAAAGAAATTAGAAAACTGATCGAGTGGGGAATAATAGAACTGTCTTTGTCCCCTTATAGTAGTCCTTTGGTGGCGGTGGCAAAAGCAGACGGACAGGTACGGTTAGTATTAGATGCAAGAGACATAAACGAAATTATTGTACCTGTCAGGACTCATCCGGAAAACTTAGATGAGCAAATTCAAAAATTCCATGGAGTGCAATATTTGACATCTGTTGATATGAAAAGTTCATTCTGGCAAATCCTGCTCACACCCGAATCGAGGAAATATACTGCATTTATATTTGGGGGAAGGAGCTACCAATTTAGGGTACTACCTTTTGGCCTAAATGTAAGTGCAGGAGTTTTCATAACAGCCCTCGACGCGGTTTTGGGTCCGGATTTGCTGCAAAGGGTAACAGTGTATGTAGACGATCTGGTGATTGCTACTGCCACCTGCGAGGAGCACGTAGAACTACTGGGTAGAGTCTTAGAAAGGTTTAAGCAAGCAGGAGTAACAGCGAATCTTGAGAAATCCAAATTTGGACGTAATCAGATTAAATTTCTAGGTCACATAATAACACCCCATGCATCAAACCTGACAGCAAAAAACTTGACGCAATTCGTGGGTTTCCTAGCCCGAGAACTAAGAGACAACTCAAAGCGTTTATAGGCCTTGCATCTTTTTTTAGACGTAAGATTATGTACATAAAAGGAGAAGATAACGTTGTAGCTGACGCCTTCTCGAGGCTCCCACTAGGGCAATCCTCAGTGTCAAAGATTTAGGAACAATCGGAGGAATATCGAATACTCTTAGTACAAGATAAGGTACATAGGAGGGACTTATTAATGAATAACGAGTCGTTATTGAGCCTGTTGCGTAAAAATGCGCACTGGGTGTGGACAGAAGAATGTCAACGCGCATTTGACGCTATCAAAAACGCCTTGGTGATTGCAAACATAGTGCGACTCCCAGACTTGACAAAAGATTTTTGCATAGCGACAGATTCGTGTTCATACGGTCTGGGCGCTTGTTTGTTTCAGTGGGACAGGAGCAACGACCCCACAACAATCAATGTAATCGGTTTTGCCAGCCGCACTCTAAACAGCTGTGAGAGAGCATATTCCGCTACCGAGTTAGAGGCTCTTGCAGTGGTTTGGGCGGTAAAGAAATACAACTATTACATTCATGGCAAAGAAATCAAAGTATTCAGTGACCACCAGGCTCTGAGCTATTTAATGTCTTGCAAATTATACCATACCCGCTTGCTAAGATGGAGGTTAGCATTGCAGGAATATAAAATTAAGATTATGTGCATAAAAGGACAAGATAATGTTGTAGCTGACGCCTTGTCGAGGCTCCCACTAGGGCAATCCTCAGTGTCAAAGATTTTGGAACAATCGGAGGAATATCGAATACTCTTAGTACAAGATAAGGTACATAGGAGGGACTTTTTACATATGTGTAAGAATATGTCTACATTGCAGCAAAATTAAAGAAGATACCAATCTTAAAAGTGTTCAGAACTTCAAAATAGTAGATAATATTAAATGACCATGGAGTCGAATGTATACCTCAATAGGCTATTCCAACTGTAGTGTGGCACACGCATTTAGCATGGGGTCACGCTGGGATAGGCAAAACAATAAGGATTTTATCTAGGTACTGTTACTTTAAGGGAATAAGCTAGCAGACTCGCACCATTATCAGGACTCGTCCTCTGTGCCAAAAAGCTAAGTTTCAAAATAAATCCACAAGGTTTGAACTGCATCCTACAGTGCCTCAGCGGCCACTTCAGTTAGTATCTATAGACATAGCAGGACCCTACCCTCGAGCCAGGGGTGGATTAAAGTACATTTTAGCGGTACATGACCTTTTCTCTAAATACTTAAAAATATACTGCCTTAAATCAGCCACCGCTCGTGGAATAGTTAAATGGTTAAGGAAAGAATATTTTACACGGGTGGGTAAGCCTGAAGCGATAATATCAGATAATGCTTCCTATTTTACAGGTCATACCTGGAAGAACTATTTACATGAACAAGGTATAAAGCACATACTAATATCCCGTTTTCATCCACAAGCAAGTTTAGTAGGAAGAACATTTGGAGAGTTAAATAAATTTTTCAGGTTATACATCGCATATAAGCACACAAGATGGCCAGATCTGATACCTAAATTTTTGGAAATTCACAATGCAACCCCGCATGCCTCTGCGGGGTATCCACCAACCGAGATTATAATGAATAATAATAGAGTACTGAATGAGTGGCTGGCACCTTTGCCTAAGGTCCCAGTCATTCCTGAGCCTAAGGAAGAGAGGATAAGGAAAGCAGGGTGCAACCTTACCAGGTGCGCTCAGAAAAGGAAAGAAAAATATAATCGACATGTGACGAATAATCAAAAACTTAGTGTTGGGGACTTGGTGCTCTTAGGCAATCATCCTAAGTCCTCAGCATCCTTGAAACAGAATAGCAAGTGGCAATTGGTGTACAATGGACCTTTTAGAATAGTAAGTGTGCCACATGAGTGTAGCTATCTCTTAGCAGATCCCCACTCAGGGAGAGTACGGGGACTGTATCCGCGTAAGGATGTGAAAATATTCGTACAGTAAATGACTAATAGTCCTATGTGTTATGTGTAAAAAGGTACACCATTCTTTTGGAAATGAATGAACATTTTTGTTTATGATTATTTGTGTTACGTCTTCTTTTTAATTAGTGTTAGCTTAAGCATGCTCTAAATGTCTGCATGGATAACCTGATTAGTGCAATTATTTGTAGTGTTAAATTGTGACAGAGATCAGTCAGGAGGAACATTTTAGTAGTGATTAGTTTGCGTACTGCATAATATTCTATATGTGTGTCAAACTTGAAGTATTTCTTGGTACAGTCTTTTCTATTAAATGTATATATATGTGTGTAGCTGTCAGATTGACAGGTTCGAACCCAGAATAATATTAATAATATGAGACCCTCAGAACGTTATTTTCAAACCAGTATTATCAAAGAGAGTAATGCACCCAGTAGTGACCCGAGGGCACCATGGGAGGCAGCAAACTTATTGAAAATTTAAGTAACGCAATGTTACGCACAAAGAAGCTTCAATTGAAGCATGTGCAGATCGAATCAGTAAAAAGAGCTAACCTGATACAGTCCAAGTCAATTTTAGCCTACAGAGACTACAGTGTAGTTACGTAGGACCTTGCAAGTAAAGTGAGACATAGTTTCAAAGGAGTTATTGAACAATATGCCTGAATCCGGCTGGACTGCACAAATAAAATCTACTCGAAAATAAATATAGATGATTTTTGGGCAAACTAATACGAAATTTTAATATTTGTTACCATGTATGCAATTATCACACACCTTGGTAAAGACCGAACAAAGAAGTTACGAATGTGCTGTTACAAAACATTGGACAACGGACATTGTAACTGAAAATTGTGTGGCAGAGACAGTGACTTAAAACTGCAGCAGTACGTCACGAGGTTGTTTTGAACAAGCAATAAGAAACTCTATCATCGCCATGTGTGCAAGTGGACAAGGAACTAACATGACACGAATAGTGAGCCGATAACAGACGGTGGACCAAGCTAGTGTCAAACTATAACTCTTTGTGTGTCAAGGGACGCCAGGAAAGCGCATTGACTACAGAGATACATTTTGTTCTAAGGTGAAAACTTGCGTGTGACTAATGACAAGTCTTGACATGGTGAAAAAATATTGTGTGCCCATAAAACGCGTTACTGTGACAACGAAACATTGTGCAAACCAGACAAGTGAAGGCCTACTGAATAATAACTGCCAATAACTGTGTGCGTTCTTTCCCACAGCAGGAAAAATGCCCATAAGGATAGTACACTGTTTGTAAAATTGTTGCATGTTTGCTGGAGAACTGCAAGAAGATGTCACACGGGCGAGCTGATATACAACGCGCATCCGGCTACTTCAGCCATGCAGCGGCCGCAGCAGCCCGTAGCAGACCAGACAGCCACACGCCTCTCCGCGCCGTAGCTGTCAACACCGGGGGCGGTGACCTACACGGAGCAGACGCGCCGCGCCGAGCGCCGCTCAACAATCACTCCGTACCGCTCACCAACTACAGCATTATTGACATATTCCAAAATATTTACACAAACTGCATAACATGTCAATGAACTTGATTTTTGACAAACATTGAACACTTATTATGTATACCGGGAAATTGACGAGAGAAAATGAACACTAACAAGTGTAGGAGATGGATTTGTAACACGTAGGTAGTGAGAACATTATGAAAAGTGACGTTGTACTAAATGATTTCAGAAAACTAAGTGATATATCCTAGGACAAGTGACCTTGCAGTATATCGCAAAAATGATAATTACGAGCTGTTAAACACACACAACAAACTTTCGTTGAACTTTATGTGACTGTGATATTATGTAACCGTTGATGACAAACTGCTAAATCATTTCAAAAGAATGACTGTTAAAGAGACAAGATTAATCATGAACCAACTGGGATGGCTGGGCTCCGGCACAGTTTTGCCCAAGTTTCCTGTCTGCCTTCGCCCAAATGGGGGAGCCATGTACTTACATAACCCTGGGACTAATTAAAAGAGCCATTCCATAAAAAAAAACAGAATTGTAAAGAACGTTACTGGCACCATTGTGCCAAAGTATAGAAACTCTTTGCCAAATGCTGCCAGGGGGCAATGTAACGTTCCCTGGCAACACACACACTATTAATAAAATGAAATGACATTTAATTGTACTATGTACGCCTATGAAGCAATTCGTATGTACTGTAATTGTTTAACAAAAAAATATTATTTAATTTTGTATAAAGGACATTCGTTATTATTGCAATATTTTCTGTAATAATATTCTCGATGTATTTATGATTGTAATATTTCTATACTCATAATGTAATTACGAAATATGTTAATATCTGCGATAAAAAAAATGTAAAATACAGCCACAGAGGAAAATAATGTTGTAAGATTACAAAGAGACATTAACAATCAGCAATAGTATAAATAGGAATACATAATGTGCATTCTAGGTCGTCTTCCTCGAGAGCTGAGAGAGAGAGGAACCTGTGACGTAGCATTTTATGAATGAGTAGACTTCTTTTGTCTGTATCTATCTTTAGCCGCCATTAGAGGAGAAATTACAAAGTAATGTAAGTTTAATTATTGTTGTGGTCTAAATACATTATAATTTATCAAAATTGAGTATTACTAATGTAAATTAGCTTGCCCATGTCATCTATAATATTCCTTTAAAGAATTTTCAGCATTTTTAGTGATTATCGATGGTGTTGCTGGGCTGTGCCGCGACCGAACTATTTGCAGCGGCGGCACATTTAAAAAATTGTTCCGCTAAAAAATTAACCAAACCCGTAAATCGGGAGCAGATAAAATTAGCAGTGAATTACGAAATATTTTTCTTTTACAGCGATCCTGAGGCTGACGGAATTTATTACTGGTTTTACATTTGTCCATTCATAGGCGGATAATTAACGTTGAAGTTGTTAATCTGTTGGTTCTTTCAATTTCTAAAGCAAATAATTTAAACGTATAGTGAAGTGTGTTTTGTCAATGATAATTAAATGTTCAGGTCGGCTTGACAATATTTAACCATTTATGCTAACAGAGACAGTCTTATGTTCCATAGCTAACGCCGGGAAAGAATTCAGTAAATATTTAAAAACCCACTGCATTTAGAAAATGTGTGCCAAGGCCGAAATACGTAAAAAAAATTTAATTTATATAATTTTCAACTAAACGTTCTTAATCAGTTAGTATGAATTTATCAGCATGAGAGGGTTGCTAAGGTTCACGTAATTTTAAATGTGCTTAATTCTGTCTAAATGAATTTTTATTACCACACGTAGATAAGGGGTTCTACAAAAGTTCGTACTGAAAGAGCGAATAACTAAAATATTTAAAGCCATTTCTTCTCCATTTTCATCCATTTTCATTTATTTTCATTTTTACATAATAAATAAATAATTATTTTTTTAATTTCATTAAAGCGTGTTTGGAACACTTACGCAACTTATTCTTGAGTACTGTTAGAGAATTTGGGATCACGACTATGAGTGTTCTGCTATAGTTGTTTTCGTTCCCAATGTGCCTGAGTGGATGACTCTCTTTCGCTGCCAACGCAGGTGACCATTTATGGCACTTTCAAACTGACATCTGCCTCTACGCCAGTGACCTAGTCACAGCACTCACGTTGCACCTCACTAGTCTACTGGCCACCTCAGCCTGGATTCCATCAGCTTTACTCCCGAAATAACAGCTCAGTTCTATGATTTACACATCACTCTTCTTGTTGCACTGGGTGAACTCACGACTGTAATGTAAAAAATTGAGCCTCATTTCCTTGCTTCATTTTCGTTACATGCTCTGTGGGTCTATGGGTACTCTGTTTAAATCCTGCTGATGATTCCGTGGTGTTGGTCAATATTGTAAGTATCCGCTCCAATACACTTTGGTTATGCATTTGTCCTACAGGAACACTGTTGAGATAACGACTACAGTAGCCCTACGCTGTCTGTCCAACACTATGTCGACGAGCCATCCTCACTAAAATGTCACCAGATTCACAGAGGATAGCCCACAGTATGAGTAATGTCTCAGCACCGATCGCAACTCAGGTTTCAGTGGAACAAATTTACAATGGTTCACATACGCCGGATGGTCACGAGTCCCCTCCACCAATCATAAGCCACTGTCGGGATTCTGAGGTGGAACACTGAATTCTTCTCTGCACATCTGCCTTGTCTGTCGATCGCGTTTCGAGGGAGGATTTTCGCAAACCACAATCAAACTCTTAGTTGTCCTTTTTGTACAGAGTGATCCAAAGATCCACAAACACTTAAAAATTCGATACTTCTAGTGGTAATGTAGGTAGAGACGTAAAAATTGACACATGTGCTTCAAATGACATGGGGGTTTACCGAAACCAAGAAGAGTGCGCAAAACAAGCAATAAAAGGCGCTCCATATGATAAGAAAATAATAATTAGCCTAACAATAGATCATTAGCAAAGACAATGCTGAAACTTCCTGACAGATTAAAACTGTGTGCCAGACCGAGACTCGAACTCGGGAGTCTCGGTCCGGCTCACAGTTTTAATCTTTCATGAAGTTTCATATCAGCGCACACTCCGCTGTAGAGTGAAAATCTCATTCTAAAGACAATGTTCTTTACAACAAACGCTCAGCGGGTCGGCCGTTATTCAACAATACCTGTAGTCAAGGGACAAACTGCACTATACAGAATATCAGTCGGTTGTGTGCAACATTGGCTCGGTTTCTAACAGTGCTGTACATGCCCTACATTCATGGCTTGTAGAAAATAAACTAACGCTAAATCACAGTAACACTCAATTTTTACAGCTTCGAACACACAATGCAACAAAACCTGTCGTTTTAATTTCACAGAACGGGCATATGATTAGTGAAACAGAACGGGTCAAATTTTTAGGTGTTCAGATAGAAAGTAAGCTGTCTTGGAAAGTCCACGTTCAGGATCTTGTTCAAAGGCTTAATACTGCCATGTTTACTTTTCGAACGGTATCAGAAGTGAGTGATCGTTCGACACGAAAATTAGTCTACTTTGCTTATTTTCATTCGCTTATGTCGCATGGTATAATATTTTGGGGTAACTCTTCCCATTTTTGGTTCAGAAACGGGCGGTTCGGGCAACAAGTGGTGTAAGTTCACGAACCTCTTGTCGACTCCCGTTCACGAGTCTGGGTATTTTGAGATTGGCCTCTTAATATACACTCCTGGAAATTGAAATAAGAACACCGTGAATTCATTGTCCCAGGAAGGGGAAACTTTATTGACACATTCCTGGGGTCAGATACATCACATGATCACACTGACAGAACCACAGGCACATAGACACAGGCAACAGAGCATGCACAATGTCGGCACTAGTACAGTGTATATCCACCTTTCGCAGCAATGCAGGCTGCTATTCTCCCATGGAGACGATCGTAGAGATGCTGGATGTAGTCCTGTGGAACGGCTTGCCATGCCATTTCCACCTGGTGCCTCAGTTGGACCAGCGTTCGTGCTGGACGTGCAGACCGCGTGAGACGACGCTTCATCCAGTCCCAAACATGCTCAATGGGGGACAGATCCGGAGATCTTGCTGGCCAGGGTAGTTGACGTACACCTTCTAGAGCACGTTGGGTGGCACGGGATACATGCGGACGTGCATTGTCCTGTTGGAACAGCAAGTTCCCTTGCCGGTCTAGGAATGGTAGAACGATGGGTTCGATGACGGTTTGGATGTAGCGTGCACTATTCAGTGTCCCCTCGACGATCACCAGTGGTGTACGGCCAGTGTAGGAGATCGCTCCCCACACCATGATGCCGGGTGTTGGCCCTGTGTGCTTCGGTCGTATGCAGTCCTGATTGTGGCGCTCACCTGCACGGCGCCAAACACGCATACGATCATCATTGGCACCAAGGCAGAAGCGACTCTCATCGCTGAAGACGACACGTCTCCATTCGTCCCTCCATTCACGCCTGTCGCGACACCACTGGAGGCGGGCTGCACGATATTGGGGCGTGAGCGGAAGACGGCCTAACGGTGTGTGGGACCGTAGCCCAGCTTCATGGAGACGGTTGCGAATGGTCCTCGCCGATACCCCAGGAGCAACAGTGTCCCTAATTTGCTGGGAAGTGGCGGTGCGGTCCCCTACGGCACTGCGTAGGATCCTACGGTCTTGGCGTGCATCCGTGCGTCGCTGCGGTCCGGTCCCAGGTCGACGGGCACGTGCATCTTCCGCCGACCACTGGCGACAACATCGATGTACTGTGGAGACCTCACGCCCCACGTGTTGAGCAATTCGGCGGTACGTCCACCCGGCCTCCCGCATGCCCACTATACGCCCTCGCTCAAAGTCCGTCAACTGCACATACGGTTCACGTCCACGCTGTCGCGGCATGCTACCAGTGTTAAAGACTGCGATGGAGCTCCGTATGCCACGGCAAACTGGCTGACACTGACGGCGGCGGTGCACAAATGCTGCGCAGCTAGCGCCATTCGACGGCCAACACCGCGGTTCCTGGTGTGTCCGCTGTGCCGTGCGTGTGATCATTGCTTGTACAGCCCTCTCGCAGTGTCCGGAGCAAGTATGGTGGGTCTGACACACCGGTGTCAATGTGTTCTTTTTTCCATTTCCAGGAGTGTATATATTCCTTACTGTCATTCCTTGTTAACAATATCAGCTTATTCCCAAGAACAAGCAGCTTTCACTCGGTTAATCCTCGGCAGAAATCAAACCTGGATCGGACTTCCTTAACTCTTTTGCAAAAGGTGTGCAGTATACTGCTGCATCTATTTTCAACAAGCCACCACTCGAATTCAAAAATCTTAGCAGTAATCCACGCGCTTTCAAATCGAAACTGAAGAGTTTCCTCATGGGTCACTCCTTCTATTCTGTCGCGGAGTTCCTTGAAAAATTAAGCTGAATCTTATTGTATTGTTGATTGCGTTTACTTAATCTTACGGACTGACTTTTTTCGGGTTCATGAACATTTATTTTTATCTGTTATAATTTTTATGTTGTATTTTCATGCACTGACGCGTTCCATGACCTTGGATATTTGCTCCTCAATTTGGTCCTACGGAACTTGACGTGTAAATAAATAAATCGCCGTAGACTTGCGACGTCAGGTAACCACACAACCAATAACCACATGGATTGAGGTCTGGGGGCCTGGGACGCCAAGCATGAAGGAAGCGGCGTCTCAGCACGCGATCCTCACCAAACGTGTGGCAATATGGGGTGGAACGCCATCCTGCAAAGAAGTCGTATCTTCCAGCAGGTGTTTATCGAACTTCGTGATGATTTTCTTCACAGCGACACTTGTCACAGGACCTTCACCCGTTCGAATACTCTTCTTATGGTGATAGGATAGTAAAGCAGCAATGGCGACTTATCCATTCTGACACTAAAGCTTCACCAATGTTGCGTTTCCTTGCAAAGTCGACATGCCGCGATTGCTGAAAAATCCGACTACTTCTTACACTACAACTTATTTTATACACGAATCTCACACGGCGCCACTGACATTTTTCTGTCCAGTGCCATCTGTTCGCCGGTTTTGGTACTCGTGTTTGGCTTCAATAAAACAGCATCTCATCTGAGGCATGTTTGTCAAGTCTCTACCTGTATTATTCCGTGAATTAGTCCATTTTGAAATGGTAACGGACTTTAGGGTCATCCTGTGTACGAAGCCGCTTTATCCCAGTTGCACAGTGCCAGTTAGGCTTTGATATTCTCTACAGTACTATATCCCGATGTATAACTGTAACGTCCCCTTTGAACAATTTATACAGGACTGTGCTTAACCTGACACACAATATTTTTAGCGCAACGCAATCTGACTTTCAGAAATCCCTACAAAAGAATGGCCCTGACTAACATTAACCTATGCATTTCACAAATCGCTTACCTCACAAAAATCTTCATTACTCGAACTACTGCAATACAGCGAGCACCACTACTGCCAGCTAAATAAAAGATTCAAACTACGGAAGGCACTAACTACTGATAGGGATAGTTGGCAAATGAAAGATATTAATAGAGAACAAACAATGTATTTACCTTAATAGTCATAATATATATAGCAGTTCATGACAAATTACAAAACTCCGCCATCTCTCTCCCCACATCCACCACTGCTGGCGGCTCACCTCCAACTGCGCAACGCTACGCGCTGTTCTCATCCAGCTGCCGCTGCCCAACACTACAATGGCAGACAACAATGCAAACTAGACACAGACTGCACACAGCACAGCCAGTGATTTTTATACAGAGGTGGCGTTACCAATAAAAAAACCTAAACAGCCTAAACATCACGCATACAGAGAAAATGATACAGATCAGTGTATCGAGGTCCTCTCGAAATTTAGATTCGTAATACGCGCTATGGCGTAGTAGGACTAGGTGGCTGGCGTTTCAGAATATTTAGACAAATCGTCTCCTCCGTGCTGTCGAATCTAATTAGTTTGGACCTGAAGATAGGCAGCCCAATGAATGGGTTTCTAAAGCGGACTGCTGTCGCGGCTTCCCAGCCAGTTCTATCGGTAACATATTGTGACGAAGCAAGCTGGGATAATTTTAATTCGCCTCTTGTTTTGCCATCTGCCTCCTTAAAATCTTTTTGTTACTTTTAACTAATTATCATTAACATACGCGAATATAATCTGCATTTCCATAAAGGAGAAAGATTGGCCCTCAATTTTAAAGTAAATAACACCAGATATAACTTTGTGCTTAGTTTTATGTATATAATTGATCTTCTAATTTAGTTTGATTATTCCTAGTTAGTATCGTTTGTTATAGGGTGAAAACAGTGATTGTTTCGCAACTTAAATTGTATTGTTGACAAATAAACAAATATAAATTCTATACTACTTATAAACATTTGGAAGGCGAACTAGTAGTATTCTTAAAGTATGTATTTGGATCCATTTGAAAACAAGTTAGCAAAAGCACCCCTTCATTAATTCCAAAGTAATTAACAGTTTTATCAAAAAGTATTGTTTACGTTACTGTATTTGTTAATTTCACGATTTAAACAAATAATTTGGCGTACCCCTCCTAGTAGAAGAAACTGCTAAAAAGAACCAAGTTTTCGATGTATTGAGTTAATTTAATGAGTTAATTTTTAAATGTAGTTTCTGTAAATTTATCTTCGAACAATATGTAGTTTCAGTTCCTAATATTGTGATGATATAAAAGGGCCCGATATTTGGTCACAAGACTGTCAGTCCACGGCCGAGTTTCAGATGAGTAACTTCCGCTGGTTAGAACAACAACAATGCTTCAATTTAACAGTGTAACAAGCGTTAAACAATTAGGCCGTGTGCTAAAACAGTGACGTGGTCTGCTCCATTCGTACCTGATTATTCTTCAAGAACTGTGATCTTTGTGGTTAGGTTTTGCTGCTTGTAGATGTTCAACAAGAAACTATTGTAGCAGTATGTGGAGTTTCGCCTGCTAACTATTAATGAGGCTCATCAAACCTTAAACAATAGTGCACTGACCATATAACTGAGTATTATTAGGGGCTTCTGAACAGTGAAATTAAAGTACTGGAAAATGTGACTGTGCACCTGTGGGCTATATCATTTAAAGTGGTCAGTGTCAGAATCCATAAACCCCATTTTTCAGCCAGTGTAACATCGCAATAAGTCGACACCGAGGACAACAACTGAAATAATTAAAAGCAGGTGGGACCGCCGCAACATGGTGCACGTATTGACGGTTGTATGACATAGAGAACGGGGAAAGACACGGAAGCGACGGGCGGGAAGTCGTGACTACGCATAGAGCATTGTGATAACGCAATATCGGAAGTTTCAAATTTGTGTTGCGCCGAGGCTCAAAGCTGGGTGTATCGCTTCTCATGAATCGTTTCGTTAATCGCGTCGGCCGTCCGGACACGTTCTCTGGGCGTCGCAAAGTTCCAACTTCTTTTCACGGTGCAATGCAGTGTCCCTCGTCCATAACCCTCCCCCCCCCCCCCCCCCCTCTTCTCTCAAATTATTGATTGCCGTAGGAGTATGACGATGTTAACATCCGCACTGAAGCAAACGTCACGAAATCTCACCCGTCGCTTCACAACGGTGCCCATATTCAGCATCCGTATTAAAAACTTAGACAGATGCTCCGTCCACTAGCATGAGTTATTTTCACTTTGTTTTTTGTATGTGTGCAGTCATCTTCTGTAACATACAAGTAACGGTGTACACTTCGACCTGTACCTATATTCACATGTACAAGATCATTCAGCAGTTGACACTTAAGTGTTTGGGAGGTCAGACAGAACCATTTCCGGACTACATCTCTCCCTTTTCACTCTCGGGTATCATGTGGGAAAAATGAACGTCTAAATTTTCCGTGCGCCCTGTGCTTTATAGTATTTAATCATGATGTTCATTTCTCACATTTCCTGAAGAAAATGTTTTGACATTCGAAGGAGAAATTTGGCAAAAAAAAAAAAGCAACAAATCGCTGGAACGAAAACCGTTTTTGTTTAAATGCGTGCATTTCAAGTAGCGTATTATACCCACAACACTCTCCACCATATTTCGTGATAATACAAAAGAAGCTACACTTCTTACAAATTTTTCGATATGTTCCATGAATCCTATCCACTTAGAACAATTCAGAATGTGCTCATCGTCTTTGAGAAACTTTTATTAGAAAAATTATTAGTCTCAAAATAAGGTCTGTGAATCGAATGTAATCCTTCTTTAGTCAACAGCAGTTGTACGTATCATTTCATAATTAACTCAACACCTCAGTGACAAGATGTGGGCAATGTCTGTTTAAAAGAATTGCAAGCAGAAAAAAATTACATTCCCTTAATTAGTTTTGCTGCCAGATCAACGACATCATGCCGGCCGAAGTGGCCGTGCGGTTAAAGGCGCTGCAGTCTGGAACCACAAGACCGCTACGGTCGCAGGTTCGAATCCTGCCTCGGGCATGGATGTTTGTGATGTCCTTAGGTTAGTTAGGTTTAACTAGTTCTAAGTTCTAGGGGACTAATGACCTCAACCGTTGAGTCCCATAGTGCTCAGAGCCATTTGAACCAACGACATCATGATCTTGTCTCAGTGTTCGTGACAATAATGATATGAGGGTACAAGTAGTGCGAACATTGTTTTCAGTCATTGTTCTCAAATGTTTGAAAATTCTAAGCCCACTATAGTAAAGAAAACAAGTTTTTTACATCACAAAAGCTGCCCATTTTAGGAATACGCCCTGTTCAGATATAAATTGCTTAAAATAATTAGGGGAACATTACTTTGGGCGTCTGCCATACAACACTGAGCAATAACTGAGGACTGGGTATATTACTAAATTATACCCTTATATTTCACAAATTTATTACATAACGAAACATCGCTGTATCCTCGATCGTTTACGTAAAATGAACTGAAATGTCTGACAGGTGTCGAAAACAAAGTGGAAACATTCATTCGTCGCGTCATCCTGGGTGCTTTTCATTGGACTTTGAGAACTTCAGTAATGCGTAAGCCCTCCTCGAGAGCTTATCATCGACTGATCGACTGACACCTACGTGGCTTGCTCTGTATAAGTCTGCAGAGGTCACCCTGTGGGATCCGTTACTATTCTTGAATGAGAGTCCATGAGAGTTCTTGGAGATTCAGTGGTGAAACGGGGCCACCAAGAACACGTCTGTCCAGCATGTTCCACTTACGCACGATTGGATTTAGGTCGGAATGCCGTTATTTGAATGTCCAGGAGTTTCAAAACATTCTTGCTGACACCCGCTACATAGGCTGTGACGTTAGAAGGAATTCAGGGCCGCTATCGTATGCAGCAGCAACCACATGGTCTAACAGGATCTGTCGATGTACTGGCAGGCGGTAAGGCAATCACGGACAACGACGAGATCCGTGTGGTTGTCAACACTGAAGTCTCCCCACAACATCACAGAACATTGGATATCTGTCAATTTCCTGGACAACATTTGGCAGGTACCGCTCACCACTGGTCCTTGGACACGGACACGGCTATTTCTTTGCGTCGGAGGACATGTGCACTCGTCTGTGGATAATACCTTTGTCAGTAACGAAGTTGTCAGTTGACATGGGAACGACGCAACTAAGGCAGAACCAAGAAGTCGCTGTCAATCGGGATACCCGAACAGGACGTCCGAGTCGTAAGGTCGTTCCTCGTAAGCTGATCGTTACGGTATGAGCGGACAGAGCGGCTTGAGTGGACATTCTGAGATCTTCTTGCAGTGCGTTGTCATTTTTTAACGAAATGCAGGAAATCCCACTCTACTTAAAACTCAATAACCCTAGGGCAGTTTATCGGCATATTTTGAAACACGAAGAAAACTAACCAAAATGAAATGAATGTGCTCTGAAACAGGTGAGGTTGCTTCAGAGAAACCTAATTTATTAGGAAATTGTCTGCTGGGAGCAAGCTATCACCTTGAAATTACTGCTCTTCTCAAACAATACATCAGTCAAAACAGAAGTATAAGCAGCAACATTCTTGAGCCGTGGTGCGGCTCGCGTTAGTGCTATTTGTTAGTTTCCGCCCTCTGTTGGAGGCCAGACGGTATCGTTTAGTTGGCATGGTTGTAGTTGTTTGTCTTCTTCTTGTGTTGACTGGCGCCGCTCGGTTTCGCAAGCGTTGCCTGTCCGCTAGTAGCAGCAGCAGCGATTATCGATATGTAGTAACTGTTGCCCTATCTTTGGGGAGACGTCTTTTTTTTCTGGATCGTGTGAGTGTGCCAGTTCGGTTGGGGAGTCAGGAGGAGCCAGGTCCGTGCAGTGCAAGAACACGCAGGGACTGCCGGATGGAAGGGCTGTGGTCACGAGGGTGCACGACCTCGTCGTAAACCAGGTCCAGCAAGCTTTAAGATGAGTGCATTTCAATCCGAGTAGAGTGGAGTCAGTCACCCGTGTGGGCCCCGTAGTACGTATGTGATGTGACAGATCGTCATCGCGCCGTCATGTGCAGTTTGGTGGATTTGCCTACTGCTCAGTACTTGAAGACCCTACTGTGTTAAAAGCACTTGGCTCAGTAATTAGACGGTGTGGTTACTCAACTGTGGATTAATAAAGCAGTGAAGAGATTTGTTTCATTCTGCCAGCCGTCGTCGGAGTTGTCACAGAGAGTTCAGTGTGCGTTTGTGTGCCTAATGAATTTGATGTCACTCATTTGCTACTTGGTTTTGGCTCCCGCACTGACGAGTGCTGGCTGATTCTGGTTGGTTACATTTCAGTTTTGCCTTGCATGCAAATCAAGTGGGGTTTTAGTTACTCTTAGTTTGTCTGGTGTTCTGTACTGTGACTTGTTTGTTCAGATTTTCGGGTTTGTGGAATCGGACGGAAATCTGGTAGTGGTTCCTCTATAGTTCCGGACGCTCTAAACACAGTATTCTGGGGACGTAGTGCAGAGCGACGGTTCTGGCTTTGGCGTATTGTTCCATCGTCGCATTTGGTTTATTGGACGTCAGGTACCTTCATCAAGATTATCGTTAGTCATTCGTTAGACTGCCATTAGTCTGAGTCACCATCTTGTGATGTGAATGAAACTCTTGGCTGCCTATCTCATTGCTCGCGAAGGTTTTTGTTGCCGGAACTTCTCAGAGGTCGATTCCTGGAGAACCGTCTATGACTGGTCCTTCTGTTTTATTATTGTGTTATTTATTACCATACCTTTTAATGCCCACGTTAAAGGTTATGTATGTCCAGTTAATAGTTCTGGTCGCCTTCTGGAATAAATCTAGCAGTGTAAGGGTTGTGTTACAAGGTTACCATCATCTTATTTCACCCGTTTGGTGGTCAGTTGCTTGTTTCTTTTAGTTAACCTTTGCTTGTATTTGCTGTTTTACAGTAGTTTCTAAATTTTTTATATAATTGCCATTCCTGGCGTGTAAGGCCTTCACCCGTGATTGTGGTCATTTGCTTTAAAAAAAATAATTCGATATTTGTATTTTAGCAGTAAGCCTTAAAACCTTATTTACTGCCATTCCTGGCGTCCGATACCTTCTACTGTGTTTCTGGTCACTTATTTTTAATATTTCGATACCTGTAAGTTGTAATTGCAACGAGTTCTTAAACATTCTTAATTTATTTGCCATTCTTTGAATGTAAGGCCTTCAACTGTGATCACAGTGGCTTGTTCTTCTTTTTAATTACCTGTGTCTGTATTTTATGGTGATTTACTAATTTGTAAGGCAATGAAAACAATATTACTTACACAGTTGTTTATCCCTTCATTAATAACGTGTGGTATGTTTTTTATTTATTGTTGAGTCTGGAATTATTGTTTTAAAAATAAATGTGTGTAACTGTAAAAGGCACTCAATAGTAACCGATTACGGACGCGTCCACAATCGTGACTGAGTCCTGCCTTACCTTGACTACCTCCAGGTCACAATATTTTATGCTAGAGAGATAAAAAACTTATGACACATTTTCTTTCTCAAAGATACGGGCTTACGTCAACGTGAATAATTTGTGTGTTCCACAATGATACGTACATACATAACGTTTACATTTTCCTTATTTCTGCACGCAGTCTATTGCAGGTTATTGTAGGTTTATGTAGCATAGCTTAAGGCTTTAATCGATTTGCCTCTCTGAAAAATGAATGAAGGAACTGGTTAGACACCGTACCAAACATTTTCAAGAATTTGTTAGGAAGAGTATTGCAGATGCAGCGTTCGCATACAGCGAAATGGCAAGCCGGTGTGGCCGAGCGGTTCTAGGCGCTTCACTCTGGAACCGCACGACCGCTACGCTCGCAGGTTCGAATCCTGCCTCGGGCATGGATGTGAGTGATGTCCTCAGGTTAGTTAGGTTTAATTAGCTCTAAGTTCTAGGGAACTGATGACCTCAGATGTTAAGGCCCATAGTGCTCAGAGCAATTTGAACCATTTTTGAACAGCGAAATGCCGGTAAACAATAGACACTGAGCGAATTCCCTACCCGCGTGAAACTTTGTTTACATGTTACCCAATGACAGTCAACAAAAGATTTACACTATTTGCAGTCCTACACTGCGTTATAATTCATTGATTGAAACTACTCACACTAATATAAGAATTATTCGTAACAGGACTTTGCCCATCAAGTACATATTCAATAATTCCCCGCGAAAAGTTGTCTTCGTGTTTCCTAGTTGCTACGCCCCTTACACGCAGGTCATGTGATACTTGTTACTCTAGACACAAACTCTCAGAGAAGGATGTACAAGTATGAGACAATAAGCATGTCGGAAATGCCAGAATACCGCAAATCGTTTTAAGATTCGCACCTACACGAGGTGTGGCTAGAAAAAAACCGGACTAGTACTGGTGAAACAATAAAACGAATGCAATAAGGCTGAAAGTCGCGTGGCCTGTCACGTGACTCCCGCTCCGCCTACTGCTCGAGTTTCATCTGCCTCCTGCACTCAGTCTGCCCGTGGCGTCTGTTTTAAGTAGTTGACGTTTTGTCTGTGCCTCGGACAATGTTGAGTGTACAGAAAGAACAGCGTGTTAACATCAAATTTTGTTTCAAACTAGGAAAATCTGCAAGTGAAACGTTTGTAATGTTACAACAAGTGTACGGCGATGATTGTTTATCGCGAACACAAGTGTTTGAGTGGTTTAAACGATTTAAAGATGGCCGCGAAGACACCAGTGATGACACTCGCACTGGCAGACCACTGTCAGCAAAAACTGATGCAAACAATGAAAAAATCGGTAAACTTGTTCGACAAGATCGCCGTTTAACAATCAGAGCAGTGTCTGAGTTAACAGGAGTTGACAAGGAATGTGTTAGGCAGATTCTTCATGAAAGTTTCAACATGAACAAAGTGTGTTCAAAAATGGTTCCAAAGTGTCTCACAATTGAACAGAAGGAACGCCGAAGAATGATTTGTTCTGACATCCTGGAAAACATTGAAAGTGATCCCACCTTCTTACAAAATGTTATTACTTGCGATGAATCGTGGTTTTTTACTTACGATCCCGAAACTAAACGCCAATCGATGCATTGGAAAACTCCTGGTTCTCCACGACAAAAAAAAAAGCACGAATGTCAAAATCGAAATTCAAGGCAATGATGATTGTTTTTTTTTTTGACATCAAAGGGATTGTGCACATTGATTGGGTACCAGAGGGACAAACAGTGAATCAGCATTACTACATTAGCGTCCTGGCTACCCTACGTGAGCGAGTACGGAGAAAACGGAACGATTTTTGGAGAAAAAAGTCATGGATCCTTCACCAAGTCAATGCCCCAGCTCACAGTGCGTTGTCAGTGAAGACGTTTTTGGCAAAACACAACATTCCCATCTTAGATCATCCACCCTACTCACCTGATTTGGCCCCCTGTGACTTTTTTCTTTTCCCTAAAGTCAAGTCAGCTTTGAAAGGAACTAGATTTGAGACTGTTGAAGCAGTAAAAGAAAAAGCGACGGAAGTAATGTATGGACTTACCGAAAATGATCGGCAGCATTGCTATGAACAGTGGAAAATTCGTATGGAGCGGTGTAGAGACCGAGGAGGAGAGTACATTGAAGGAGATAACATGCAATTGTAAATAATTGTAAATAAATGTTTTTTCCAGCATCAGTCCGGTTTTGTTCTAGCCGCACCTCGTACCTATCTAGAAGGAGACAGCGCACTCCACTTGGAAGGTAGCCAATACACAGTATTGCGAAGCCAGTGGTAAATGAGTTAGACCATCATGGCAGGTATGCCATAAGTGTGTTGTACACGACCAAAACAACGCGATTTTTACGAGCCCAGAGAATGTCCGCAGGGCACTTTCTTAGTGAAACTGGTCCAGTATATGGTTAGAGCTGTACTTCATTGAACATTTTGTTCAATTGTATACAGGAATCCAGTAAAGCACAAGAAAAAGTCACAAACAAGGACCGTCCAGGCCGACATGATTATACCGTGATGGCACATTGTTTCCTGTCTAGGGTTCTATCGGTACCACCAGTACAGATCGGTCTTGTGCGTTGCAGCAGTTGAAGGAACAAAATGAACTTATCATATACCGAGAGCACTCTCGTTAGATGCGAAAACTGGCACAGGAATTCTAACCTGCAGGATTTCAGTGCCTTGTCGAACGATGGGATAAGTGTTTACAAGTGGAGTGTTTTGAAAAGAAACATTAACTTCAGTCATGTACACTCGGTTCTGATGTCTCTTATTCCAGTTTGAGTCTTGTTTACTAACTCACCCTCGTATTAGTCAGCAGAACTCGAAGTCTGCGATTGCGCGTTTCGTTGCAGCAGTCATGAATGGAGGAAGGGCTCTTACATGCGGCGTCGCTGACACCACAGCCGTCCTCGCTGACAATCGCTGTGATCATGTGTGTGGCAGAAGTCCGCTTCTGTTGATAACCAACTGCAACATGATTCAGATAAGATATCTGTGTAGTGCGAATATTGGCAGTTGAAGCCAAATAATGAGAAGTGTGAGGTCATCCACAATTGTGCTGAAAGAAAACCGTTAAACTTCGTTTACCGATAAATAAATCAAGTCTAAAGCCCGTAAATTCAACTAAATACCTAGAAATTGCAATTCCGGACACACAGAAAAAGTTGTGGGGTAGAGGACTTACACGATCAACAGATCTACTAAAGATACTGCCTACACTACGCTTGTCAGTTCTCCTTTTGGAGTACTGCGGCGCAGTGTGGCATCCTTAGCAGATAACACTAACGGAGTACATCGAGAAGGGTCAAAGAAGGGCAGAACGTTTTGTGTTATCAATAAATAGGGGACAGAGTATCACGGACGTGATACAGGATTTGTGGTGGAAATCATTAAAACAAAGGCGTTTTTCGTTGCTGCGAGATCTCTCGAAATTTCAGTCACCATCATTCTCTTCCGAATACGAAAATATTTTGTTGCCGGTGATCTACATAGGGAAAATGATTGTCATAACAAAATAATAAAAATCAGAGCTCGCACGGAGAGATATAGGTCTTCTGCGTGCTCTTCGAAAGTGGAACAACGGAGAATTTTTCGTTGTTGCAAGTGGGAAGATAGTTGGTACCTTATCAGTGTACGTCACTGACAGAACTCCTCAGTTGTCTTACGGAATGGCACCCTCCCTAATCTGGAAGTTTTTTACGAAGTACGATATCAACGAAGTACAATGCCCAATTTCTTTTAAAAGATTAAAAACTGAGGCAGCCACAACAAACGTGACATAAAATAAGAAGAAAAATTAAAATTTAACAGTTCATTCAAAGTTTAGAATCCAAATATAAAGCAGCTAATCTTCTGCCTGTGTCTACATTCAAGCCTTTATTTGCGTGTAGCTCTTTAGAACGGTCGAACTGAAACCATCCTCATTCTTCAGGCTCAGTTTTCACCATTTAGCAGTGACTATATAAACAGAGTTGTGATCCCAGATCTCTTCAGCCTCAGTTTTCACCATTTAGCAGTGACTATATAAACAGAGTTGTGATCCCAGAGTTTTTTTACTCATCAGTCTTCGGAGTGATTTGATGCGGCCCAAAACGAATTCCTCTCCTACGTCAACCTCTTCATCTCAGAGTAGCACCTGCAACCTATGTCCTCCATAATTTGCTGGATGTATTTCCAATCTCTGCCTCCCTCTACAGTTTTTAGCCTCTACAGTTCACTCTAGAACGATGGAAGTCATTACCCGATGTCTTAATAGATGTCCTAACATCCTGTCTCTTCTCACCGTCAGTGCTTTCCACATACACCTTTCCTCTCCGAGTCTCTACAGAACCTCCTCATTCCTTACCTCCTCAGTCCACCTAATTTTCAACATTCGTCTGTAGCGCCACACCTCAAATGCTTCGACTCTATTCTGATCCGGTTTTCCACTGTGCTCCACACATACATTTTCAGAAATTTCTTCCTCAAATTAAGGCCTATGTTTGATAGTAGTAGACTTCTAATGGCCAGGAGTGCCCTTTTTGAAAATACTAGTCTGCTTTCGATGTCCTCCTTGCTCGGTCCGTCATCGGTTATTTTACTGCCTAGGTAGCAGAATTCCTTAACTTCGTCCACTTCGTCAGCATCAGTCCTGATGTTAAGTTTCTCGCTGTTCTCATTTCTGCTACTTCTCATTACTTATGTCTTTCTTCGATATTCTATACTCATTACACTGTTCATTCCATTCAGTAGATCCTGTAATTCTCTTTCACTTTTGCTCAAGATAGCAACGTCATCAGCGAATCGCATTATTGATATCCTTTCACCTTGAATTTTAATTCCATTCCTCAACCTTTCTTTTATTGCCATCATTGCGTCTTCGATGTACAAATTGAACAGTAGGGGCGAAAGACCACATCCTTGTCTTACATCTTTTCCAATACGAGCTCTTTCTTCTTAGTCGTCTACTCTTATTATTCCCTCTTTATTCTTGTACATATTGTATGTTACCCATCTCTCCCCATAGTTTACCTCTATATTTCTCAGAAATTCGAACATCATGCGCCAGTCTCCATTTCTCCAGGCCAACAGAGCCTATGAACGTGTCTTGATTTTTCTTTAGTCTTGCTCCAATATCAACCGCAACGTCAGAACTTCCTCTGTGGTGCCTTTACTTCTCGTAAAGCAAACTGATCGTCGTCTAACAGCTCCTCAATTTTCTTTTCGTTCTTTTGTTTATTATTGTTGTCAGCAACTTGGACGGATAAGCTGTTAAGGTGTTTGAGCGATAATTCTCGCACTTGTCAGCTCTTGCAGTTTTCAGTATTGTGTCGACGATATTTTTCCGAAAGTCAGACTCATGCACTGTACGAAGCAAAGTGAATAGTTGTTTTTTTGCCATTCTGGTGGAACGTTGTATGTCCCTTCTGCCTTACTGAATCTTAAATCTTCGAAAGCTCTTTTAAATCTCATTCTAAACTGATCCCCTATCTTTTCTGAATCGACTCCTGTTTCTTCTTCTACCACATCAGACCAGTCTTCCCCTCATTAGAGGCCTTCAATGTACTCTTTCTACCTATCAATTCGTACTATTTCTGCCTGTCGGCTCCCTCCTCTACATTTTACAATGGAATTCTCATTGCACTCTTGATGTTACCCGCGTCGCGTTTAATTTCACCGAAGGTTGTTTTGACTTTTCTATATGCTGAATCAGTCCTACCAACAATACTTTCTTCTTCAGTTTCTTCGCATTTCTCTTTCCTGCACTTCCAATTTATTTCGTTCCTGAATTTCCCTGTACAGTTTTTCACATCCTCCTTTCATCAATCAACTGAAGTATTTCTTCTGTTACCCATGGTTTTTTCCGCAGTTGCCTTCTATGTAGCTATGTTTTTCTTTCCAACTTCTGCGATTGCCCATTTTTGGAGATATCCATTCCTCTTCTACTGAATCCTACTTAGCCATTCGATATCACGGTATCTAAAGCGTTAGACAACTTAAAGCGTACGTCTTCATTCTTAATTTTGCGTGTCTCAGTTCTTTGTGCATTGATTCTTTCAGACTAATTTTATAAACTTCGAGCTACTCGTCATCACTACTATATTGTGATCTGAATTTGTATATGTAGTTGGGTACGCCAGTATCTCATTTTGGAATCTCTGTCAGACCATGATGTAATCTAACTGAAACCTTCCCGAAGCACTCGGCCTTTTACAAGTATACCTTCTCCTCTTGTTATTCTTTAACAGAGTATTCTCTATCACTAGTTGAAATTTATTGCGGAACTCAATTATTCTTTCTCCTCTTTCATTCCTGGTTCCAAGCCCATATTCCCCCGAAAGCCTATCTGGTACTCTCTCCTCTACAACTGCATTCCAGTTCCCCATGATTATTAGATTTTAATCTCCCTTTACGTACTGAATTACCCATTCAACACCCTCATATACTGCCTCTATCTATTCATCTTTAGCTTGCGACGTTGGCATGTATACCCGTACTATGGTTGTCGGTGTTGGTTTACTGTTGATTCTGACAGGAATAACGCTATCACTGAATTGTTCAGTGTAACACACTCTTTGCCCTACTTTTCTACTCATGATTAATCCTACTCCGGTTATACCATTTTCTGCTGCTGTTGACATTAGTCTGTATTCATCTGACCAGAAATCCTTATCTTCTTTCCATTTCACTTCACTGGCCCCTACTGTATCTAGATTGAGCCTTTGCATTTCTCTTTTCAGATTTTCTAGCTTCCCTACCACGTTCAAATTTCTGACATTCCACACACCGACTCGTAGAACGCTATCCTTCCGTTGATTATTCAATCTCTTTTCTCGTGTTCACCTCTCCCACAGCACTTGTCTCCCGGAGATCCGTATGGGGGACTGCTTCGGAATCTTTTGCCAATGGAGAGATCATCAAGACACAGGTCTCATCTCCTGTGGATACACGTTATGTGTCTTTAATGCAGTGGTTTCCATTGCCTTCTGCATCCTCATGCCGCTGATAAGTGCTGATTCTTCCGCCTTCAGGGACAGTTTCCCACCCCAAGGTCAAGAGAGTGCCCTGAATTTCTGTCCGCTCCTCCGCCCTCTTTGACAAGGCCGTTAGCAGAATAAGGGTGACTTCTTATGACGGAAGTCTTCGGTCGCCAATAATGATGATTTTTAATCAAAGTCTAAGCAGTGGCGAGGTTCGAAGCCGGCACCGAGAACGTTTTGCTCACTAAACGAAAGCATTCTACATCTACGTACATATTCCGCAAACTAGCGTATGGTGCATGGTGGAAGGTACCTTGTGTCACTAGTGGTAATTTGCTTTCCCATTCCACTCGCAAGCAGAACGATGGAAAAATGACTACAGGCCTCCGTATAAACCCTAATTTCTCCCATCTTATCTTCGGGATCCTTACGCGAAATTTACTTTGGTGGCAGTATTACCGCTCTGTAGTCGGTCTCAAATGGTGGCTGCGTAAATTTGCGCAATAGTTCCTTGTGGCAAGACCACCATCTTCTCTCTAGGGATTACCATTTGAGTTCGCGAAGGATCTTTGTAATACTGCGTGCTGATCGAACCTACGATTGCTATTCGGAAAGTAAGGTTCAATCGGGTGGGAAATGCAAATCACAGTGAAAATCCGATGAAGCTTTGCACAGATGTGGTGGGCAGTGTCTCTAGTATGTCCGTCGATCGCGTCACATCGCTCTTTTCAGATCTGAGCGCACAGGGAGGACCCAAAAATGCGTAGAAAAACAGTGTCTCCCGCTAAGTATGAGGACCTGATGAGAGATTTCGCCTGGTGTCACGCAGCTGACATTACGTAACTGCGTCTCATTTCCTTCTTCATCACAGTTCTCGGCCGCACTCTGCAGGGGCAATGAAGATGCTCCTGCAGCGTTTTCAATGGCGAGTGTTTGATGACCCACCATACGGCTCGTAATTGGCTCTCCCCTGAGTTTCATCTTGGCCTACATGGGCCGCTGGCTATGAACACAGCATTTTGGGACAGATAACGAGCTGTAGACCAGCGAAAAGAATTGGCGGAAAGCACAGGTGACTGCCTTCTATAGCGAGGTTTTTCGAAAGTTAGAACAACGCTACTACAGATATCTAAGTCCGAGCGAGGATTGTGTAGAGATGTAGCTGGAGGGTGAAGCTAACTGTTTCAAATAAAAGATTTATGATTTTCACAGTGGTTTTTATTTAGTGCCCTATTAGACCTTACTTTCCGAATGGCCCTCGTACCAGTAACAAATCTAGTAGCATGCCTTTGATTTGCTTAGACGTCTTCCATTAATATAAAGTGGTGAGGATCCTTAAAATTCCAACAATATTCAAGAATGGGTTACACTAGCGTTCCATAGGCCGTCTCCTTTGTCGATGAACTACATATTCCCAAAATTCTCCAAATAAGACGAAGTTTCCCTACTACCTATCTCACGTGCTCATTCCATTTCATGCCGCTCTGCGTTCGAGTAAAATGCACAGAAAGTGGGATAATCCCACTGATAGTTTTGATCTACACTGATGGACAGATTTGTTTATATAACAAAATTATCTAGAAAGATGAAACGTGGAACCATTCAAAAGAATTGATTCGGTTAAAATTAACTGCAGAGGGAGTCCTAAATGTGGAATGCACTGTATGCCTATATCTACGGATAAATGAGAAGATTCGGGTGAACCATAAGTTTCACTCTGTAGGAGAGGAAATCGACCTGCAGTTCATGAGGCTAATAGGACGAGATTTGCTCACAGAAAATAATGCAATAACTAACTATTCCAACAATTGGAATACAGGGAGAGAAGATCGTTATGGCCACTGAAGGTGAGAAAGCGCGCCAAGAGTTTGATAAGCGAAATGTTATAGGGTAAGGTAACGCCAACAATAACTAATCGCAGTTCATAGAACAAGTCATAAAAATACCATCTAGAGGATCCAGGAATGGACAACTTGAAACGGTAATTAAAAGAAACGTACAACTGACAACGTAAAATAGATTATCCTCATGGTAATCCTACAATAGGACA